>NW_026623233.1:9374506-9557628 GCF_030028575.1 Malurus melanocephalus
AAGCAAAGCAAAACAAAACTCACAAAGACCAGTGAGAACCTCCTCCTCCACAAGCTCCAAAATACAGGGACTGATGAGCAAGCACAAACTTCCAGCAAGTTCTWCCTCTTCGTAGCCTAGAGGGATCCTAAATAGCTCWAACACTTCTGTCCAGCTCTGCTCCRAAACCTGTTCAAATATACCCAAAGGGGAACAAGAACAGGGACTGGGACTAGGGCAAGTCATCAGACACAGGTATAGTCCTGGTGCAGGTATCAGGATCTTTAGGGTCWGAAGATACCTTTAAGACCGTTCAGTCTAAACTTCCATGAGTGCAACTTGAGGCCATTTCCTCAAGAGTTCTATCTCTTATCACCTGGGAGRAGAGACAGACCCCCAGCWGGCTTCAGCCTCCTTTCAGGTGGTTCTGGAGAGTGATAAGGTCCCTTCTGAGACTCCTCCAGGCTAAAAACTCTCAGCTCCCTCATCTGCTCCTCATCAGACTTGTGCTCCAGATCCTTTACCAGCTTCATTGCCCTTCTCACACTTCAGCCCCTCAATGTGCTTTTTGTAGTGAGGAGTGAATATCTCATTTACATTTCTCTACACAGAAGAAGACACAGAGAAGYGCCCATCTCCTCTCAGCTCTGCAACTGCAAAACCATTATGAGGGTCCCAGTGAAAGGGGGATTGAGTTGCAGAAGGGATATGTCTCTCCCAGGGATGTGTCCTGGGCAGTCCCAGTCTGCCTGGCAGCTCAGGCTCCTCTGAGCTAACCGGTTCCTCCACGTGCACTGCTCAGGGCGAGGGCTTTGCTCAGAAAGGCAGGACCTGCCCAAGTGCCTTCTCTCCTGCCATGAGTTCCAGTGTTTCACCCATGGCAGCTGCTCTGTGTAGATGTATCCCTCAATTTCCAGCTCCTAGGTTCAGGCCAGAATACCTATGTGTCTTCCCTCGGGGAGGTGCATGACTAAGTTTTGTCCTACTGAGAAATTCTTGACTGTAATTCTTGTCCCCGTCCCCAGGCAGTTGGCACAGTGCAGCAGAACGCTGCTGGGGAAGCGTGAGCAGGTCTCTGTGCTGCYGTGGGGCACACATCCCAGCTCTCTGCCAAGATACCTTCTGCCATGCCTGCAAGTGAGAACTTGAGCCTCATCTCAAGGATGGTTTAAGGCTCATCCTGTTCCCTGTCCCGCTGCTCAGCCCAGGATGGCCCCAGTTCTGCTTCCTCAGCAAACCATGCCATTCCATTATGCTGTGGTTGCTTCCAAGCCTGGAGAACCTGTGCACTGCAATTGCCTCCAGCCCTGGAYGCCCCGTTCCATTTTCCAGAGTCGTGTAACCCAGGCTGCACCAGGCATGGAGCAGCCAGCAGGCAGGGCCCCTCCAAAGGGCAGCTGCAGCTTGTGCTTGGCTCTGCTGCCTTCCAGTTATGTCCCATTTCCCATTCCTGTGGCTCTGCTGCCTTCCAGTTATGTCCCATTTCCCATTCCTGTGGCTCTGCTGCCTTCCAGTTATGTCCCATTTCCCATTCCCGTGGCTCTGCTGCCTTCCAGTTGTGTCCCATTTCCCATTCCTGTTTCCACCCTCACTTCTCTCTCTCCAGCACAGGCTACTGGTCTGGTCAACAGCACCCATGCCTAGACTTTTGCCCTGGTTTCTGCTTCTGCCCAGCTCCATCCCTCCTGCCCAGCTGCCCTCTGGTCTTCATTTCTCTCCTCACCAGAGCGCAGGGAGCCCCGTCCCACCCAAACCCTGGTGGATGGGTGCGGCAGCGCCTTGTGGGGTTTAACTCTTGGTAGAGCTCAGAACAATTAAGGGGCCAGATGGATTCCTCCCACAGTTTGGCAGCCTGGGAGAGCTGGGATGTGCATACATTACCCCTGCAATCCTGCACACGGTGTTCTGACGCCTGTTTTCATGCCATTCCAAGCAGCCTTTGACGGATACAGGTTTGCAGCGTGCAGACAGGACCTTTGCCATGTCAAAATGCCTCCAAGCAGCAACCACCCATGTTGGCAGACTATTAGGTTTCTACAGAATTTTGACAAGCCTCCAGATGAACATCAAACCACCTCAAATCTCCTGAGGGGCTAAGAAGTAAAAAAAAAAAAGAAAAGAAAAAAAAAATCCCGCACCAAACTGATTTCACATGTCAGGATTCCCTGCAGCTTTGTAGCTAATTTAGAATCTGTTGATCCTGGTGCCAATAAATAGTTTAATCTATCTCTGTACTCAGACTTGGTTTCATCCTCAGTGGTAGTTTAGCTAGCAAGTCAGTCATCTCACAGTACATATAGGAGAGATATTAGTGCTTGTTTGTTCCGTGAAGCAGAATGTCTCACGGTAGCTGTACATTTCTCTGGAAATCTTGCTTTCTCTGAAGCAGGTGAGTGCTCTATTAATATATGTGCTAATGCACCGCCCCCCAGTGGAGCCAGAATCCAGTTCAGGAGATCGAGCATTGCCAACCTTCGCTCGTAAAGTGTGTAAAGAAAACACTCACGGGACATGGTAAATCAAAACATTAGATTAACCATTGGTTGGGCAGTGTTAAATCTATTCAGATGTGTTTTATGGGGAGGATGATTCACATCCTATTTTAAATTTGCAGTACAGATAGTGCTGTCCCAGAATATCTCCTTTCTCAGCAARCACTGCAGTTAGAGGGAGCAGAAGGTCTTCAGCTTTGTGGGTGGCACTTTACCTTTCCAAGATTCAAAGAAGAGCTATAGGAAGTTCTCATTTTTAAAAAATAGTCAAGTATAAAATGTCTAAAGGCTGATGAGGTATTACACATAACTATTAAAGCAGCTGTAAGGAGCTGTGTTTATTCACTACAACATCATCAACTGGTAGGAAAATGTGTCACTTTCTGGTTAGTAACAGAAAAGTTTRTATTTATTTGATCATATTGGATGTTTTTGGAGATAACTTTAAATATTGCCACTGGCTCCTTGTCTTCCAGTCATCCTAGGGTTGTCACTGTTTCACAAAGGTCCCTTTCCTATCATCATTTAGTTTTCTCTACAGCAACACAGAGTATTATAAAACCTGAAGTTAAGTTCACAGTAACCATCAGACTCATGGAATGCCCAAAGACTCTTTTATCAAAAAGCAGCTTTCGATAAATATTATAAATTTTAAAACATGCAACTGAACATCTAGATGGTAGAAATCAAGACAGTAAGACTTTGGCATTCACCATTGTGTCAATTATTCTCTGATGTCATCCTCTTCATGTTTTTCACGGTGTGTTTTTCACTTTTTCTGAGTTTTTCACTCTGCCTTATTTCCATCACACCACCTGTGTGTCAGGACAGCATAGTGCTTCTGAAACCACATCTCCATGTTTTCTTGTGCCTGTGTCACTGGAACGGGATGACACAGTAGATGTACTTATGAGTGATAAAAATATCTTTTCTGCTCAGCAGCTGAGTCGGGTTGTAGCACCATAAAAGGCWTCTGAATCAGCTAAATGACCAATTRATRGGGTGGGGAGAAGAAGAAATATAAACCGATGTGAAATGCAGTGTATTTGAAGAGAACACATGGGCTTGGTGTAGCAGTGCCCAAGCAGAGGCAGCAGCAGCCCTCCCCAGGTGAGTGGGGTCATGAAAACCTTGTAGTGTGCATGGCAAAAGCATCTCCTGGCCCAGCACGAGCAGCAGGAATGCCACTTCCTTCCTGCAGATTTATTTTCTGAACACCACCTAGGCTTGCCTTCCAGGTCATTGGTCTGCCAGCCTGAACTCCCCGCTTCATCTGTGCTTTCTGGAGCGCTTGCTGTCGGGTCAGCAGGTGACAAAGCTCAGCCTCCAGACCTTGCAGGGTGGCCTGCAGCAGGTGCAGTGATTTCTACTTACCCCAGTTACCCCAAATCCCAGGCCACAGGTACTGAGAYCCACACCTGCCCAGGGTAGCCATCCTGACAGCAGGTTTGCTCAGCTGCAGCGAGCAGCCCCTGGACAGCACTGACCCCTTCTTTCAAAATGTGCTCTCATAGCCTGTTCCCTCTCCTGCAAAGCCTATTCTCTCTCCTGTAAAATCACAAAAGAAATAGAGACATTGCACAAATTAGATATGCACTATGTCCTTGRTAGGTAGCACTTTGATCCTAAGTTCTCCTTGACAGGAAATTTAATTCCTAATAAAGCAGGTGCCATGGWATCCTTAAACTTTGATGAAACATTTGTCATTCATATGCATAAGGAACTTGAGATAGGTCCTACAGCTCCCATCAAAAGAGCAATTACTGAACTGAAGACTCCTGCCTGGTCTGTYCAAGCCAGTCTTATTTGAGTGAGTGTATTGGGCTGCAAGATGCAATGACAAGTGGCTGAGAGAGCCATGCTGGAAAGCAATGTCTGTCCCCAGACAGGCTGGGGGCAGTCACAAGGCTGCTGCTCGGTAGGAAGGAGGTCAGATTGTGACTTCCACAAGCTGACACCTTGTGTGGCAAGGTGGTGGTGTCTCAAAGTTTTCCTGAGCCTTGTAATGGTGGAGTTGGGAGAATAGGCACGGAGACAGAGATAGGTGATGTGTTTTATTAGACCAGCCGATAGACCTAGAAAACATAAACATCTCAAGCCCAGTTCCTTCATCAGGTCCAGCAAGCAGTAGCAAAATCCATGCTAATTGCAAGGCAGAAGCAACAATTCTTGGATCAATCTTGCTGTGCTAATAAATCCCTSCACATGAGAGAAAAAGGTGGTTAACACCTGTGGAGCATGGGGAGGTGTTACCTGRGAGCAAAGTGACAGGCTGTAAGCTCCCACAGAGAGGAGAAAAAAGGAGGAGGGGAGGAGAAAATAAAAAAAAAAGTAATTAGCACCTGTGCTGTATTTTTAAATACATTATTACATTTCTGGTATTTTGTAATTAACCCAAGTTAATTGTGAGCTCTTGGTTTGCATATTTCAGCCCAGAGGATAACCAGTTTTTAAAGCTAGCTTGCTACCTTGAAAGGCTCAGCTTGACATAGCCTACTAATGTGTTTATCAGATAAGGTACCACTAGGCTTAATGCTCTCCTTAATTAGGAATGTAAACACCTTCATTAAAAAAGAAATGAGGGCCTCRGAGAAATTATGAAGAGATTTTRTGATTATCRGCTCGAAAGAGAAAGTATTCCAACAGGGAAAGRTATTTCTCCCTCCTTCTCTAGCRCACATTGTAATTGCAGCCCTACACAGCATGTTGACCATAGAGATTGCACGGCCCTAGGATATGAGCTGATGTTTGGGACATGCAGGCTGAGCAGGGTGTGAGGGGCAGGCAGCCTCTCTGAAGGCATGTGTGTATAAACAGACATGTTTGTGTACACACGCGTGCCCATGAACAYGCCATTCCTGCAGAGGGGTCGGAGTGCTGGGCTGCAGCTCCAGCTCTCCCAGCCAAGCTGGTGTTTGCTCCTTCTCCTGCCTCTGCATGCCGTGCTTGGCAGAAATAGCAGCCTCAGCAGGTCGTAGCTCGCCAGTACCCACAGATGTGGGGGATTTGGTTGCTCAGGCATGTCCCTCTGCCCGGCACTGGGGCCAGGAGCGGGGTTTGGCCTCTGTGCCCCATCGCCTCTCTGAAACCCAGGGATGGGGTGGATGGGGCACASAGGGGCTGCTCCCATGGACCTTGCCCCAACCCCTGCTTGGGACAGCAGGGCCAAGCCCTGCCTGGTGCTCCAGGCCCTGTGCCTGCCCGGCAGCTGCCTCTCCCCTCGGGCACCCGGCACGGCGCCTGCTCGCTGTGTGGCCCCCGTTCCCAGCRGAGAGCTTCCCCTCCCTCCGCTCCCTCTCCCTGCTCTCCCCAACAATGGTGGCCCGGGCAGCTTGGGATGTAGTTTTGAATTTTAAATGCAGCCAGCCTTTAGTTTACAAAAATAATAAGTCCCCTTCAAAAACAGTTATGTAAAAAGTAGAATAATAAAAAACTTAATGTTTGTTGGCAGGGGACGTATCCCTTTGTCTGTAAGACGGAGCCTGTTGACAAACAAGAGGATTTTCTGGGACTCCAACATCAAATACCAAAGTATACACRGCCACGACCTGAAACTGCCTCCATCACCTTTGGCAGGCAGTGAAACTGCTGAGCTGTTGTTCAATGCACTTGGACAAGGAAGGAGAGTTCATGGCCAGGACCCTCCTGATGGCATCTGCCCCATGCAGGGACCTGCTTGGTGACACCTTCAGAGGCACCACCGTGCCCTGCTCCAGCTCCCTCCCACTGCCCCCAGCTGCTATTCACTGTGCCTGTCACATGCAGCAATTCAGATGTTTTCATGTAAACCATGGAAAAAACAGACTTGTATGTTGACCTCTCTAACAATATTTGGCTTATAGTTAAGAAATGCGAATGTACTCTAGAGCTAAGAACAGACATTATTTGTTGARTGGCCACCATGGGACTTCTATTTACAATTTCAATAAATTCTGTCAATGGTCACTGCAGGATTTAACCTCAGTTCCTTYCWKTAAAGCATTTCTAAATTTCAAYGATTGTATTTAAATAATGATAWAATAATAATACAATRATAATACAATAATAAATACKATAATAAATACAGTAATCAACRTTATTGTATTTAAAGTATKCCAGTGTCTGCACTGCTCTAAAAATCATCTGCTCCCCAAATACTGTGATCTTTGAAGATAATAAGCAGGTCCCAGGTGCAGACCATGAGAAATGGAAACAAAGTGTGAKCTCAAATCCTTATTGKACTTAATAATGAAAGACAAGACTCWGACGGTTCTTATTGTGTAACCTRTCATCYAGAAGAGTAAAGCACAGTAWAAAGGAAAAGRTGTTAGAAAAGCACCATCACTGCTTTGGTAGTTTGGATTTTCCTAATAAGCTTTTTAATTTTCTGCTCCAAATGGAAAGCTATACTTGTCCCAGGGGAGTTTCTGACCCTAAATTGTTTCAGTAATTTTACCTCGCCCCTGGAAGCAAAGTTCCAAAAACAAGTTTCCTGTCCCTCGGGTAGGAGTAGATGGGGAAACTTCTTAGGAAATGGTGATGGAGAAAGCACYGAGCAGTTGTGGCACCGGGCCAACCCGTCCGACAGAGAACGACAGTGCTGCTGCTCATTAATTCTGACCTTAAAAGTATTAGGGGAGTCTAGCATGTTCACTYGCAATTTTTCGTGGTGATGTAAGATCCATCTTCCCACTATTTCCATGGAAAACTGAGATGCCCTCAGGCAGCTGTGAGCTGGCAGCAGGGTGACCTCACCTGGGTGGTGGGGCAGGAGCTCTGCTGGGGAGGATGGGGTGCAGCCTCATGTGCCCCCAGCAGCACCACCTTGGCCAGGGCTTCTGAAAAACCCAGGCCCTCTGAAAACAAATACACAAGCAAGGAAACTRGAAGGAAAAATATGACCATTGTAGCACTTTCTGGCAGACATTAGGAGGAGGTGAAAATAATCAGGAAGTCTTCATGGAAATTACCTTAGAAAAACAAGCAGAGGTGGTAAGCAAGCCTATACCACTCAGGAGAATCCTTCTGGGGACTGGACAAAGAATCCAAGACTTTTCCTCCACTTTTATATATATATACATATATATCAGTAATATAAAGTTTCTGGTTGTATTTTCTTAATTATGCATCAGAACACAGCACAGATTTATTTATTTATAGTAAAAAAAAAAACAATAAGAAAGCAAAAGGGCCTATGTGACTTATCCTAAGATCAAAGCAGCCTTTTGACTGGGGGAGATGCAAATCACTGCTCACATTTTTGCCCTAATATTTTCTTGTTTGTGTGAAGCAGCACCAGCTGCAGTAGCTTCCATGGCAGGAGGTCTTGAGTGCCTTTTCCCTACAGTATCACTTCCCCAACAAAACATCAGCCTTTCTAGGATGAACATCACCGAAGCAAATGTGTTGTGGTGGCAGGTTGAGAGATCAATGAATTACCATTYTCATGCCCAAAAAATCTGTTCTGTGCTCGCTCCCCTCTCACTTCCCTGAGTGTTTTGGGGCAGCAGGAAGAAGGGTTGCCTGTGAGCCACATGCCCTGAAAGGACTTCGGAGCAGGAATGAAGGTCACAGTGGTCCTCCAGCCTGGCAGGGTTAAGTTTTTGAGGGATGCTGCTGTCAGGTAAAACCAATGTCAGCCCAGGGGAGAGGCTGGATCAGGACCATGCCAGCAGCCAGGGGCTGGGGTGCTGCTGGCTCGGTACCAGCCAGCAGTGTGTCCCTATGGGAGACCTCAGGGTCCTCTGGCACCTTGCACCTTGTTAATCCCCCCTTTCTGCAGAAATGTGTGTCAGCCCTGCAAAGTGTGCTGACAAAGCCTTTCCTTCTTTCCTGCTTYTGCTTTGTTCCTGGATGGTAGCCTCTTTTTCGCCTGAAGACCTTTCCATAAAGCTGATGGGCCACTTGCCTGAGAGCTGACATGTGTCTTTATGTAAGGTGAAAAAACAGGTTCCAATACCAACTTCCAGATGTAGTTTCCCAATAAGCAAGTCTGTAGGAGATGGATGGCTCTTCATTAGGCTCGATTGTCCCCAGGTCTCAACATGCAGTGCCCCCATTAACAAATTAAAGAATCTTTTGTCTCCTCTTGTCAATGCTGTTCCCACTGGAAAAAGTCTTGTTTCTGTGCCCGATCAATCAATTATTTTTCTGACAAATTGCCAGATCACAGGGCAATTAAAGTTTTATGTGTAGCTTGGGCTGTTCTCACTGTCTTTTGATGTTTCAGGTAAAAAGCAAGAAYAGAGTTGTATCATTTTAGCACTTTTTACATCTCTCTGAAGAAATTCTCAAGGTATTTTCAAGGTCAAAGTGATAAACAAACAGTGGAAAACAGTGTAGTTGGTGTGGTCCTACAAATGTAATAATGTATTACGTACGATGTATTTTCACAACAATGCAAACTGTAATTAAGGCTACAAAATGGTTTTCTTCCATCATATCTGTGTTTCCATTCACTTTTAATTCTCTGAGTTTATTCTTTCCCTGGGCATGCAGTGCCATCATTGTCATTCAGTGATGGGCTTYCCTCCTGGCAGCAAAACTCAGACTKCATCTTTTTTCAGAAGTCTGGAGCCAGGCTGAACTCTGCTGCTGAACTCTGATGCCTGTGAGGCCCTGCAGTGAGGATTACATGCTTATCTCAATTAAGAAGGATTTAGCAGCATCGGGAGCACAYAGAGATTATCTGCTGAGCTCATGCAAAAAACTGATAATCTGTGAAAAAGGTGGTTTGCAAAGCTCCTCCCAGAAACCCTGGGAACTCAGGGCAAGCACTGGGTTTGCTGGTGGCCCCTGYGAAGCACACACAACTTGCCCACCTTTATTTATGTGAAAGCCTTTGTCTTGTGTTCTGCTGTTGTCAATTGGGCCCTTGGATGTGGATTGATGATTGATAAAAATGTGCCAGCTATTTAGGGATTACATTCGTAGCCACAGACCTGATAACCAAACTGCTGCTYAGGAAACCCCAGAAAAGACCTATCAGAACTGGCAAAGATGTTTAAGACAGTGGCTGTGCCTTTCCCTCTCACAAGGTTAAGTCTTCTGTCCTTGAAGTGTATTTATGTCAATGATGAAACCAAAGGAATACAAAGATACCAAAAMCCCTCATCTCTCTACATGAGAAACATTTCTGTACTTCAATCCATGTGTTTGTTTTCCTCCTTTCTTCAACTGTATTTTAAAATACAAAGAAGTCTCTGATAGGAAATTATTTTTCCACTGTATTGCTTACTGAGGCCAGAGAACTAAAAGAACATATAAGGTCATCCATTGAAAGCTGTGAGCTTTAGTTTACCAGCTGTGGTAACCTTGTTGTTTGCACATTTCATATGTTTACTCTGATTACAATCATAGATAAAATCGTGGCAGTGCTACCTAATAATCTAAGTAAATTATCAAACTCAAAGGCTAACTACAACGAATGATGCTTTTCTTGCTTGGGCATCATGAACTGAGCATTTTCTGCCGGGTGATTTATTTGTTTAATTACTTCTTTTATTCACTTATTTATTTGTATCTGCCAGTTCTTGACAGGAACACRCAAGGACTGTATGGAAGGATTTTTGGTCTGAGAGGAGAAATATTTGAGTTAGAGGGTCCCAGTCATCTCTTTTCCTGTTCCCCAAATTTCTGCCTTTCAGTCTACAGGAAAGCAGCTGAGACAAAGAGTTTCTAGCATTTCTTGCTGTGGTTGCCACTGGAAAAACAGCCTTCCTTTTCCTGTCATCTTACGTGTATATTCTTACCAGCTATTAACGAATATGCCCAAAAGACAAATATAGCTGTAATTAGCAACCCCCGCTAGTCATGACGAGACTTGCTGTGTGTTGCACACCTGATCCACAAAGACACAGCTCTGTGTTTTACACCTCCTCTCCGGAGACACCCACACGTCCCAAACGAAAACACAAAGCAGGATCTCTGGAGGGCTTGGCAGACAAACTGCCGGAGATCCTGAATTCCTCAGAAGCGATACCGTAATCCCAACAAAAAACACACCTCCAGCTCCTTCCTGCTCACTGCCTCGTGCCATCCCACAGGAGACAGTCATTTGCTTCAGCAAAGTGSAATAGTTCATTAGAAACTGATTTCTTTTAATGGCTGGAGGCCATAATATCTGGTCACTCTTTTTCCTGCTTCTTGGCAGAAGCTGGCTGGTTGCCCATGTCTTCATAGGTGTCAGCTATAGACAAAAGCCATCTTGGCACTAGAAGACCCCTTGTTTTGTGGATGGGGTTAAAAAGTAGTGTGGATATAATTTACCATGCCTGACCACTGACAGCAAGCCCAAGGGCAGCCTGGCACATCTTGGTAGATATCCTGGCATATCTTGCCTTCAGCTGAGTAATTACCTTTGGCCCTACTGCCAGAAACCTCCTTCATCTCCCTCCCCCCATGCCTGTGTTCACTCCTGTGTTATAAATTTAAAGTAACTGTTTTAAGTTTTAATTCCAGAGGAGGAAAAAGAAAAACCACAAACAAACAAACAAACAAACAAACAAATAAAACCAGTAGAAATAATACAGCCAATGTATGGCAGTGTACGTGAATAGGAGGATGAATACCAAAATTTAACCTTTTGGATATTGCAGTTTGGGAGTGAAGTCTCCCCTGGAGTTCTAATCTAGCCATGTTTAGCAMTTTGAAATGGCTTTTTCCAGTTAAAATAAGTATTTCACATATGCTTGACATATTGCTGCATATAATGATGGAATGCAGGGRGAACAAAGTGTGTTTACATACAAAACATACCCCACATGCATATTTATACTAAGAGAGAGAAAAATATTTTATTTATGTATGTATAGCTTGACACTTTCAACATTTTATGTAAATAAATGCCAAATGAAGAAGATTGTACCGTCCATTGGTGGCCTACACTTCTTCATTTCCATTTTTGAAATCTGGCTGTGTTTRCATACAAGTACCTTAAACAGCAAACATCTGGGTGGCTTGAAAGCAACTGAATCGTGTTTTTGCTGTGAAACACACTCTTACTGTAAAGTTACAGATTCAAGATTTACTGCTGACATTTTTGGTTCTGAGCAGCCTCAGACCAGGTTTATAATAAATGTGATAGTTTATCAGTACCAGTGGGGACACAACCTTAATAATACTAATATCTAGGGTCTAACAAACTCTTTTATAATTAGGGTACAGTTTAACATACATATGTATTAACTTTTCCAGGCAACTGCACTGCCATAGACAAAACCTTCATCCAGTTTTATGTTTAACACTTTGTACAATCGAATTACTATTTTCCATCTCTTACCTCCCAATTTAGGACAATTTATCTCAGATTCTCTTTTGTTTCAAGGTTTCAAAGTGCAATTTCCTGCACAAACAAATGTACTCATRATTCAGGTTGTCCACCCACCCACCCAGTTACCTGTCTCAGCTAGCCCAATTGCTGGAAGGAACATATAAAGCAAGTTCACAGCTTGATGCTGGAGTGATATCATCTTTGCTTAATCTGCTTAGTGTTTAAAAATGTAGATGTTAGCAGCTATCTCAGTACTAGAGCACTGCTCTCATGTAAGTTAYATGCTCAAATGTGGCACAAAGCAGTAATTGTACTCTTCTGGGAGGCTAGAAGTCTTACAGTGTCTGAGAAATGGAAAATACAAAGAATAGTTTACATCTGCTAGGGCCAAAGTGTTGCAACGGTATCTCAAACATTTTCAATTGGAAACTCTGAAATCCCTAGGGCATATTATGTGCTGTAACAATATAATTAAATAAGTTGCATCATGCAATAAAGACCAATTTGTGCCGCCTTTTCCTGTCTCTTTTTTCACCTTAGAAAGAAATCCAGTACATGAATATGTAAGCTCTTTTTCAAAATTAWTYATTTTAAGAAACTAAATAAATTAGCACATGTGTTTGTAACATTGATTTCAGCCTTTCTTTTTCCCGACTGTTTTAATAACTTTTCAGATATCAGGGTTGGGTCATTCCGTGGGTTTAACTCCTTAAGTCTGGAGTTTTCTTAACAAGAGCAAAAAGCAGCTGCTGCTTCCTGAAGAAGGGAAAGCAGCTCTGGGCTTTTCTCGATGCATCTGCAGGAGCCAGCGAGGCAAGTGCAGCCCTGGGTCTGAGTGCCCACACTGCTTGCCACTGGCTCRTTCCCTGGCTCTGCTTTGGTGCCCCATAGGGATCTTTCCCAGACAAACCCCATGTAGTGTGGTCAGGCAGTAAGGGGTGTGGGCACAAGCCAGGCTACAGATCCCCAGCCCTCCTTGGTTTAACGAGCAGGATGCAGCCCTCAGCTCCTCCGCGGGAGGATTTCTCAGCAAGGCAAGAAGCGTCAGGATTCTGACTTGGTTCYTCATCTTTCACAGGTTTTTGTAAATATGGCAGGATTGGATTCCCTGCTGCCATCATCTTCTCCAAGAGAGGGAAGACGTGCAGTAGGGGTGTGTGGAGTCTGTGTGTGTGCACYGCTGCACGTGCACATCTCCCTCTCTCTCTGTTCAGACCTCCGGGCATCACTCCCATSTAACCTTTGTTCTGCTCGGGAGCCCTTCTGTTCTTATTTTGGCAACACGCACACATATTTACTCATGTTCATAAACAATCACCAATTCTGTCTTTTCAGGTAAAATATCAAGAGASCATGGCTCACCTGGGTGAACGCAGATGGACTCACGTGTTCCCTTTCCTGGTGGTAGGTATTTCTGTATGTGCATGTGTGTAAAGATAACAGGGTTCTGCTTGGGTTATTCACAACCAGCTSTGAATTATGGCAGAACCACACACGGCCTAGGGACTAAACCTCAATGCAGTGATCCGTTTTCATTCCATGAAACACCTGAGAATGTGCTGTTTAAACTGTGGCTGCTAGGGAGGAAGGGGAAGGAGAAGGGCCCAGAATGGAGCAGAGACAGAATGTGCTGGAAGAGCAGATGAGCCGGGTGTCACATGAAGCACAGCCCTATTGTGGCTGAGGCCCGGGGCAGTGCTTTATCTTGGGTTGCTCAGTTGTCCCTTGCAGTCACATTTATAAAGGTTCCTTAGGGCTGGGAGTGGTGAGGGTGTGAACTTGAGTGTCTGTTTGTGCAGGAGAGCCTGTGAGTTACAGCCTGCTGTGTTTCAAGGAGTGGCTGTGCCAAAAGCATGGGTGTCAGTCTCTGAGAAACACTTGGAAGGACCAGGGTGCTGAAAGCTGCGCCTGCTTCCATCCCAAATAGTGTCACTGCTTCTGCTTGTGAGCTTTAGGGCTGTTTGACACCGCAGGGTGGCCCTGCTGCCTGTTGGGYCACAGCAGCTGGGCAAGGGGAGGGGGTGAGGCACGGAGGGTGAAGGCAGTGACAGTGACAGTGCTCTGGAATCTCTCTGGTGACAGGTGTCCCTGGTGTACTCTGCCAGTGCCGAATATTCCAACTGCGGTGAGAACGAGTACTACAACCAGACCACGGGCATGTGCCAGGACTGCCCCAAGTGCGAGCCGGGTGAAGAGCCTTACATGGTAATTTCAGCTTCTTCTGAGGGTGGGGGGCACATATCCAGCACCAAATGCAAAAAAACAAATGCTTTGTTACGTGGCAGTAATGGATGGAAAGGAAATGGGGAAGGCTTCGAATGCCTGAGCCCTCACACCTCCAAATGTGCCCTGAGAGCGAGGCAATCCACATCCCAGGAGCAGCCTGGTGAAAGGGTAAAAATGTTCCATACACAGTCCCTGCCAGTCCGTTCTCATCTCAATATTCAGAATCTGATGCTGACATTCCAGCACACAGTGATAATTTGGTCAGCCTGGCCCCCCACACCGACAAGTTCCTTTTGCTCTCCTGCTAAGATATTTTGGCWCTAGAGGAACTTGGATGTTTCTGCAACATTTTAAATTATGGTTCCTAAGTWACCATTTGATTTACAGCAGATAATTGTTGCTTATTAAAAAAAAAAATAAATTACTGAAATCCTGTTTGGTTTTAATGGGATAAACATCCTATTGCAAGCATTTCACGCAGTTGGTAGTCCTGAATAAATATGTTTGGATAATAACCAGTTTGGTTTAGTTTTATTTAATCTAACTGTAATGTTCAGCTGGGACATGTGAGTTCAGAGGTTACAAAATCTCATCCAAACATTGCTTTTTGGGCTGTTCCCTGTGGACTCTCCCAGCATGAAAGCTGCTGAGAGCTTTGCTGCAGCTGCGTTTCTCCTGCAGGAATCTTCTCCACACTTCCAGTTCACTTTCTATCTAAGCAGCAGCTGAAATTCACTTCCACAGTTCGGTCTGCTATGATAGCAGCAGTATGGGGGCCACTTACAAGGACTGTGATGCTTCAGCCCCTTCTCCCTCTCCAGCACACAGCTTGCTGCATCCCTCTATCCCTGCATGGCCTTCCTGGACAGACACCGACAGGCCCAATGACAGAATTATGTCCCTTCTGCCCTTCGTGCTGCAGATCCTGCTGTGAGCATTCCCTTCTCTGGTGTGCAGCACAAATCTGCATTTCAGTGGCTGTGTGTTGTTGCAGACATGTGGATATGGCACCAAAGATGAGGACTACGGCTGCGTCCCCTGCCCTTCAGAGAAGTTTTCCAAAGGAGGTTATCAGATATGCAGACGGCACAAGGACTGCGAGGGGTTCTTTCGAGCCACGGTCATGACCCCTGGGGATCAGGAGAACGATGCAGAGTGTGGTCCTTGTCTCCCAGGGTAAGGATTTATCCATGGACTTTCGCTCTACCCAAGGCACTGCCAAGTACTTTTTTAATGTCAAAATCACTTCATGTCAAAGCTGACTGGAGCTACAATACTGGTAAATTATGCTTTTTAATCTCTGCTAAAACAATCCATTTAAATGTTTCAAAAGCATTGGTGAGTTTAATAAATCATAGAACCATAAAATAGTTAGGCTTGGAAGGGACCCTAAAGAAGATGTTTTTAATCTTACTGAAGTATCGCTGAAGAAATAGATGTTTGGAACAATTAAAAACTTTTTCTCTTACTAGAAATGGAAAGGGAAAAAGCACAGGTGCGCAGTGCCATTTTAAATACTCAAAAAAATCCAGCTTGGCCTCCAGCTGTAGCTTCAGAGAGCCACCTTCTAAGTCCTGCATCCTACAAATGAGCTGCATGAAAGCACCTTGAATACCCTGCAGAGCCTATGCTGGTACCAGAGCATGTTCAGGAGCATAAAATATCTCCTCTCCAGATGTGAACAGCTGGCAGTTTGTCAGCAGTTGACAGCATTAGGTAACATAGCAGTTCAGTGAGATTTACCAAAGCATTTCACTCTCTCAGGGTCCTCTCTACACAACAGAAAGGAGTGTAAGGAGCTGTTAGTGTGGTGTGTGCAGTGTTCACAGTCAAAAAAGGTTTCAGGACTGGCTGAAGGCATCTAAAATACATGCTGATTATTGAGTTCATCTTTGTAATGGTCTCTTATACTCAGTATAATTCTAATAGTAATGGTGCAAAAGAAATTGCTACATTGGAAATGTCTATCCTCGACAATATTGCACCTGAAGGTCTGCAAACCCAAGCAGATATTTGCACTCTCAACATATTTTTGTAGGGTGAGCAAATACTCTGCAATACAACCTCACCTCACATACCTTTTCAGTTTCTGCCACTGTGTCTCTTTGGTTTAGAGAGCAATTTCTAGTGACTTTTKGCTTTTGTGCAGTTTGCAGATGTTGTATAACCCACCCTCCCTATAGCATGGGAAGCCCTGTGAAAGAGGYCCTGCAAGCTTCCAGGTTTATTTTATCAGTGAGTCTGTGTGAAATTTTCACAGTTTACAAATAAAATGAAGGACTTGTGTAGCTGCCAGCCAGACTGATGATGTGATTTGAAAAAAAGCTCCCTCTTGACTTCCCCTCATACATCATSAAGAGCAAGAAACTTAAATAGTGGTCACAGTTGCTGTTTTGCAATTTCTGTCGGGACTAATGAGGTCACCCAGGCAGGAGCAGGGTGCTGGCTGAAAATAATCAGCTTGCACAGCTGGTGCTTGGGGAGAAATCTCAAAACATCGTGTTTGCACAGGTGTAGCCTGTAGCAGAAACTGCTCTGCTGGAATCTGGCTGAGTGCTGCTGTGTCTGCAACGCTCAGGTCCTGGGATTGTTTGGCAAAGCCAACAGTTCGGGAGAAACACCCTCCCAGTCCAAGCTTCAATAGATGGAATTCTCTAGATAAACTAAATATGAGCTAAAACAAGCTCTGAAGCTGCCCTGGCTCCTCGTGCTATGTAGAGCCCTCAGAGTTTGCTGCTGTGTGCTGGTGGGGGAATGCAGAGCCTGTGTGTAGAGCAGAGAGCTGGTGAGCAGCTCATTGTTCCCATTGTCCCCATTGTTCCCATTGTCCCCATTGTCCCCCAGGCACCAGGGGGAGTGACACATGGCAAGTGCTCCCTTGCCTAGGCAGTAAATCTCAGGGAGCCCCTGAGTCGTTGTGAGGGATAAAAACAAGGTTTCCATTTTCAGACGACTGCTTCCCTAACACTGCAGACCTTCCCAAGGTACCAGCTGAGGTGCTGCTGTCGGCACTGAAGGACATCTCATCCCTTTGCTACTTTTCAGCAGCTCAGTAAAGCAGCCTGAGGAAAAGATGAGCATTTGGCACATTCRGTGCAAAAGTTTTCAGACAAAATACCACTGAACTGGCAGCCTTTTCCAGTGGCTAAAGTGCCATCCTCTATACTTTACCTTAAAATAAGTACTGGATAATTATATATGTTTTCTTCTACTTTCTTTTTTTTCACCATTACTAATGACCACTTTTAGGGAAGGAGACTTTTGGTACAAGAGAAGAGGTCATCCACTGCTTCTTTGTGTTCCCTCCCATATAAAATAAAAATAACACTGTCAYGCTCACAAGCAGGATGCAAGACAGGGAAGATTTTAAAGGCTTAGTTCCAGAGCTGTAATCCTGAAAATCAAAATTTTCCAAAATTTTTTCACCTCCAGTGAACTCTGGAGGTACCTWGACTGAACCTCCTGRGACACTGCAGGCTTTGTGCTCTGCYCMCACCCAGAAGCTCTTCCATCATGCCAAATAGRACAGGTTCAGAATGTGGAAATCAGGAGTGACTCAGATCATTTCCCTCAATGGGGTGATCCATTAGGTGTTCCTGGAGTGTGACTGAGATCACAGCCAACTGCAAACAGCAATGGCAGAGCAAGGGTCCCTCTAGCCTGGTCACGTGTCCTCATTCAGTAGTGGCCATCAGGAGTAAGAACAGGTCAAGTATAAATAATACATATTCCTTATGCTGTTCCAGCACCTATTTTCAGCTTGGGGTAAGTTCTCAATTCCCTTACAAGACAGAATTGCAAGGGATTCATTTCCTTTTTAAATGCATTCAGAAATGCCTCCGCTGCTGACGCTTCCCCATTTCATGTGTTTCTCCATGCTACAGCAAATACAGGATCAGTTCTCTTTTCTCAGAGGTTTTAAGAGAAGGAATGAGTGCATCTCTGCTTTCTGCATGAAAACGTTTAGCCAGTGAATTTCTAATGAAATTAAGTCCCACCCCTGCTGTTCTGAATAAGGCAGCAGATGCCTCCACCAAGGATGCTCATCATCAGCAGAGAACAGCACCCATCCCTCTCCACCTCCTGCCCCAATCCCATGTTCCCTGTTCCAGAGGGAGGGCAGACCTAAACCCAGGTCCAAGTCCCTGAGTCTGGCATGTCACTACCAAGGTTAGCCCAGGATAAGGGACTATGGTGTTGAGCAGRAAAACAATTTCCATTTTTCAGTCTAGCCTTTATTCTTGGATTTTGCCTGTAGCCCYTCCAAACCTGAGCCTGGCAGGTACCAAGGAAAGAAAGAATAAATCTTATAGTGGAAGAGTTTCACATAACACTGTGAAAATTAATTTTTTCATTATTGGGTTACTTCTCCATAGTTGATATAAAATATTCACTAATTTCCAACATTACCTTTAATATCTGGTGCATTGGAAAGTAACCAGAAACACCAATTTGTTGCCAGCACTTCATGGGGGGTAAATTAATAATGTTTGCAGCTGCAGAGCTTCCCACTCACATGAGTGAATGGTTGCCTGCCATGAGCATCCTCTTCAGTTTTCTTTACATGCYCTCCACCATTCTGCATTGTGGTGAAAACCATGAATTATTGCACCAGCTTGATTTAATTAAGGGTCAGAAGGATTGTTTGTCTTTCCTAAACCAACACAGCTATTAGACTGCACATCCTAACTGTCCTGTATTTTAGTTCATAGATTTATATTTGTCTTTGGCCTTCCAATCTTTTGTTTTGGGGTTTGGCAGTCTTCTCTGGTGTATTTATTAACTGCTTTACAACCTAAAACTATGTAAGACCCCATAAGAGAGGAAAGATGAAGTTTTGCTCTTGAGAGAGTGGTAGAGGGGCAGATGGGGCTCAAGAGATATTTGTAGGAAAGAGTGAGGGTGAATCTTTTAAGGAAATGAGGAATGATGTGTAGTTCCCCTACTGTCTGAGTTTCCTCCTGTCCCTCTCTCCCCCTTGCATCCCTGTGTAATCCATTTCCTGGATCTGYATTCCTTATCTGTCATTCATTAATACACCAACTGATTTTGATGGACTGTTCCAGCAGYGATTTCCTAATAATGCATACATTTTCCAGGAAAAAAAAATCCCAACCATACTGCACATGCATAGACGGGTACATAAGAGCAGGGAAACAGATTCCCTGTTGCATAAAATGCTCGTAGAGTTGAGTTCCTGTCCAAGATGAATGGATTATGAATTTATTCATCTCTTCATTAAAATATGTAGTGATTYACAAGTGATTTGTAAAGACTTATCCGTAACATCAACAGTGTGATGTTACATCAACATATGTATGATTCTGATGTAATTGCTCATTAGGGTGCATGTGGATCCAACTCTTGAGTAGCCAATTACCTTATTTCAACACTAACTTTATTAGCAGCCCAGGAATTCAAATTATGAAAACCTTTTCTTCACACTGTAATTCCACTATCAAGGACTAGTTTRTAAACAATACAGCAAGGAAATAGAAAACTCAAACCACACCTGTAAAATCTAATCTGCCTTGCCCTGTAAGGGTGATGTTTTCCTGTATTTTTTATTATGATCAGGCTCGGATTTGGTTCTAAGATTACAGAGATTTTTCTTATGGCATTTGTGAATAAAATTAGCCAACCATATCCAACTGGTGGTCTTGCTTGAAAGACTGCTGCTTCAAAAAACAGCATTCTCTTATTTTGAAAAATCTTATTTCAGAGCATGCTGTAAACTGCAGCTTGAACTCAGCAGGGAGACTAATGTTGWTTTAGGCAATATTGCCACGTCTTGTCATGTCTAGGTGTTTGATTAATTACCTTTTAGCAGGAAAGGAAGAAGAGAAACTCAGTCTCTATTCAGGCAATTGGGAAAAAAAAAAAAAGAAATAATAATCTTTGCTTCAAATTACTTATAAAAGTTTTTTTTAAATGATTTTATCTCTGTATAATTGGTTGCTGCTGAACCATGTTCAGTCATATCATATTAATTTGCACTGTTTTGCCTCATCTTGCCCTTCATTGCAGTTACTACATGCTGGAAAACAGACCTCGGAACATCTACGGGATGGTTTGCTACTCGTGCTTGCTGGCACCTCCCAACACCAAGGAATGTAAGTGTTCCGACATTTCTATGTRTTTCATCTGGTTTTGCCTTAAAATCATCTGGAAGCTCAATGGGAAATCTTTCAGCAATGGTAATTATGTTCAAACAATAAACCCAGCTCCAGTTAAGCAATTTCTGCTTCCAACTTACCTTGCCAACAAAGGGATGGAATGCTTATCGTTTGAGGAAAGATCAGAATCTTTGATTTTAGGATCTGCTATCACTCATTTGTTCCCCAGTTTTCATCTGTTAAGACATCCCATGTAGGATTTATTAGGGTTACTTAACCAATAKGTCCAGGAAATCCAATCTCTGTGTATTTTTTTTTWAATTRAGTTCAGTTTACCTGTGAARAATGGGACAATTTGTAGATGGAGTAAAAGTCCATCACAGTTTTCCTTAYCCTTTGGCTTCAGAGTGATTCAAGGGTTGACATTGCTGTGTTATGGTCAGCACTGATAAGAGAAGTAATTCTGTAGATTTCATTGACAACAGAGCCTGCAGTTTGTTAAYTGAAAAAATCCTTATGAATGTGTGTGTGACACCCCAGAAGCACTGTTCCTTTGCATACCATGTACATGCAATATCTTATCCATCCTCATACCTTGGGGAGGAGGGACAGCTCACACCAACACTGGACTGCAGACGCAATCCCCAGAAACTGCTTTCTTCTTTAGGGGGCAAAAAAAAGTGAGAAAAAGGAAAAATGAGCCTCTCTCTAAGTGACCAAATTACTTTGACACTCCCTTGGAGAAGATCGGGACAAAAAGCTTTAAAACAAACAAAAAAAACCAAACAAACAAAAAAAAAAACCCCAAAAAACCCAAACCCCCCCTAAACAACCAGATAAAAATGAGCAGTTTCCCAGCAAAACCTGATGAATCTAGAACCAAAATCCTGTCCATGCTCTGATCCTTTGTAAGTCTTTATCGTGAAAAGGAATTGCAATATTTTGTCTGCTTGATTTGAGAGCAGGGGCTGCAAGTCCCAGAGCATTTATTTGTGCACATAAAYAGCAGTTGGTTTGTTCAGATGTTGCTGAGCTGTGTGTCACTGCTGCTCTGGGAGTCTCTGCAARGGAGGGTAGGACAGGAGCAGCCACTGCCTTTCCTACAGTGAAAGGGCTCAGAGGAGCCAGGGGATCATCACCAYSRCACAGAGCTCCTGGTGAGTGGCAGMAWTCCTGRAGGAGGCATCTCCCTGAGCTGTCCCCATGCCCAGTGACCMGTCTGGGGTACAGCTGCCCATCCCACTGGGCTGCAGAAACCCACCCAGCCCCGGGATTGCCCTTATGCCAGAGCCAGAGTGGGTGAGGGCAGGCTGAGTGTGCTTTTGGTGAGATAACATCAGTGTTAGAGGTGAGGGAAGGGTGCCTGGGAGGACCCAAATGTGAGATACGGGAAGAAGGTGGAGAGGTGAGTGAAAACACAAGGGTAGGAATGYCGTGGTTTAACCCCAGCCCCAGGCAGCCRCTCACTCACTCCCCCCACACTGGGGTGGGATCARAACCAGGAGAGTAAAAGKGAGATAACTCSTGGGTTGAGATAAAGACAGTTAAACTGGTAAAGGAAATTAAATTAACACACACCAGCAATGCAGAGCAATGAATCCATTCCACACTTCCCATGGGCAGCCAGCTGGCTGAAGTGGGTTTTTAGTGGTATCAGACATGTTATA
This sequence comes from Malurus melanocephalus, assembly GCF_030028575.1. Lineage (NCBI taxonomy): Eukaryota > Metazoa > Chordata > Aves > Passeriformes > Maluridae > Malurus > Malurus melanocephalus. The sequence continues at coordinate 9,396,237 of NW_026623233.1, forward strand.
ACTTACTGATTTGGAAAGAAACTACCAGAACTTATGGCTATTGCTCAACTGAAAAAAAATAAATCTTTGCCCTTTTATAGGATACCTGGCAGATGCAATRTGTAATGTGCTTCTGTAAGGAAAAYATGAGCAGCCCAGCTAATTAACTACATGCAATTTTTAGCTTGATAAACACAAGAATAAATATAAATTATCTTTATGAGGAATTTAGACAGGTGCATAAACCAACAAATTGACTGGGTACTAGCATAAAAGAAAACATTAGTCCYAAAAAGACTAAATATTACCATTTTAATCAAGTCCATAAAAACAACTATTTGATTACAAGTGTTCAAAAAGCAAGAAAGTGTCTTAAAACCCAAGTCCCTCAAACCACTAAGCTCAGATAATTTAGTTTATGATGTCTAAACCTCTGGACTCCATTTGGAATGGCTGTGCCCTATTCACAGGAATTAATTTGTAGCCCAGATGGAAAATCAGGTTTGCTGCAGGAATCCCTTGGAAGGCTTCCTGTTGCTGTGGAAGGCAGTGTAAAATCTGGTATTAGCAGATGATCTTTTTCCCACATTTCACTGACATCAGAATATACCAGTCTGAGCAAAGAAGAGATGACGCGTCAGTGCTGCACAACTGTGGAATTTTTTGAGGTTTGCAAACTCCAAACTCATCTTATGTGCTGCACTCTGAGCACGTGACATCAACATGTGCCTGTTCTGTCACAAGAAGGATGACAACAGTTTTTTGGTAGTAATGGTTCCTTTGTTCTGAATCTTCTGTTGCTTTGTTKAGAATTCAGAATAGCAATGAGCAGCATTCAGGAGCCTGAACCCCACACTAAAGKGTTGCCTCTCCCCCAGAGCTCCTCTTTTTCAAACTCTCCTGCRTGCAGCACTGGAGAAAAGTGATCCAGCAACTCACAAGGAAACAAGAATGGCAAATTACTTAAAAATAGGAAGCTCAGGGGGACAAGCTCTGGGTTTACACTTCTAGACAGAAAAATGAGAGTAGATAAATCCTATTTGGGGCCTTCATTAGGGCTGAGAGAACAGTGGTGCTCTCCTTAGCTGGAAACATTCCTTGCTGGGGAAGTGCTTGGACTATGTGTTATAGATGGCCAAGTCCAGGGGTGTGTGCCCTTGCATGGAAACTTGCTCAGGGAATTTGCCTGATGACACATTTCATCTTACAGAAAAGTATTTGGGTTTGATCAAAGGGTAAGGAAATATCTTTCAGCTCATATGCAGTCAATAAAACTTGAAATGGCCAAGGACACAAGATGAACACCCCGTGCCCCGGCATCTGGAAATATTACTTTAAAAATGACTGGAAGAGAGAAAAAAATTCCTTGATAGGCCTGTGTCACCTTGTTGTGGGGGTTTTTTTCCCTCTTGAAGGACTTGAGACATAAATAGCACAAAATAGCATGGAAAAGAGGGGGAGGAAAGGAGGTTCTTCACAGAGGCCAGAGGTTTAATTGAGGCAAAGACATCACCAGGTTATGGTGTTGGAAATCTCACTGGACTAAAGGACTGGAGCCTGGGAAGAATAACAGGCTTCAGTGTCAGCCTGTGGGCAGTGGGGAGGAAAGGGCTTTGCACACGTGAGCATAAGAGTGTGTGTTGAGTAGCATGAAAGCTTTTTTTACTGTGAAAATTATAAATATCACCATAAAGACTCCAGCTTCCCCTCTCTTGTGCCCTGTGAACACCTATGTGAGATTTCTGGCCGCTCAGCATTCAGCTCCCTCGAGTGTCCTGTGCAGGAGCTGCAGTGCTGAGCACAGAGGAGCACAGTGTGAAACACTACAGGTGTCAAACACCACAGGTGTGAAAAACCACAGGTGTGACAGCTTCAGCTGTGCTTGAGGCAGGTGCTGACACAAAATGGGGACACGACACCTCTGTGATAAAAAACAGCGCTGCAAGAGGGAGGGGAGGCAGGTTTCCCATGTAAGCAAAGCATTAAGCTAATGAACACCAAACCACTCTAAGATGTGGCTTCCCACTGCTAATGGTGCTGGATTTTCTGTCAACACCCTGGAACTCGAGTCACTTCAGGCCTCTGTCTATGTAGGGTGTTTTTATTACTTTTTTTTTTTTGTTTTTGTTTTTGGTTTTTGGTGGGKTTTTTTTTGTTTTTTACATTTTTCTTCTATCCAGTGTAAAAGTATATGCAAAAGTGATAAGATTTAGCCATACCTGGAGTTTCTCTGGCAAAGAGGTAGAGTTACTGCTGGAAAAGATTATGTCTTTTAGCAGCTGAAACTATTTATGCACATTAACTCTCTCTTCAAATCTGGATATGTGCCTTTCCATTTCAAAGGTGTTGGAGAAAAACAAAATCAAACCCTGATACAATAACTGTAGCATTTACTTTGAAATTGGATTTACACAATTTCATCACATTTGTAAATCCTTTTCCACTCACAGATTACTGATCTAGGGAACTTCAGCAACTGATCGAGGGTTTTCTTTTTAATCTACTGAATATATTCATAAGTGTGTTTGGGCATAAGATACATCATGTTGTTTTATTTCACTTTTTTTTGCTGGTTTTAGATATGAAAACAGCCTGTGTAAGTTTTTAGGTCTTATACTTACCAATCATAACTTAGGAGATCAAAGAAAAAAGGAGAAAAAAGCAATAAAGGAAAACATTTTTAGGCAAGCTGGTTTTTAAATACCAGAGAGCAAATGACATCTAGAAATAGGAAAGATCATTTTTATTGTTGTATGAGACAGAACAATTGACTGAGAAATTATAGCTTCGTGTGATGAGCTGTAATCAGGGGGGCACATCCGTGCCCATGTCTTGAAGATCAGAACTCAGCCTCCTTAATTGAAGGGCCTAACACAAACAAGCCTCATGCCAAAACCACTGTATTAGTTAAAATAATTCTTTCAGAGATTCTTTTTTTTAACTCTCCATTCTTAGTAATATCACTCATTTCCGTTCCTTGCCAGTTTTGTCCTTTTTTAATACAATCAGCATCAGGACTTTTTTCCTTCTGTTTCAAATTATGCCTACGAATGAATAGGCTTGTTATCTGGAACTAACAAACTTCTTCTCTTTTTTTTTTGTGTTGTTTGATCTCTGAACACCCTTTCCCTCTTCACGTATGTAGTGGGAGCCTTACATCAGCCATTCCAACAGGTTGGCCACCAGAACATTGGGGAAATGGGAGATCAGCTCCAGGCAGGTCTTTTCTCTTCCTTATGATGCTCTGACATCATGATAGCAAAATTTAAATAGCAATTATCCCCTTCATGTTGCACAGAGAAAAGGGTGATAACACTCAGCTCCCGGACAGAGGCTTAGAGTGCGTGTCTATGACTTTGCAGTGCTGTGCGATGATTACAGGTCCCAGTGAGTCCTAAACAAAACTTCAACAGATGCAAACAAATTGCCAGACTAAGCCTACGTGGCCTATAATTATCTTCACTTCCCTGCCCAGCCAAAACAAAAAGAAAGAAAATAGTTGTGGACATTACAGAGAGCACAGCAGCACAAAAATATTTCCTTTTATCTGATATGATTACTTACAGAGAGATTGACCAGGTTGAAAATAAACACAAAAATATTTCCTTTTATGTGATATGGTTACTTACAGAGAGATTGACCACATTGAAAACAAAAGTCTGGGGGAACTTTCCTATCATTATTTTTAGTTGTACAGTTCTCAGGAATTAATTTACTTCATGTTCTTCCTGGTGTAGTAACTACCTAAATAAACTGAAGTATCTACCAGTGGGTCCAGGAAATATCAGAATAATTTATAGTATTCTGTAAAATAAAGGTCAGTCAGGCCATCCTCCATAGCCTAGGATATTATCAGTGATTTTCAATATTATGTTTGGCTACTGAAGTCATATGTAGGCACCTCAGAAAACGGTTGGCTTTGGCAGCTGCTTTAGCTTCCATGACTTTCCAAGTGCACAGGCATTCCATGTGAAATGTTGTTTCCTTAAGTTTGAAAACAAACCTTTCATGTAAGTACAGATGCAGATTTCTAATATTTAAAAGTTCTGACCTCTGCTTTCTACAGATCTAGGTCTTTATTTATGAACTAGGTTTAGTTAAAATGCAGCTTCAACTTTGTCAGCCATAAACTGTCTACCTTGATCGAATTTTAACTCAGTAGAATTTTTCATCTCATGTCTCATATTTCATACTAAGTAACTATAAGCTGATAGTTACTTACTTGCATGTGTGCTTTATCCTACTTCAGCCCATAAAGGAGTCTCAGTGACCGCACTTGCAGCTCATCTGTGCCATTCATAGCTGGGCTGTGGCTGGGAGAGGAAGGATGCATCAGGAGAGAGCAAGCTGCATCCTAGAGCAAGAAGTAGATACACATATACGCAACAGTTTTTTTAAATGTGTCTTGTTTTATGATCACTCTGATAGTCTGTTGTGTACACACTTTGGGGATTTTTATAACATTTTATTAAGTATTTAATAGACTCAAAAAAATCTGTTGCTAGTTGTGAGCAGCAGTCCTTTGCATGGAGCAGGAAGTTGATACCCACAGCAACGTGTCAGGGGCACATATGGTCTCCTACTGCACCAGATTTTATTCAGTCACAAACATTTGCAAGGGGTCATGGTGGTAAAACCTCCTCTCCGTGTGCCCTCCTCCTCCTTCTCTCACAAATCTGGTCGTTTTGTTTGACACTTCTCATCGGAAGTTCTGTCTCAAGATACAAGAACAACTGTAATAGTCTGTCACGTAAAAGAGAAAGGTTCATTGAAACAACAATAAAAAAGTATTTTATTTATTTTGTGAAAGGACAAAAGGCAGCCGCATGGTAATTTAAGTTAAAACTATCTTTTGATTTAAAATCCCCAAATATTCAAATGTGGATACACATTCAATTGTTCTTTTAAACAATAAGTATGGAGGATTTTTTTTATTGAAACTGCATTTAGACTCCAAGAAAGTTACAATTAAATGACAATTTTTTTGAATAAAACATTTATAACGCAAAAGTTGACTGACCATCCATGATAAACTTCCTTTTTTAATGTCTTTATCACATTCCTACAGTATTACATACAGGTGTTTAGGAATATAAACCACTCTTTTGTGCAGCCATATTAAAACCCTTGGTCTGTTTTTTTAAAAAATAGAGTTGTTTCCATATGTTGTGCTGTAACACCTTAGGATGTCTCTGCCTGAGCTATATCTAAGTCTTTATAGTTTATGTGTCATCTATATTGGAAACAGAGTTAATAATGTGATTGGGATGCAAAACTGGATGTGCACAGGAACAGCTGCTGTTACAGTCATGGTGCGGTGCTGACCGGGAAAAAGCAGCAGCTATGAGTTGTTTCTTTTTGCTCATACAAAAGTGATACAAACAGAAATTCCAAAGAAGCTGGCATTTTGGTTCCTCTTGTAGGGCAGGTGCACGAATTGGCGCTTTCTCCTAAGCCACATCTAAGAAAAAGTCTTGGCTCATAATGGATACATAAAATTATTAAATTTGACGGTAGATTTCAAATGCGCGTAACGCCTGACTCCCACCCAGGCGTGTGCGAGAGGCCACCGCGTTCATTCTGTCAGGGCAGCGCTACAGAACAAACGAGGTGGCTCCGTTCCCAGGCCAAGGACAATCTGCACGTAGGCTCTGGGCTGAGGGTCTCATGGTGTGCCCAGCACAGGGGTGGCTGTGTGCCCATGGGTGTGTGCCGGGCTCTGCAGTGGGGCACTGGGTGAAGTGTGATGACGATGATGGAGAGCGGTGACCTTCCTCCTTACCCTTCCTGTGCTGCTTCCTGCTGCCTGATTTCCCACTTTGAAAGGCTCTGCTTCCTTTCACAGACAGGTGAAAAACACAAGGTTAGCAATACCAGGCGACTGACAGATTATTAGGCAGAAAAACTCGAATGACTTCACGCTTCAAGTGAAGGCAAAGAGAGGCGAGTTGGCTAAAAATCTCACTTGTGGAGGAGATGAGCTGAAGCTTGTTAGCTCAACTCAGGCAGACAAAGCAGCACGGCTTGCCTGCATTTGCTGAGAGGCAGAGAAAGAGCAGCCACTGCTGACTTGTTGCAGCTTGCAAGGACTGCACAGAATTCCAATTGGCTGTAATTGGATTTGCCAGGGGGGCTGCAAGAATAGGCATAAACCGGGTGGCTGTGCATGAACATGAGGGAAAGTATCAGGCTACAGCACTGGCCATTTACTGAATTTCCTCTGTTGTCCTGCCACAGTGAGTAAACACACAGGTCATGACCAAGGATGATTCACTTCAGTTTTGTGAAGAATTGCTGAAAATTTTACAAATTACCTGTCTTTAATATCCACTACATGCAGATGACATCTTCACTTACTGATCCCTAGATAGTCTACTTCTGCATTGCAGTTTCTGGTGCTCACAACTAATTCTTCTTAGAAGGAAACCTGCCACAGAGGAAGGACCAGAGGCAAGACTTATGTAATCTAGCCTTCATTTGCAAAATCTGGAAAGCATCTGAATTAATAAATTAGTATATTTAAAACTTTATGAAAACCTTTTTCAGTTTGAAAAAATACCAATTATAATGACTTGATCCATTTCCTTCCAACAAATGATGTTTGAAAGAAGTTTTATGATTTTGAAACTTTTAAAGTTTCAAGAACTCTGAAAGAAAGTTTTTCTTTCTTGATTGTTAAAAAAAATTCTTTTGAAGACATCTGCAACTCATACTTTGTGGGCTCTTGAAGTGTACATTTCCACTCACAACATGCAGATACATTTTATTTTAGGTAATACATTTTTTTCTTTAAAAAAAAAAATTACATTTAAAGAATGTGTAGATTGCTTTGTTCTTAGCACAGAACATTTCTCAGACCATTCCAGACCACTTGATTTCCTGTCAGGTTTACCTGGTGATTTGATTTTTTTGAATATTTGCTTGGTCCAAAGCACGGCGAGCTCTCGTCTACCCTAGCTGCCAAACCAGCTTGTGGAGCCATGAGCTGTGCACACCTTTCCAGATGACTGAGACAGCTTTTTGCCTTTAGGTCTGCTGAATTTAATTATCACTGGACCTTTTCCACAGACAGCTAATACAAAGTGGGAGGAATTTCATATCCTCCCCAAAAACAGAAAATGTTTTTTAGTGTCTGTTGAGAGGGGCTGTTTGCATTACCTGCTTACCAATGGCATTAAAGTTCATTTGAGAATGAAGATAAGGTTTACTCTCAACCCTAATGTTTTGTTCTGTTTTCAAATACTATCCAAACACCATCCATATAAAAGCATTCCTATCAACAGCTTTATTCCAAATAATGTGCAGCATCATTTGTTCTTGTCAAAATATGTTAATTTAGGACTTGGTTTAATGCTTTGAAAACTTGGTGTGTGACACCAAATGAAAGATTAACTTTTAACCTGAATTGTGGAATTTAGACCTGGAAACCCCTATTGGACAATCTCACCCCTCTGGCAGCATGAAGTTTTCCTCTAACTCCCTCATTTTCTGTTCCAGTGGATTTCCCTTTCCCCACAATATAGATTTGGACTATGATGGGAAATCATAAGAATCAACTGCCTAGTTATATTACAGGAAATTCTAATATTCCCTTTTATGACAGCATAGCTCCATCAACACGATTACTTGTCACCTTCCAGAGGTTTTTCTGTGGGATCATGAGTGTTTGCAGTCCACCATGGCTTTATGCTGATAGCAAAGGATGCATGTGAGAAACACTAGCTTGATGAATCTACCAGCTGAGTCTGAGAGTCAAATATTGGAGTGGGGGTTGTAAATGGTTTGAGCCATCAGCTGGATCCTGGAAATCTTTCTGCAACCCAAGACAGATCTGTAACATGGGAATCTGTGTGTAACAGTTGGCTTATTCTTCTGAGCTCATATCTGTTCAGGAATTTTACTCCCTCTCCCTCTGGACAGGATACAAAAACGTGCTCTGTAACCCAATTTTCAGCATACCAGTAACACAAATTGGGATTAGTAACATTTCAAAAAGTGAGTAGTTCATAGGTCCTTTGCTAATAAATGGGAATGCAACCAAGTCAAGTAAAAGCTCTCCTTCCTTGAGCCAACCTATTCCTTTGACTGGACTAAGCATGGAATTTTAATGGTATTTGTTTATATTGCAGGTGCAGGGGCTAACTCTGGCATTTCAGCCATTTTCCCAAGTACCTCTGGCACAAGCACTTTCTCACCTTACCAGCATGCTCACAAAGGTAAAGATGCACTCACAACGTTAATTTAGCAGCTCTTTGTTTTGAAAAGGGCATCAACAAAGTGCAACTAAACTGAAAACGTCTGTTGCAGTTTTCATTGTCAGTTTTCAGATTTCTAAAACTGCTATTAGAAATAATTCAGAATTCATTTTTGTTTCTCAGTTAATCAACGCTGCTGTTCCAGTCAGCTAAACGTAAAATGGATTTGAACTGTACTCAGTGATGCCAGCAATAAATTTAGCTCGTTATTTGTAGCTATACAAAAATAGCATTCTGCCTCAGCAAAGTTTAGCTTAGAAGGGTGAAAATAATTTCATGCACAAATATGGTCAGTCTCTCATTGAGCTAACATAAACAGTTCTCCAGCATGATTATTATGCTTTTAAAATTTTTGAACCTGAGAAAAAAAAACTGTAAAGGTGCAGTTAATGAGGTACGAACAATGCTGATCTTCATAGTATGGTCTGAAAAACATGATTGTGAAGATCAAGTTTTGAGAAAAATTAAAGTTTTAATGCATTTTAGCATATGTGTAATTTTCTGTATTCTTTCGTGGCTTTTCAATTCTAGCCTTTCCCATCCAAGTTTTCTTTCTGAATATCTTTTCACATAGCTTATTTTAAATTCACCTTCTAACCATGCTGCTTTTAAGTATCTGTTAGAAAAACATCTGTTATTCTATCTGTGCATTGTGTCCTCCTTTTAACTTGGAGCTTTAGAGGCAGCCACAGTTATCAACAGTCATTTTAGCTCTTATTCTCTTTATTTACCTCTTTCTTGTCTTTTCAATGCTGATTCCCAGAATGAAGTGCTACAACAGCTTCTACTCTTGCTTATGTACAGCTTCCCATATTAAAACACATTCTCCTACACCTTTGCATCTGACGGATCATACCATCAAATATTTTTAATGAATACTACTAACTAGTTCATGCATAAATACCAAAATTTTGAAAAACTGTTCATTAGCTTGCCTTTGAGATGCAATGCTAAGTTTTTCAATGCTTGACAAGTAACCCAGATTAATTAAAGGATTATGCAAACTATGTGTAGAGCAGACCGCAACCTACTAACTATTCTCTGTTCCTAAGAGTTGCTCCTTTATTTATTTTTTTTTTTTTATTCCAGCAGATCTTTCAGGACAAGGACATCTGGCTACAGCTCTTATAATTGCCATGTCTACCATTTTCATCATGGCTATTGCCATTGTCCTCATCATCATGTTTTACATTGTGAAAACAAAACCTTCTGCCCAAGGTAATTGTTCAGCAAGTGAAATTTTAGTTGCAAATGCTATATTTAGAGAGCTTCTGAGAATAATCAGTGTTATATTTATATATTCTAGCCTGTTGCAAGAGCCACTCAGTAAAAAATGTTGAAGCTCAGGCTAACACACAAGAAGAGAAGAAAGAAGTGCAAGGTACAAGTTGCTTTAACTTTGCTTTTTCTATCTAAGACAACACTGGGGTTAAATACTCTTAATACATTTATCTTAATTACAATTTCTCCTTTGGAGTGTATAAAACCCACATCAGTTTACTAAAGAGTTATCTGTAATAGTTTTCTGTGCTTCCAGAATGTCACTTAATCCTCTGATAGCAATTAAAAAGAGCAGCGAGATTTATTTTGGCAGTAAGGTTGCCAGCAGAAGTAGCCCCTGATACAAAACACTGGTTTGGAAACTTACTGCCAATTTCAACTTCTCTAATTGTTTTTCTACAGAAAATGTTGTGATATTCTCTGAGAAAGAAGAGTTTGAAAAACTTACAGCAACTCCAGCTAAGGCTGTCAAAAGGTGGGTAAAAGATAAATATATTGCCAGTTTCACTGAAATGGGGGAGGCACATGGTCATCATTCATCCTGGTCCAGTGGAACACACGAAGAACAAATTTGATGGGTATGCTGGCAAGTTGCTGCAGCAGGGCAAAGACCAGATGCCTCAGCAGGCTTTTCCCCCTCTGGTTTCAGAGGGGGAAATAATGACAGACATCATGAAAAGATGATGAAGAGAAACCTGTGTCCTCCCCATTCCCTCTGTGACAGTTCTTGAGGCATCATCTCATTTTTGGGAGGTTCATTTCTGGGATCTGAGTGCAGCTCTCGTTCACACAGCTTTAGTGAGGTTCCCCTTCCCTTCTAGACAGGAAGAGTAACAACAGCTTTTACAGACCTTAAGGAAATCCCTTGTCCACAGCATTCTCTGGATGGCACGATGTGATATTATTCCTCATCATGTCTCTTCCCAGCAGCCAAACCTGCCTGAGTAACATGATTAAGATGGGCTAAACACTGTCCTCAGTTGGAAAATCCCTCTATAAAAGGATTCTTGCAAGCTAAATGTGACTGTGTGATATTGCACTACATCCTGGGCTGGTGGAGGCTGTGACATTCATAAAATTTTGGAGGAAAGGCATTTTGAAAAATGGAAGACACTTTTATTCAATTACTCTCTGATAGCAAAAAGGAGATGAGTGGAGTCCACCCATGAGAGGCTTCACTAAGATAACCATATCCTTCATTTTACAGTGAGAATGATGCATCTTCTGAGAATGAACGACTTCTAAGCCGGAGTATGGATAGTGATGAAGAAGCTGCAGTGGACAAGCAAGGGACTCCAGAGAGATGCTTGTTATCATTAGTGCATTTGGCCAGAGATAAATCTTCTACAAGCAATAAATCAACTGGGGTAAGGCTACCTTGAGATTTTAAAATTGAGAGAATTTTTCTACTTTTTTTTTTTATGAAAAAAAAAGTTTTAAATGAGAAAAATGCATTTTAGTGTAGACCAGATTGATTTACAAGAGCTTCTCCAGACAAACTTCTTATAGAATCCCCTTTGCATAATGACATATATGGACATGTATAGTGTTCAGGGATGAAAATCAAATTTTCTACAGGACCAATTGCTTTTTTGAGCATTATATTTCATAGGCGAAAGAAAGAAAAACCCCAAATAATGGCAATCTCCTGTTACAACTAGTGTTCAGACAAAAAATATGTAAAATAATGTAGCAGCATGGCTGGATTCAGCAGCCAGCAGAGCATTTGAGCACCTTGACCCAGCTGCATTGGTATTTCCAAGTGAAGCAACATCCGGTGTTATGCTTGGTTTTCATGTGGAATTTTAAAAAACACACACATAGTTTGAAGGTCACCATTCAAACAGTGAAGGTCACCCTTTCACAGTGCCCTGAAGGACACTGTAWTCCACTGTTTTGCTGTGGAAAACCTTTGCTTCTTCCTGCTGAGCATGTACTGCTCAGGGCTTGTTATCTCTCTTGTAGTATTTTAAGGCACAGTTAAGGTCACACCTCACCCACACAACCTTTTAGTTTCTGTTAACATCAAGCTATCCTTGAAAAGAAGGTGTCTGCTCAGGTTTTTTTAGTATTTCAAATTTGGATATGGCAATAACTAGGTCAAAATCACATCATTGCTATCAAACATCTGATATTGCTTAAGAAAAAAATAGGTTTGAAAATGCGTCTCTTCATATTTGCATGTTTTAAATTGTTGGGATGGATCAGCTCAAATTTTCTAAAACAGATCATTTTTCAGCTGAGATCAGACACACAAAGTTTCAACACAAACTAAATGATTTTGTAGTTGTGGACATTTATGACCATCTGAAAATAACTTACTACTCCAATGCTCACATTTGAAAGTTCAGGTTTTTGGAGTTCTCTCTAAATATCCAACTTCATGATACTTCTGTAAGCACAGGCTTGAAACTGGATAATGTATCTTGGGTAGTCGTGAATTCAGAATATTTAATAAGAAGCAGCTTACTTTCTAAAGGCCATACATCACAGATACATTCTCTAGAGTTGTTGAAATAGATGGCTCATAAGTGCATCTAAAGCATGAGCTATTTCTTCCAGACCTGTTCTAACACACGTCCTCATGGACTAAAGGCTGCTGACAAGGCTGAAGACAGACTTTTCAACGAAAGTGCATCAAGATTCTCCACTCCAAGCCTAACATTCCACAATTAAGCCAGAAAAAAAGCAAAAAAAAAAAAAATTAAGCCAGTTAGAAAAGCAGTAATTTTCTACAGAATGGGAATTCAGTAGCATTACTAGCACAGGAAAGAGTACTCAGAGCAGTTGGACAAGGATAAAGAAAACTAGAGGCTTGCTATTAACCAAGTCTGTTTCTGCCTAGTTATAACAAACCATTTGCAATGTGCTGTCACACAGAGGATCATTAGGCTAAACGTGACCTATTTGCTTTTAGTATAAAGTTTCAAAATCTCCCATCTTCTGGCTCTGGTAAAAAGAGCATCTTGCAGAATTCTTCACGAGCATGGAATTACATAACCTGCCTCTTTGCCCTAAAAGGGAGGGGAGAATGAAAGTAAGCATCCATAATTTTCTTAGGGGAAGTTTGAATAAACCCCATTAAAAGAAAATTTCCTGTTTTCAAGGTTCTAAAACAGACATAATCCAAGCCTAAAATAGCAACATGACCAACTAAGCACATGCAAATTATGGAAATGTGAGCAACAATAAGTGTCTGCAAAGCACTGCAGTGCACAAATGTGCAAGACACCTCAGGTGAAGCTGCCACTTGGTGCTCTCCAGCTGCAAATCCATTAATCCAAGTCATTGATGCACCTTGCCCTTCACAGCCCATATAAAATGAGGAAATTTTTTTCACAAAACAAAAAAACTGAAAGCAGAGCTTTTATTCTAGCCTCATTTGCAGTGAAAAGTGACAAATTTGTGGAGACAATGGTAGAGGCCTATCAAAAAGACAGCTTTTCAGAAAGTTCAGTCCTAATGAGAGCTGGCATAAGGAAGAAAATTTCAGTCCCTGAGAGCTCATGACATTTTGACATTTGTTTTCACTCCACATTGAATCCAAAGCCAAAACTTGAGAATATTTTGCTAAATGATACTATATAAAAATGTCCATTTTTAGCTTGAAAAATGTCAGGTTTTCAGTCCTGTTTCTTTCCAAAAATGCCTAGAGCCCCCTGGACCTCAGATTTTTCTTCTCCAAAGCTTTGCCAATTTATTTTCTTTAATTTATCTGTAAAATATTTCAGTTAATGAGTAATGCACAAAGCAGGTCTATGTCAAGTGACAGAAAAGAAGATCCCCTCCTCTACAGTCCTCTTATATTACTGGAAGAATGCAATTTCAGTCTCAATTTAATCCTCTGTATCCWGTCCTGTCCTGGTTTACTCAAACATCCCCACATTAATTGTCTGCATACATGACACTGGATTTATCCTCATTGTCAGGGATTTGCCTTGGTCTGAAAGAGAAATAAAATATGCAAACACTCGTAGCAGAAAAGTACTTGCTCTCAGAAAAAGTCTAGAAGTTGAAAAAAAAGATCTCTAGCAGTGGCAAATGAAATCAGAAATTTGTTTATGCTTCATGGAATAATTGCTGTGTCATTTTCTTCGAGTTTTTAAAAGGGACCTTTGAGGACACTCCATGATAATCCCATGAAACAGAAATGTCCCACAGACTTTCCACTGCTGTCTGCTGAATGTTTACTCTTGTAACTGAAAAATTAATGAAATAAAACTCTTCTCATTTAGATTCAAAGTCGAAGGAAAAAGATACTCGAYGTGTATGCTAACGTGTGCGATGTTGCAGAAGGTGAGTGTACAATTTGCACCTACAGTAACAGCATAAATTGAGATCACAAGCATTTGCTACAAGAGAAGAAAGGCCTCTGGCTGTCTACAGAAAATAGTCCCAATCCAGAGAAGATGCTCTGTAGGTGGATTTKTATGCACTTGCCAGGAACCCCGTGGTGCTGACCCCAGAGCTGTCCAGGCTGGGCTTGGGCTGGAGCACGCTGTGATTTCCCTCTGGGCATGTGCATGGACTCCCTTCCTGTGGAGAGCAGGAAGAGGGGTGGTGGCTCTGTTGGGACACACAAACTRACCAAGATGCAAAGAATTTGCATTCCCCATCTAGAGGAAACCTGTTGGACTTATTTCTTTAGATAACAGATAAAAAGTAGCTCCTAATAGGAAAGTGTGAGATGGGGAGGGTCAGGATTGAGGGTAAGAGAGAAGTCTCAACCTACTCTGCTTCTCTAAATTTTGCCCCACATCTCACAACAAAATATGGAGTTTCCAGGCTGTGTTTTAACCCTGTTTAGGACTTGACTACCTGAACTCTTTTAGCAGAAGAGACATGAATTAAGCTCCCTGCAGAACAGGAGATGTGACTGCATTTACTTCCCAGCACGCACACACACACACACACACACACACACACACACACACACACACACACACACTTTGTGTGCACATGTATGAGTATTCTGTAATTCAGGGAGCTCTGTCTCCCATCAAATTACTACAGTTGACTAAGAAGCAGGAAAACTACAGAAGCAGATTTGGGAAAAACTTGTAGCTGATTCTCTCCTCTGTTTTCTGACCATAAATACATAGGAAATATGTCCAGGAGAAAATAATCTTTTCTCCACAGGATGAATGTTAAATCCTCCCTGGAGATTCATGATAGTAATGACGGTTGAGTGCTTGCAGAGACTTTTATGCTTGCATCTGGCATCATTGCTTCACTTCACTTCTCACTTTCCTACAAGGGCAACTTTCAATTACAGATTGTTTCAGCAGCTGCTGGTGACAGTCTCAGGGAAGGGTCAAAGCTGTCTCTGGAGCTCWAACACTCAGCCTGACGTGCAGAGCTCTATTAATGGGGCTGTTCACTAGGGACACAGTTGCAATATACTTTTTCTAACAGCTAGTAAATTGTTGAAGGAAGGGGCAGAGCCATGGGAATACATCTAATACTTCTTTTCMAGGCAACTTTTTACCCTAATTATGGTATCCTACTGTCATTATGAAGAATTAATTTGGTAATATACAGTAATAACTTTGGGGCTACATACCTATCATGAACTACCACTTAAAGGTTTTAGCTGCATTCATTTCTAACATTMATTGTAATCTGTTGTACTTTAATAAATGTCAAGACTTGTGCCCAGAACCAGCTGACAATGCACCCCTCTTTTTGCAGGTCTGAGCCCTACGGAGCTGCCCTTTGACTGCCTGGAGAAGACCAGCCGCATGCTCAGCTCGACGTACAACACAGAGAAAGCCATCGTGAAAACGTGGCGTCACCTGGCCGAGAGCTTTGGGCTGAAGAGGGATGAGATTGGTGGCATGACAGATGGCATGCAGCTGTTTGACCGCATCAGCACGGCAGGCTACAGCATCCCAGAACTGCTCACCAAACTGGTGCAAATTGAGAGATTGGATGCTGTTGAGTCCTTGTGTGCAGATATTCTGGAGTGGGCACAAGCGATGCCGGCTCCTGAACCAGCAGGGACATCCTGACATGCYTGCCTGGGGCCTGTACTTCCACATCCGCCCAAAGAAGTGTGATTCCAGTAAGCACTGCATCAAAGACTTTGGACCAAAGACCACTGATGATCCTTCTATAATTGCTCACGATAACCAATGAGAAGTTCTTCTCTTTGACTTCTAAAAGTGAAGTTACACATCGACCGAAACAAGAGCAGAAATGTCCCAAGAAGCTTGGCATGARACATGTCATTGAACAAAATGATCATGTGAAACAGTTACTGATAGTGAGTGGRCACACAAACATCCGTTTTGCGGTCTGTGTATCAGTAGAAGGGCAAAGAGCCCTGCCAACACCCTTCCTGCCTGACCTTCAAGAAAGGCATTGAGTAAATGAAAATATTCCTGTCTCTTAGGGCTTCATTCAACGGCTCAATGGTTTAAGAGTTACARTCAGAAGCAGTACCACAGCTACAGTATCAGTTAATACACATCAGGCACTAGATTTCTTTACAGACACTTAAGATGCAGAGGAAAAATGCTATACTCTGGTAAGCCTAGACCATGAGTACAGAATGCACCAGTGACATCAAACTCATCTAGAAGGTAAACCATTATTGTGAGTTTTTGAAGTACAAAAACTGACTTAAATTTGTTTTTCTTTTCACTAATGTCTGATTTTCACAGTTTAAATTKCTCTAAAATTCATTCAGACCGCAAGTCAGTATCGGTTACCAAACCTATTTGCCTAATTTATAGCTAMAATAGTGATGACGGATTTCACCAAGTGCGACCACTAAATTAAGAGACACGTCAATTACAAAGCAATACTACTTGAATTCCTAAATGCATGAGTGAAMAAAATGCTATTAAAAATATTAACTATTACCCAGAATTTAACAACCAGTATTCCATCACTTAGTAACTAGATCTTAKCTACAATAGTATCATAATTGTGCAAAGCATTTAGTGTCACCCTTTAACATCTATATTTAGTACCTTTTCAGCACTTGATTTGTATATCAGAGAAAATACATACTGGAACATAAAACCTTATCCTTCTCATTTTTTTTCCACCCTCTCTTTTACATCGTATCATACTCATTAATCTGCATATGCCAAATTTAATGAAATTTTAACTCTTCTTTCAATGMTGCAGCAAGCTGGATTTATTTGAAATTTAACCAGCTGACTGATATTGAATTTAGGGGTGAAAGTTTTTACAGATTTCAACAGGCTTCAATAATATTTCCAGATCTGCTTACAGCTCAGCAATCTTCAACACCATTTTCAAGACCGTGAATTTTCAGTTTTTACTATTGCCACTAGAATTTTAAAAAAGGGAAAGAAAGAAAGAAAAAAAAAATAAAGCATCAAGATTCTATTTTTCTTATGCCAGTGTGTAATGACAGTGTTATTCAGTGGACTGCCTCCTATGTTTTATGTGCCATTTAAAACTGCACATCACTTATTTGTTAAAAAGAGGATAAAGAAGGTACAGGAGTCTTTTTTATGTATTGGGCCATGAAAAGTTAGGGTTTTGAAACTGATGGTGCCAATGCAAACACAGACTATTTAACATTATTTTATTTAGTATACAGTATTTTTATTGTTACACAAAAGATGTGCAGGATTGAAAGAAGAATCCTGTAGGTCTTGCCAAAGCTTACTTTTTAATAACTGTGTTTAATGCTGTATATATAACTTATTATATTGTAAAGTATGAACATAAAATATGCTAATAAATGAAAGAGGTTGAACACAGTTGTATTAGCCATTTCTTTGATTAAATRGCATATTACCTTATAAATCTGTAATTAAATGGGTTAGCCAAGGGCTGGCAGGCACATTCCTGTGGTATGGGAGTGTCTTGGTAACATACATGGAGGAATCCTTGCATTTCTGTAGGATACTGCTTCTCTGCATCACTCAGGAAACTTGAAGCAGAAACTATTTTGTCAAGAGAATTTGTATTCAGCGTTTCACTTTGTAGGTATGTGAAAATKCCAAGCCCCTTTCAATTTCTCAGAGAAACTGTAGGTTTTTATCTGTGTACTGAGAACTGGTGCAGACTGTGAGACTGGTGAGTAATGTCAGAGTAACAATACTCTCATTAGCATGTCTTCACTCTGYATTTCTGAATTAGCAGTGCTACTAACATTACCAGAAATCCTAACTGGAAGCTTTCACTTCATGACAGGATAATTATGTTCACGCAGATTAGGCTGCACAGGTGGGACTAGCAGAAGACCTGCTAACTTTCGTAAAAATAACAGCACCGAGTAAAGATTTCCCCCAGACTGAAAACCACTTACTACCTTGTAAGACTTGCCCCAGCTCCTAGCCTGACCTATATTGTCCCAGTTTTTTACTTAGAGAAACTTGCTGGACTTTGCAGACCTTCTCTGGTTTCACGCTGCACTCAGGGACTGTCCCCTACACAGTGTTCAGTCCTGATGGTCCTGGACCGATGACATAAAAAAAAAAAAAAAAAAAAAAAAAANGTAGGTCTCAGCTTTGCAGTATAAAGCAAAAACAGCTGAATGCCTTTATATTCTACAATTTGGGATAATAATATTTACATTATTCATGAACAAAGAATAATGTGCATAAATGTCCAGCAGTATGGGTTGGAGGTTGAGCTGAAAAGACATGCTAGTTCTATTTCTCCCTGTCAAACTCTAAGCCTCATACAGTTCAGAAGTTCTGCTTTGTTTTAAGGAGGGTGTACTTAAGAGAAAAATTCTTACTGCTGCAGGTGAAAATCATGACCCAGAGGTACAACAATGATTCCTGTATGCAGAAGTCATTCCTCTGCAAGCAACCTCTTGATAATGAAGAGAAAATGGAGCCCATTCCCTCATTATGCATGAGATAGGCTTCCTAGGGCACATTTCACTAAATAATATAAACAGGSCAAGAATGAACTGTCTCAGGCTATATTTAGTTCTAGATGCATAATATTGCATATATATTCTATCCCCACATCTAYATAAGCTCTTTTGATTATTTATTGTGATATGATTTATAATGCATAGCACCTGTTACATAGGCATTAATTTATCACTATCAACTACTCTTCAAGGACAGAAAAACATTGATTCATTTTTGCCACTGTTCTGTGAAACTAGACTGTCTGAATACATAGGGAAGAACACTAAGAAGCCTTTGCGTGCACTGCTGCAGAAGGCATCAGTGATTAGGTAGTACACAGGTCACACACATGCATCTCATTTGTCCATCTGCTTTAATAAAAAAAAGAGTTTTGTTTGTTGTTTTTTTTTTTATTATTATTACTGAGGCTGCTATAGAAACAAGCTTGTATTAGGATTCAAGTTAGTATAACAAGTCAATTCAGGAATTATTTTCCAATTTAATCCACCACATAGAAGTAAACAAAAAATCAGGAGGAGATAGTGCTGGAGACTGATTAGTAGAAAGACAACTGAATCAGGAAGGAAACAGAGTTCAGCATCTGCTTCTGAATTCTGAAATTCAGCCTTGGTGTGCAAGACAACTGTAAAAAAAATCATCCTCACACTTTCTCACTTCAGTGGGTAGGACAGATCAAATCAAACAGACATTAAAGTGCTACTTTGTGGGAAGGATCATGAACAGAGAAATTATGTTTAATTGCATTTCTTATATAAATAACCCTTGAATCCATACACTAGAATCTTGCTTCTTCTGAAGCAAAAACCAGTCTGGCAACACTAGTTATCTCCAAACCTTCTTCAAAGGCTTACTTTTCCAAAAAGCTGATGTGTGGGTGGGATATTATACTTCTGTTTGAAACTCTACCACATGATTTTTTTTTCCCCCTGAGGCTGAATATGTTATTTTTATGWATTGTTTCTCCATAATTAACTGCACCAAGGATGCCATTTTATGGAGCTGAAGATGATCTTAAAGTAAACTTATCAGTAGGAATGCTATCTTATGCTGACCTTTCAATTATTATTAGCAATTTCCTGGCCACTGAATTCGCAGCCCTAGCTTGGGTACATCTACAAGAGCAATTACTTACCATTAAGCTGCAGTGATCAGAGAGATGTGTTATTTTCAGGGAAATATTCCTTGGGTCAAGTCTAAATATGCTTGAGTAATGAGCACAGAGAGAACTGGTTTTTGGAAAAAAACCATATATGGCTTCTCAGATCTCTTTTTCCCAGTTAAGTCTCTGTGACTTTAGAGATCAGAATGTCTTGTGCCTTATGTCTTGTTAAATTTCAACTCACGRCCACTCAAAAAAAAGTAGCTACAAGCAAGTAAACAGAAAGTGATTTTGTTCAAAGTTATCACTTCCAGTAGTAGTTAGTCATAAATACACAAGACACTTGTTTTCAAACTTATATAAAAAACAAAAGTCTAATAAACAAGGATGTTCCTAACCAAGGTCAAAGATGGCATTCAAGAGTTTCATCAGCCCAAAGCACAAAATGGATAGTGGTGGTTTTGACACAGCMCACTACAAGAGTCAGTGTAACACAMAAAGGTGCCTTTGCCCATCATAGTGTTCTTCAGGGAGGTATCAAAGGCAGGATCTCAGCTCTGCACAAGAMCATTACTTTAAAATAATTTCTGTAAGTTTTAAAAATATGTGTGCATTACATCATTCAGAGGAACACAAGGGGTCACTGCTTTGCCACTCCAGTTCCTCTAACCATTTGGAAAGTGGAAGATTACCAAATTGTTTAATAGATCAAATTTCCAACTTTCTGTACTACATTTAAATACATTATCCTGAAGATAAATGCTTTTTATCAGATCATCAATCTCCAAAGCCATATAAGTTTTAGGTGAAAAATTCAGTMTATAATTAAAGGATCCAGTGTAACAGCTCTGAATTATGAGCTCTACTTACAGCACCTTTTAAACCTGGTCTGGTAAGTTTAGTCATATATTTCAGACATTGATGCTGATCATAAATAGAAGTTCTTCAAAATATGTTGCCTTCAGCATACYTTCACCTTCCAGGTAAATTTATCTGCTACAAGAAATCTTTCCTCATGATAYATATTAAATTCAGCTATATAACATTAGAGATGAAAGCCAGTCATGCTCAGGAGAACTGGAAGACAACTGTGAAATCCCACTTTCACACCTTTTATCAGCTGGTGAAAGTCACAAACATGAAGAAAGAGCACAACTGTGCAGGTTGGGTAATATTAGCCTATTTTATTTAGCTCTGCCAAGCTTCTGCAAACACAACAGTCCCCTGCCCAGGGAACAATYTGTCTTACATGTTTGCTAAATTCAGGCTTTGTAGAGAAAGTCTGAAAATCTGTCTAACTTATCAATAGGAAATCTTTGATAACAGCAAGAGTGATTACAATTTTACAGTTGATGGATTTGTAATAAAAAAGATAAATTATTTTTCTTCATGTTTGGTAGTAGTTTTCATACCAGAAAATATCTCAACATGAAGTGATGCAACATTCTTGTTTACTTTCTCAACAAGAGGACTCTCACAGCAAGTTTAAAAAAACAGCAAGAAAGAATTGTGTGCTAGTTCTTTATCTCTCCTAAAAATAATAGGTTGTGAYTACAAGAAATTTTCTTTGTTTCATGCCAGTGTTAGTTGATCACTCCTAGAGACCTACACACAACCAAGACATGGTAGATTGTAGCGAATTTGAAGCTCTATGTTCAGATGGAACAGTTCTCAGAAAGTGAGAGTCCCTGCCTCACTTTYAAGGGCAAGTATTCATCATGACTCTTGCTTCCCCTCAAATTCTCAAAAAAAATACTTGAAAAATTACATCCTCTGTATATAATTATATTCTCAGAATATTAATTCACCTCTTGACAAAGGTGTCTGGCATATTTAAAATCGCATATTCCTCTGCAGGAAACCAGATAAACAAAGATAACGTACACCATGTTTCATTAGGGAATACAGAGCTATGGGAAAATAGCTAGAGGTACAGTTAACTTTTTAAAATGTCTCTTGTTGTAGACAGTTTTCTGGAAGAAAGGTAAACTAGAAGAAATCCATACTCACAGTATCTAAATGCCAAAAAAGCAGAAAAAAAGCCCAGAAGATTCTAGMTTCCATCTGCAAGGGAAAGACAATACAAAGAAGTGGCCAAAATGTAGCCAACTTGACAGAAATCTATCATTTCCAAAACCTAAAACAAATCCAYGAGTGACAGCAGGGAATGCAACTGGCTTCCTCTATTCCCCTTCCCCACAGAGACTGGCAAAGTCACTCAAGGGAATAAACAGGATGGGGATGTTTGAGCAAGGCCACAACAACGACTAGTGTGCACAACTGGGGTGGGTTGGTTCAAAAGCCTGATGTTCACATCTCCCATTAGAACAGGATATTCAATGCCCCATCTAACCTGGCCTTGAAAAATTTACATAAGATCAAARTTATTAGTGTCATCCTTAGGTCATTAACATAATGCATTAATATTTAAGAGATTAAAAAAMCCTTTTATTTTGCATTTTAACAGCAACCTAACATTTAGATTATAAAAACTTGAAATTAGCTGTTATTCAACTTTCCAGAGTGTAAACAATACTGCATATAAACCCCAAGGGACCCATATTAAAAGCTATACCATACTYTATGTCTCTCTTTTTACCATATCACTTTTGCCATTATTAGATGACCAGATTGTGTTGAATTTTCTACAGGATTTTTTTTTGTAATTAATTTTTTTGTATTTTTAAATGATAGTAGATGGAGAACCACATGAGGACTGGGAACTTTTTTCCCAACTAAGAGGACTTTGTCTCCAACCAAAGGTATATGCAAGCTTTTGCACTGCTGGTAAAGTTGACTGAAGACCAAAACAAATTATGAAGAAATACGTATTTCAGAATGTAACTGATCGTCAGCAAATGCTTTCAGCTATGATTCGTGTTTTTAAAAAATTACCTAGAATTGGTTTCCTGCCCAAGAATGCACAATGCTTGCTCTCTCTTCTGGTCATACTTGTGCCAAATCTGGTGTGGACTCCTTTCCCAGAAAAGCTTGTCAGAAATGTTTAGTCAAATTGCTAGAAAAATATTTGCAGTTAGAATTCAACTTCAAAGACCAATTCAAAGACTTCTGGTAAAAAAAAAAAACAAAACAAAAACCAAAAAACAAAACAAAACAAAACAAAACAAACCACCAAAACAAGAGAAGGTATGAAAATGAGAAATAAAACCTCTCTGAAGTTTTATATTGATGTCAGTGTTAGTCAGAGAGTGAAATACAGCAGATCTTTGAGCTTTAACGGCATTTTCAATTTTACAAATACAGGTTTTCAGTAATTATAGCACAAATCAGCAATTGACGGATAATTTCAATTTTCAGAAGTATCTTATTTCCAATGGTAAGAATTCCTAAACACTGAACTATGGCAGACAGAAAACATATTCAGACTYAGAAAAGAAATGTGAATTGTATTGCAAATTAATACAAAATACAGCAGAAACAATAAAATACAATAATTTCTGTTAGGGATTATTATAGCCAGACATTGTAAGAAATGCTTTTATTAACATCTGCAGAGATATTACCATCCAAAGTTGCACCACACAAAGCAGGATAAAATACTAAATGTTACTTAAATACAGGAAAAGATCAAACAAACATAAAAAGATTCTGAAATCAAAACAACAAAATTTCTCAGACAATACATCTAATTATGTTAAAACAAAATCTGGTTTTAATCATTAAAACTGTAAGATGATCAAAAGATAATTTGATAAGGTATCTGTCTGATACTTATCAGCCATAACACAAATAAATGAATCTATAAAACTCTCTGAAGAGTCAAAAGTAACTAAGATTCATACCTGTAAGGAAAGGTWGGTATTTCTGATCTGCTTATTCTAAGGATTCAATTGCTTAGATTGCATGAGTCATTCACAGTAGCAGCATTACTTCACTTCTTTAAAAAGCATTGAAGAAAGCCATCTAGCATATGACAAAGTTTTTAATTTTCCTTTTTATGAATGAGTGAAATACCAACAAGAACCCATACAATTACACAGTACTGAGGTGCTGCGGTATTTATTTATACAAATCTGTAAAAAAAAAAAAAAATCCAAATTTCAAGTAACATAGGCAGTCRGTATAAATTATACAGAACAATAATTAGATTGGAAGATAGTGCTAGTGACTTGTGCTTAGACTGGAGGCAAGAGAGCTACTCCTCAACAATCCTAAATTCAGCAGAATTGAATTGAGGTTTATACASAGAAAAGCGTGATCTGGATTTATAGTTCTATGCAATTCTTGGATCATTTGGTGAAGAGCAAACAATTCAAACATCTTCTTGTTGCTTCTGCAAAAGAATTTTAATAAAATAATTGTCAATTGAAAATTGAGAGGTTTTATWTAAACAGTAAAGATGCTTCAGAAACTATTTTTTAAATGAAGAAAAATGTGCATTACTTTGACGACTTCCTACAACTCTTCTGTGTTGCATATGTTTCTAAGCATAAGGTTATCAATGCATGCTGAGAGRAAGTTGGAAAAATTATCAAAAATTCTTATTTTTCTTGAGTAAGTGATATGTACACAGTATAATGAAAGCTCAAGGAAAGGCTGTAACAGGTTTTTCACTCATGTGAAATAAGATTTGAGAGACAATAAATTTTAAAAATTAGGATTTATGAGCCAATTTTAYTTTGACTAGTAAATGCCAGTTATAATTTATATTAGATTATTTTATAGGAAAACCTTTTTCCTAGAGTTCAACTTTATTCCTTACAAGAAATTACAACCTCTGYTTTGTCAACAGCTTTAAGTCCAATWTAAGAATTAAYTCWGTTTAGATACCCCCTTTCATAAATGAAGCAACTCCATTAAGCAATCTGCCAGTGAAGCACATTACTATTGATATGATGACCATTGTTACAATAAACCAATCATAGGTAAGCAATGGGAACACAGTTTAAAAAGATGAACATTCCCAAAAGAGCTCAAAACCTTAATTTTTTTTTTTTTTTTAGGGAATGGAAATTGATTAAACCTGAACACAAATCAAAGACTAAATTTTCAAAGGAGATTACTAAGCATCTGAGTAAAACTGAGAATCTAGGATTCTCTTCTAAGAATTCAAAGTATCTTTGTCACCTGCAGACATAAGGAATAATTCCTCTGTAAGTCTACACTGTGAGGCTTTTTTCTAGTTTGTACTCTGTACACTGAACTAGATTTATGCACTAATTGAGAGTCTTGTCTTAAACCTCTATGACAGAAACAGTTTCAATTTAACAAACTTTGAAAGTCCAGCATTGTATATGGTAGAGGGAATAAATAGGAAAACAGAGATGAGGCTTTGGAAAAGAAAAGAAGATAAAGGTCACCAAATTCACTGATCTAATAATAGCTAACAGAATAATGGTAATAAAGGATTACTTTATTCTGGAGAGCTTTTGCAGTATAACACTTAGTTTTTCCAAAACTGGAATATCTAGCTTAGAACTTCGAAGCAATACTGAGCAGGTCTGGAAGAAGGATTCACTACTGCAGGCTTCCAGGAAAGGTTGTAAGGAACCTGGAAAAGAATTAAAAAACTGTATCAGAGAGTTCCGTGCAGGGAGAAGTATAACAGCTATKGACACCTTTAGAAGGCCTCAAATGCTTCATGTTGTGCAATAATTAGAACAACCAAATAAATCTGCTTCTACTGATCATGTGATGCAAAACTCAGGTAAAACTCGAAACTGAAAAATTACACGTTCCTAAGAGTTATGACACTACTGATCCTAAAATGAAAATAGGCTCAGTTATCTTCAGAACAAAGGAAATCAGGAAACAACCATTTTAAACGCAAATAAAAATTCTTACATTGAAAATCTTTATTAAGTGCTCATTTATGATGATTCTTTCCTTAAGATCATGGGAGGGGAACATTAGGCTGCGCAAAAAGCCTCAGAAAGAAGTAAGAGATCATGTGAGACCTGAGAGTCTTTCAACATACTGTCCCTGTACTCAGTTTCAAGAGAGGAAACATAATTATTAAGAGCTAAATTCAAGATCTGTACAACAATTAAATTCAAAAATCCTTCCCTTAAAATAGTGGMGTTCTTATGTCACACTGAAAAAACATTTCCCTCTACCTTGTTTACCAAAATCTAATAACTTCAAAATAAGGTTAAATCTGTTCCCTGGTTATCTCATTCTTGGTTCTAATATCACAGATTAATTTCTATTAAAACATTTTAAATAGTAACAATTTATTTTCCCTTAAAATTAACAGACTTTTATATACCACAGGGCAGTTGCATTATCAGAATATACTTGCACAGAAAATACTTTAATTCCATAATTTTAAAATATTTAATGGGTTCCACTTAATAAGAAACTGGAGTATGCAAATTACAGCATAAGCCAATAAACAAGACATTAAGAAAAATTTATATGCTGAATACTGCAATTTATAAATAGAATGTCAAGATGTTTTTGTCAGTACAAAGAAGGCTCGACATCTATTTTGGTCAAAATTTTCCCTTTCCTCGTTCAAGGACATATAACTTACTAAATGTAACAAGTAGCCTTGGAATGAATTCAAGGTTTTAACTTATGTCAGAAGAAGTGCTATGGAAAACTGTTTGAAATAGGGCTTTAAAATAAATCAACTTGGCATTTTAAGTCAGCCTGAGAGTCCAAATAACTAATTTTCTGAGCTGGGCATTTTCACTGAATATTCAGTAAGGACCAAGTTATTCCTATTCCAACAAATAACCAAATGCCACCTCCCTGATACACAGGGAACTCATGAGACTTGTGGGCTTTTGCTGGTTTATACCCTTAAATAAAGAGACTGAGAAACAGTAAATGCCTTTAGCACACATCAGAGAAACTACGGSACTTGCATTTCCTCTCTTTTCAGCAGAGGTGTTTTGTCAAATCAATTTTAAATGCTGGATTCAACAGGTGGAATCCACAGCATGTATCATGGAATGTGTGGATGGAAATCATACAGATGCAGGAAAATAACAGAGTTTGGTAGCAAGAGGCCAATCTCGCAGCAATAAAATGCAACAACAGCTAACGTATTATAAAGTCTGGAAAAGGCAGGCAGATGTTTTGTGGTTTGTATAGCTGATGGGTCTTCTGTTCTTTACCAAAGCAATGCAAAACAATAATTATTCAAAGAGATATGCATTGTCAAGGCAATAAATCATTATAAATTAATCTGCTTTTCTGTTTACATCTACTTGCATGTTTCTTGCATTTTTTCTACCATGTTCAATACACCTATGGTTTTACGCATGCTGTCCTCTCMGTTTTAGTACTACTTCCAGTCACAGTCTTCTGTCTCTAAATTGTAACAGTACTAAATTTAAAATCAGAATGAAAGTAAAGTAGAAAAGTAAGTAGTAATCAGCAAAAAAAGATAAGATACTATTACTCATTTTATTTTAGCTTATGGTCTTCAAAGCACACCACTTTTAATACTTTTTTTCAATATTTCTGTACTTTTTCTGCATAATAAGGTATTCTTTTTCAGAAATTGTCATATAAAAAACCCCTCAGGGCTTTCTGTCAATTACAGCAAACAGAAAATCCTCAGATGAGCTCACCACATGTGCTACATTTAGTGATACGTGACTGACACAYAGTCAAGACTCAGTGCACTTTACTGAGCCACTGCTTTCTGTGACAGAATTCTGGGACTATTAAGTACTTACAGCAGAGTCTTAAACCTGGAAAAATAATTAACTAAAATTTCACTTCTGGAATGATGCTGTAATGCCCTAGTGAATCTAACTTGTTAAAATCCATGAAAAGAGGTAACAAAASCACGAACAGAAAGGAGCAAATAAGCAAAGCCCAGTGAACACAATCTACCATCTTAAGAGTACTTCCTGACTAAATATTTCCATCACTATGGAGTGTTTGAAGTAAAATTTCTATACAATAAAAAGAAGACATAACCTTCTGTAAAGAAAGCAAAATCTAGGACTACAACTTATGTAGTTTGCAATTTTATGGTAATTCTTCTAAAATTTACTAGTTTCCACAAATGACTGCCTATTCCCAAGAAACAGAACCCCTATCAACCTGCACTACACCATTGATGAAGTCTGTTTTAACAACAAAAAATTGAAACAGTTTCTCTTACTTACAAAGATGCTTATCAGAAAGGGAAGAAAATGAATGTGAGAACATTGACATTCAAGAAGCAAACTGAGAAGAAAGGTTCTTCTATTTTCTGTTGCCCATTAAGATAACAAATGGCTTTAAAAAACTCATTTAACATGACTTCTGACTCAGCTGAAGTCTGACTCATGACAGATCTTAAAGATACAGTAACAAAGATCTTAAGTTACAGATCTTAAATATCAGTAACAAAGACTGCTTGCATGAATAGGCCAATCCTACAATTTATTCCTATAAATATCCTTAAACAGCCAGAGGACACTTCTAATTTCTTTTCTGCATGGTAAACAAATGAACAAATTTGATTTCTTTTCTGCATGGTAAACAAATGAACAAATGCCATTGTTTAGTTGACCTGAATATTTCTTTGCTTCCCTGCTCTTACAGGCTCCTTAAACATAATACATTAAAAAAAAAACAACCCAAAAAAACCCCATATATGCACACACACACACGCATATATATATATATATATATATATATATATATATACTCTAAGAATGTTCTGCCTCTGAAATTTACAAATTCATGCAAAAGACATTACTTTTAAGACATTAAAAAGACATGTCCCTATAAAACAAAAAAGCTAAAGTGGTAGTATTTCCTATAAATTTGCAAAGTTAATCACGTGAAAGCAAATTGATAAAAGCCCACATTAAAATGGGCTTTCTGTAAACAGCTTATATATTCAATTCAGATAATCTTTTGAAGAGTATATTGTAAGTAATCAGAAAATAAACAAAACAAATTTATAATTTAAATGCATCTCTCACTGACTAACTAAAAGAATGTAAGCTTCACACTTTTAAGTATTTTGGTGGCTTAGATTCTGCACAGATTTTGCTTTTATTTAGCTATTTTATAAAAACTTAATTGGAATTCATCCTGACAGGATTTTGTCACAATTTAAAATAACCTGCAAAAGCCTCCATTTATCCTTACAAAACTGGAGCATGCTGTAGTTGCATTAACTTAGCTGGACTGGTAGACTGCAACGAACAAGCAATTTGTCATTGTTGACAGAATTCAACAGAAATTGACCTCCAAGTAATCAGTCAAACACAGCATAAAATCTCACCTATAGTTATCCAGAAAATTCTGTTTCATACCAAAAGGTTTGTCACTTCAGGAAATGGAAGTGACAACCCTAAGTATGTGTTTTAACAAATTAAAGATTACAGTTTTTTCTCATTTTCTAATTGTGTGAGGATCTGCTGGGAGAAAGGAAAATACATGACAGCATGACATGCAGCAGGGTCTACTAGTGTGGAAAAGTTACCAAAGTTAACTGCACAGCACAGCAAAAACACTTCAAAGGAAACAGCAGTATCACTTGYCTATTACTAACTGTCTATGGGAGTCACCTACAAAATCTGGACCAWTTGCTGAATCTAACATTTTCTCCTGTAATCAGTAGCTAGGACTGCTCAGAGACAGTGATTAGAGCACAGTGGAAGTGCCCACAAGGATGATGCTAAGAGAGCCCAAGGGCAATTTCAGCTGGTCACCCATTATGTGTTGATCTCAGTACGACCTGAATTGTTCTTCCTTTTCCTCAGATGTGCAAGGGATTTGAACACCCATGGGACAGGATGTATAGGTGACCCATAACATTCTCATATGGCAACTGGAGATTACATACAGGGAAAAAAAATAGGATAGCACTGTATTTTTGGGGGGTTTTTGATTGTCTAGAGCTTGATGAAGGTGATGACAGAGTTGAGTGTTTTGGGCTAAGAATCAGAGGAAAGGCCAAGGCAGACATCCCGGTGGGAGTCTGTAATAAGCCATCCAACCAGGATGAAGAGGCAGATGAACTAGTCTACAAAAACTGGGGAGATGTCTCATAATTCCTAATTGTTCCAATAGGGGATTTCAATTTACCTGATACCTGGTAGAAATAAAACACAGTAAAGAGGAAACAGTCCAGGAGGTTCCTGGAATGTGTGGAAGAGAACTACCTAACACAGATGGTGAGGGAGCCAATTAGGGAAGGCTCCCCATTGGATCTGCTACGTGTGAACAGAAGACTCATGGGTGATGTGATGGCTGGAGGCTGTCTTGCACACAGAGATCACAAAATGGTAAGMGTTGTTTATTCTTGAAGAAGTAAAGAAGGGGGCCAGCAGATCTATTTACTGGGACTTCCAGAGGGGCAGACTTTAGCCTGTTTAGAAGACTGGTGGAGAGAGTCCCTTGGGAGGCAGTTGTGAGGGGCAATGGTGTCCAGGAAGGCTGAACATTCTTCCAGGAAGAAATCTTAAAGGCACAGGAGCAGGCTGTCCCGTACGCCAAAAGACAAGCTAGCAGGAAAGCAGAGCGGCCTGGCTGAACAAAGAGGTTTAGCTGGAAYTCAGGTGAAAAAAGAGAGTTGATGGTCTTTGGAAGAAGTGGCAGGCAACTCAGGAGCACTGCAAGGATTTTGTGAAGTTATACAGTGAGAAGATCAGAAGGGCTAAAAGCCCAAGTAGAACTTAGTCTGTTCACTGGTGTAACARACAATAAAAATGTTTCTATAGATACACTAATAACAAAGGAGGCCTAAGGAGTATCTGCATCTTTTACTGGATGTGAGGTGGAAACACAGTGACAAAGGATGAGAAAAAGACAACCTCATGCTTTCATCGCCTCAGTCTTCAATAACAAGACCAGATGTTTTCCAGGCACACAGCTTCCTAAGCTGGAAGACAGGGACAGGGAGCAGAAYGAAGYTCCCATAATCCAAGGGGAAGCAGTCAGTGACCTGATACCCCACTTAGACACACAAGCCTATGGGACCAGATGGGATCCACAAAATGGTATCAAGGAAGGCAGTGGGAAGTGCTCGTTGAGCCACTTTCCATCATGTACCAGCATTAACCATTCCAGTTAACAGGGTAAGTCCCAGTTGACTGGAGGTTCAAAAATGTGTCACTCATCTATAAGAAGGGCCAAAATGATGATTCAGGGAACTACTGTCCTGTCAGCCCAACCTTGGTGCCAGGGAGGGTCATGGAGCAGGTCATTCTCAGTGTCATCAGACAGCATGTACAGGGATCAGGCCCAGCCAGCACAAACATTGATTTATGAAAGGCAGGTCCTGCTTGACCAACCTGATCACCATCTACAGCAAAGTAACCTGCTTGGTGCATGAGGAAAAGACTGTGGATATTGTTTACCTGGACTTTAGTAAAGCCTTTGACACTGTATCCCACAGCATTCTCCTGAAAAAACTGGCTGCTCAAGGTGTGGAAGGGTGCACTGTTTGCTGGGTAAAACAACTTAAGTAAAAAAAAAGCCAAACTCGTAAAAAACAAGTCAGTGAGCAGCCCTTTGCAAAGAGAGAACAGTCTAAGCAATGTATTTGTTGGATTTGGACCAAAAAAGGCAAACTGAACATATGTGCCCTTCAGTAGAAATTTAGAGGTATTTGCAGGAACTAAAGCAGAGAAATTAAAAAAAAAAAAAAATTACTATAGGTTTATCTATAAGTAAATGTATAGGAACTATAGTTGAGACAGAATAGTCAGATATTTTTGTTYGGTAAATAAATGCTACAGCAGTTATAACTAATCTTACAACTAATCTAGACTTCAATACTGTTTGACAAAGCAACATGTGATATTATATTGCAGAAAATGGGGGTTAATAGAATGGCTGGAGGGTGTGTAGTGTAAGGAATTCACTAGAAATGAACTTCAGTTTTAAACACTGATTTTTGCAATCATGCTTATCTGATGTATTAATTAATGACTATAGCATAAACAAAGGAAAATTGTAATGCAATTCCATGGTGGAACTGCCACACTTAGAATGCAAYAGGTATAAAATACATGGAAACCATAATTATATTACTTGCCAGAATAGCAGAAGCATAAAGTTGATATACTAAGAAACAACATACATTTTTTTCCTGGAAAATCACTAATTAGAAACATCAGAGGATGAAAGCTTTTGCTGTGCTGATTGAACTTAGTATGTCTACAAGCAATCAACATGGTCTTACCATTAAAGACTGATTCTAATAAGGCCTCACAGACAGGAAAATAAACCATTTTACAAATAACCTAGCTAGCATTTCAAATTGAATTTGTATACTATACACTACTATGGGTTACTTTGTTCAAGAAACCAGAAAAGGCCCAGGAAACACCAGAATCACAGGTGGAATCACAACTCTCTCAGCACACACCTAAAGGAGCTTTGCTCCAAACACAATGACAAACTCTAAGAAAGCCTTAACATAAACAAACRTAACTTGGCATCACCTGCAATTCTGTAACACCAGATTGCAAGTGAACAGGTATATAAATTGTGAGCTCTGACAATGCATGGATGTTACTCAAACTACTCAATTTGTACTACCCAATTCCAARAAAAGCCTTTCTTTATGACATTATTTCAATTATGACATTGCTTTCAAAACAGTTGGCTAAAAAGTACWGTAGTTCTGATAGTCAAATACAAAGTAAAATGTGTATAAAAATATTTTTCCTACTTAAATCATAGTTTGCTTTAAATKAAACTATGTTATGGAAAACTATAAAACTGTAAACTGTTTATTAAAATATGCAAGTTTAGTCAATAAGAGCAAACAAGATATTTCCTTAATAAACTTCAATGCTCTAAAGATTTCATAACCTGAATTGACTTGAAAGGGGATGCATACATCCAAATATTGATATCAACAACTTTTTAMCATCAAATACTTYTTAAAAGTTAGCATTCACATCTACCTTCAAAATGGCACTCTGTTTAAGAACTAAAGAATTATTCTAAATGAGCAGTGAYGTTTYACTTCCTAAATGGCTACTTGGCTCKATGTAACTTTCTATTYAATGGCTGYTTCTATTTYTTCCTTTGGAGTGGATGAGAMAGGGAAAATTYAGAATGGCTAAATATTACTTGACTGTTATTAGAAGAAGGAGAAAATAATGACACAGATGTTATTTGTTATTAGGGAGGGGTACTTCATACTAAATTAATTTCATCAAAGTATTCAAACTAAAAAATTAATTAACAAAAATGTGGGCAAAGTTTTGGKGCTCTTGCTTGCAGCACATACAGGCTGGTCCTAAATTTATCTAGGCTGCATTTAACAGAATTAGAGACACTTATCTGTGGTTAAAATATTAAACTAAAACATCTATTAATCCAACATAATTATTCATTGTTTTCAGAAGAATGAATAAAAATTACAATGGTAAGACACGATAATAGAGGAAGGATTTCCTTTTAAATGGTTTGTACTTAGTGTTCATGCCACATAAGCTGTAAATCATTTCTACAACTATAATTTCAAAACATAAGTCCTCAGGACAATTTCACATCTGCTTTTCACACAGGTGAAGGGGAATCCTATCTTAGTATAGTATTCACAAACTTGACATTTTTACCCTTTCAGTACAATGCAGAATAAACTCACTTGAAAATTTACAATCCTGCAAAGTTATCAGTAAAGATAATATGCTGGGAAATGTTGAATTTTAATCTGTTTAAGCATATGGGTAGTTTTTATTCCATGCCTTTACTGCTTGTAGACTGTAAAGTCTCAGAATGCTAAGACTCAAGAGGAAATGTAAAAGGGAAGGTTTGAGATTCCTCAGCAGATTCTGACCACTGACTTCTTAGAAGTACCCACAGCATCATGCATGTTGTAGAATTCCTAGCATCAGTTATGGAAGCATTCCAGCACAAAGAAAAAGAGGGAATGTCCTCTAGATGGTCAATGTAAGAAGACTTTAGTTTACATGTAAATAAGCAGAGCTTTTTACTATGGAGACAATCCTTTTATCTTCACTGGCTTCATTAAMTTCCCTATGAGATGAGTACATCTGGACACAGACTTGATTAACCATGACTATAATATTTTCTTTAAAAAATTAAAAGCAGAGTTCGGTGRTTGTGTAGATACAGCTCACTTTTGCAGTTACTAAAAATCTACAGTGATGTCAAYGTTCTTAAGAAATCACCCTTAAGCCTTACCAGAATGTGCCATAACTTACAGTAAACAGAAGAGTATMATTTTGAGATTTTATTTTTCTCATTTCAGTTTGTGAATAAGTACACACTAATATAAAATATACTCTCTGAAAAACAGAAATAAGCCYGAAGACAAATTACATTTAAGTTTTATTTAAAGCAAAGGCCACTATTTTGTCACGTCCAGTGAGCAGGCAAGTTTTGATTTCATTGAATGAACTTAAGGTTGACAAAGGGGAACCCTACCAATCTATATGACAGAAGACAGATATCACTGCAGGAGGAATTCAAGATGCCTTTGTATGGAAGTGCAAAAGGTGAAATTGAGGCAGGGAGCTCTCTGCTAACAGCAGATTTCAAAACAAGCATGAACCAGACTGCAGTTAACAATGGCATTTTTGATAGATGCCTATATACTCACTATCTCCTTTGAAACCCTTTTAACTGATTCACAAGTTAAAAAAATAGTAAGTGAGAAGTGAAAAGACTGAACAAGATTGCATAGGACAAGTATTCAACTGCAAGGTAATTTTATATCAATGATAAGATGTTCTTCAACACCCACAGAATAAATTTTCTTGATGAGGTCATGCTACTT
Source organism: Malurus melanocephalus (assembly GCF_030028575.1). Lineage (NCBI taxonomy): Eukaryota > Metazoa > Chordata > Aves > Passeriformes > Maluridae > Malurus > Malurus melanocephalus. The sequence continues at coordinate 9,430,407 of NW_026623233.1, forward strand.
ACTACCAGATTGCTTCCAGAAAATGTTTCAAGTCTGGCATCCAGGTAGTCTCTTGAACAGTGTGTGTTGCAATTCCTGTCCCAGAAACCAGAACTGCTGAGAAAAGAAACTTGTAGTCTTTAAGGAGGGAGCTCGGGGTATGAAAATGCTCTGGAAGCCACTGGTTTATACTATAACAATCTGGATGATTAGAAGTAGCTATTAATTTAATTATTAAATATTAATTTTAATAGTAATTTTAATGGGAAATGGTAAGAGCTTTTTTAAGCAATAAATACATTACATGTCATTTGACTAAACTGAAACATTGGCAGTAGCAGTTAAAATATTTTCCTCTCAAAATTTCAAAGGCAGTCAGAGCACACTGTGTTTATAGAAATCTATCAACAAGCACGTTCAGCATTTAACAAGATACTAAACCTACTTTCTATGACAATGATATCAGAGTCCTTGGGTTTACATCTGTCTTCAGAAGGATTCATAGCTTAGAGATGTGACTAAAACCAAACGCCACGGCCTGGTAGCCTGCTTTCCTTAACTAAAGCAAGGAAACCTTCAAAAGCCATGTACTGAAATATTTCTTTCCTATCAAAGGAGAGGGAATAGATGCCTTAACCTTTTACTCCATGAGAAACAAGAAAGAGCCTTTTATAGATCACTGATTAGATTCAATAACCAAAAGAAGGATCAAGTTGAACGTTATGGCAYTTATTTGGAGCCTAAGATTCAAGGAAAAGAGCACCAGGACTAAAAAACACTGCAAGACTTGCTCTCTTGATTCTGCTTCTATCCAGTCAATCTTTGCAGTACAGGAAAGATGGCCATCCTCCAGAAAACAAACATGGATTGAAATACTCATAATGGGTATGGAGAACAAAAAAGAAATTGAAAAATATGTAACTGAACTGACATTCCTCCCATCTCACCATGAAACAAGACAGGAAGCAATGACATACCTACAGTAAAAATATAGCTATACCAATTTATACACCATTAAGTACAATTTTAAACAAAAATATTAGCAGGATGTAATAAGATAAAAGAGATAAAATATCTTTGCACAGTTGGTTTCCTACTGTCAGGTCCATGACAAGCTGTTAACTCTCACAGCTGTAGAATTTAGAAGCAACCTATTACTTCCCCTGAAGAGAGCTGACTAAACCAACTAGACTTCAACTTAGGCCACTGAGCTCATCTGAAGAAAAACAATTTCTCCATCACATAAACAACAGAAAATATAATATAAATTATTTAGAATTATATAGTTTATCCTAAGAATTATCTACAATTTCATTTCAGTTACTTATTAGGTTTCTAGCAYAGGTTAAACTAAGCAATTTGCTAACAGAATGCAAGTAGTTAGGTGAGGACCCACTCAGTTGCAAAAAATCGTTCCTCAAATCTACTAATGAAATGAATCCACAAAAGCAGCGGAATATGGAAAAAAACCCCAACACTATTAGAGCATAACAGTAAACAGAAACTGAAGTTCTTTTGACACAAAGTAAACTGTCTGAACCCACTCTCACTCTAATACCCGGAGGAGGACACAAAAATCAATTTTTTTTCACCCCTGACATTTAAAAGTCAGCCTTTGGTCCAACTATGAATGTGTTTGTATATGACAAGAACAATTATCAGCAGAACTTTTACTTCCTCCTTAGGYCTTAAATTTTTTGTAAAAGAGGTAAGGCCAACAAGATTGGCATATATGTACATACACATATATATATATTTATATGCATACACACACATATATATTCTGTGTATCGGACACACTGTTATACAGCTGCAAACACGTCAATAATTGGATGTACTGGGATTGGTTAAGACAGAGTTAATTTTCTTCACAGCAGCCCTCARAGTGCTTTGTATTGGTAGSTAGAAAGGTGCTGGTAACACAYCAGTCCTTGGCTACTGCTAAGCAGTGCTGGCACAGCATCAACACTCTCTCTAACCTCACCAGCAGGCTGGGGTTGGGCAAAATCTTGGGRGGGAACACAGCCAGGMCATTGACCCAAAGTGACTCCCAGAGCATATGATATCTGCTTAGCAATACAAGCTAAGAGAACGGAGGAGGGGGAAGGACATGTGAGAGGGGCAGGGAGCATTCCTTATTTACAACATACTGGAGCAATCTCTATGCATGCTGAAGCCCCACTTCCCAGAAAGTGGCCAGACAGTACCTACTGATGGGATCTTTTGGTTTCCTTTGCTTCCATGTGCAGATTTCGCTTTTGCTTTAATAAAATGCCTTYATCTTAACCCACAATTTATTTTTTCAATCTCTTTTTAAACTAGATTATTTTGAGTGATCCTTATTGTTTAATTTTTCCCAAATAGTAGTTTTGACTTTCTGGCCAGAGTTTCCAGAAGAAATTGAAGAATCTCAACTCTATGAATTATTTTCACGTTTTGAAATGCCTCAAGCCATCCTCTGGATCACCTTGTGCACCCCTGTGATCTAGCAAGCTTTCTCAGACAAGTAAATCACTCCAGAGCTAATTATTTCTTCACCTCTGTCTGCTCCTTCTCTTCCTYATGAAAAAAAGATCTAAGAGAAGAAAGCAACAATCAGAATAGCAGAAGATATTGTGCATGAATGCACATCCTGAGCTGGCCAGGACTGCTGAACATGTAATAATGAAGTCATATGTCAACAGAGAAAAGAAATACTAAGGAAGGTTACTTTTCAGACCTCCATCATTTCCCATTGAAATGGTGGTGTCAGGACTCTCACAGTTGATTTGAAACTCCTGAAGAGAAATGGAGTGCACGAAAGGCTGTATGCCAGTAAGATCCCCAGAAGCAACACTACTAATTTTAATTTGCCATTAAGATCTTGTACATAGACAGATAGAAAAATGCTGCATTTGACATCATGTTTTCACTTAGTGAAGCACTGTCAGTGTTGGGTGAACTTGCAATGGAAACCTGGATTCTGAACCCACTGTACCAGACACACTATGAAGCCAAAAGCAATGTTACTGATCCGAAACCTCAGAATGTGCATACCAACCCCAAATCTGCTTCAGCAGTATTGCAGACTCTCATTCTAGTTTCTATCAAGAGAAATATCTGTCTTAGGCCAGTAGGTACCTGTAGAGAGACCTCAACAAATTAGAGAGCTGGCAATCACCAATTGTGTGAAGTTTAACCATGTCAAGTGCCAGAWTCTGCACTTGGGATGGGGCAATCCTGGATGTACAGACAGACTGGGGAATGAGAGGCTGGACAGCAGTGCCTTGGAAAGGGACCTGGGGGTCCTGGCCTATGGCCAGTTGAATTTGAGTCAGCAGTGCCCTGGAACTCAGGAGGGCCAACCCTGTCCTGGGGGGCATCAGGCACAGCATCGCCAGCCGGGCAAGGGAGGGGATTGTCCCGCTCTGCTCTGRSCTGGGGCRGCCTCACCTTGAGTTCTGGGGGCAGTTTTAGGTGCCACAATATAAAAAAAGACATAAAGCTATTGGAGASCATCAAAAGCAATGACACAAGGGAGGTGCAGGGTCTGGACAGGAAGTCTTATGAGGAGAGGCTGAGGTCACTTGGTCTGTACAGCCTGAATGAGACTGAAGGGAGACCTCGTCACAGTCTTCAACATCCTCATGRGGGAAGAGAAGGAACAGACACTGAYCTCTTCACTCTCATGACCAGTGACAGAACTTGAGGGAATGGYATGAAGCAGAGTCAGGAGACATCCACAAAATGGATGACTGAACACTGGAACAGGCTCCCCTGGGAAGTGATCACTGCACCAAGCCTGTCTGAATTCAAGAAGCATTTCAACAACACTCTTGGGCACATGGTGTGACTCYTGGGGCGTCCTATGCAGGGCCAGGAGTTGGACTTAATGATCCTGATGGGTCAYTTCCAACTCATCATATGCTATGATTGTTCATATGCATCTTAAGTAATTATCCTTAATATATGRGGGAAATCCTAGGCTTTGTTTCTGGAACACGAGAAAAATAATTTCTTARAAAGGAGAGAATCTACAGAAGGACCTCAGATAGGCCTGGGCTGCATAGAAACATTGCCTTTCATTGCTTATTATAAAAGAAAGGTACATTCAGTTACAGGGAGTAGTACTGCAATACAGTAGTTATTTCACATCTGATTCACATTTTTGAGCTGAGACAATTGAAATTTTCTTCTGTAAAAATACTTTATTAAAAAAAAAAAACCTTAAAAAAAAGTTGTAGGAAATAATATGCTGAAAAACAACCCACTGGCCTTTTTTCCAGTTTAATTTCTAATCACTTCATCTGTAAAGGTATTCTYTTTGAAGAAAAGTATTGCAACACTCCTATAAAGCCAGACAATTACTGCAACAAGTGGAGATAATGCCTAGGATACTATATATTACAGAAAAAAAAAAGTATAGACTTTGCCCCCTGCTGATTGGATGCTGCCTTTTGGGTAATATGATTCCTTATTTTAGTATACAGCCATTACCTATGACTTCATATTTAAGGCTGTACAGCTTTAAAACTGAGCATGAACTCCTSTTTTACTTTAACACAGAATGTCCTCTGAATAGYCASTGCTGCCTTCTATAGTTTGTCTTTYAATGACTTTTTAACAGGAAACTTCCAAAGGAATGAAAACACARTTTCCCATCAGCCATACTATTTCTCATTGTTAACAATTTCTTACAAAACACTACATATTGGAAAAGTGCAGAACATGCCTAATTAGTGCACTGGCAATTTATTCTACCAAAAAGAAAGGTTCTACATAAGGCTTTATACACAGTTGCCAAGAAATTATTTTCAATCAGATGTCAATTTAATTAAATCRTACTCTTCCTTCCCTGATTTCACATACATACAACTTCTCTGAGAGGCAAGAAAGCAAAATTTGAGCCTCACAATATGTCTTCATTATTCTTCAAAGTGCAGGCACCTGGCGTATCAGAATGGCTACTGCTAGGTAATAGGAGATGCGGTGTTACAGTCATTACCCAAAGAAATACCAGACACTGTCCATCTTGCTTATGTTGTGAACCTTTGTGTATTCAATTAATTTTTTCCCAATTACTTCCCCATTCAGAGTTATGACTATTAGGAAGAACACTTCAGTGTAAGACTGCAATAATTACCTGGTCAAAAAAAGAATCTGCAAGGAAGAAYAGAACTTTAGCTAAACATTTTTGCWCTTAGGGTGCTACAAARTTGCTTTTTACTCAATGCTACACCATCCCAAGCCAAACATGCTCTCTATTTAACTAGTACAGTGCGTAGTAACAAAATACTTCCAAAACAATACACAATTCTGTTCTTAAAGACAGTGATTTTATCTTAAAAAAAACCCACTTGCAAGGTTTATTCAACATGGCATTGGAATGTCTCACTACCTTCATGTTCATTCAGTTGGTTATCAGTTGATTCTCACCTGTATCACCTGAAAAAATGCTGTGACAATTAAGATTATTAATGCTTTTCTAGGGCCAAAGCACAGTAAAATGCAACAAAACATAGCCATCTCCTGTAGAAATACCATTTCCAAACACTAGAAACTGAAAAATGATTGGGGATGAACTGTTCATTCAAACTAAGAAAAGAATTAAAATAAAATCAATTTTTTATCTCCCTTCTGGCAGGTTTTTATGATTTGGCTTCCCTGGCACAGTCTGACTTCAAAGAAAAATATCAGCAAGGTAATAGAGTGGAATAAACTGAAAAGCCAAAGCAAAAACAGCTACAAAAATAAAAAAAAAACCACAGCAAGAAATAACAAAGTAACCAGGACAAAATATAAAACATAGTGGCTAGGAGGGAGAGGAAAACACAAAATGACTCAGAAAAAGACAATGCATAAATATCTTTTATGTCTCTAATTAATGTATATGATATAAAGAATTGCTAATAGTACATTGGATCATTTATATAGTTTCTACACTGCTTTTTTATACTGTTTTTGCACTGTATTTATGCTTTCCTGATTTGTTTTCTTTTTTCTTTTTTTTTTTGTAAATAACCAAATTTACCAGATTCCATGGTCATCTGAAGTAATGCATCAAAAGCACTGGAAAGCAGACCTCTACTGGATACTTTYAGGTGACTTAATACAACAGGCACACATTGGTATTCCAAAAATAAGGCCTTCCCTTCATTCGTCTTCAAGTCTACACGAAGGGAATCAAATGCCTGAGCCAGGTAATCCACTGCAAGATATYAGAATAAAAGCAATAAAAATTCTATAACCATTGTTTCATTAAGCAATGTGAAAAACTGACAGTTATCATTGCATATAGACMCTTAGAAGTTAAATGGCTGAAAATATTAAATTTATTGTCTTTTATTTAAGGCATCCTCAGCCTGTTTTTATTCCTTAACAATTTATTGTGAGTGAAGAAAAAGACTATTTACAATTCATATGTTTAAGAAAAAGATACTTACAGATTTAAAGCCCTGCAAATATTTTGTTAAAGAGGAATGAAAATAAMAACTTGCATAGTTTGAGACGATGTTGTTTTCAACATCTGAGAAACTTCTATTAATGGAGTCAATGGCTGATATTTCTGAGTGAGAGCAATTACTTTCATGAGAACAACTACTCCCATTCCTTCTATAAAAAGCTGTCGTTTCAGTACAAACATTTTATATTCTCATCCATTGTGAGAAATTATGCRAAGGATATAGATTAAGTGCACCAATCTATTTTCTTAATTTCTTGATGTCAAATCTTACTGAGTATCTTGGAATTGCATGGATCATCTGGAGCGCAGAAAATTAAGTAGAAGGAAACAATTTATCCTGCTCATAAGTTTAACTACGGTGCCATCTGCTGGATACTGACATTTTGAATGAAAGAGGACATATGTTCAAACCAAATCTGCTACTTTATCACCAGATCATTAGTGCCATGTGGCCAGAGTGATCAAAATTCATACAAAGTGATATCTGACATATGTTTAACAACAGATCATATTTTCTGTGTTACAGAAGCCAGCAGTAAAAAGCAATCATGAGAAGCTAAACTGATTCTAATCAAGAACATTCATCTGCTTTGGGTAAATCAGTCTCCACAATGACTAGTTTTTGTATTGTAATTCTTCTTGCTTTGTTTTTATCAAACATGTCTAGAATGTGAGTCTGAATTTGAGACTAATTATCATGCTTCACCAAAATATGTTGACTGAAATAGTTTTCTCCAACAGCTGGAACACAGCGTTAGTGATCTTCCACCATGTTTTAATCCTGTGTTTACTGTAAATACTCTCAATCTAAATACTGCATAGGTGATCAAGCATAAAAACATACTCATCTTCTTAAACATCTAATCCAGAAGCATGACCTCTGTGAAAAAGAACTCTATTCGTTATCTATGCATTTAAAATCTTCAGCATTCCTGTTTAGTGTCAGTCAGGGTGCCACAGACTGTAGCAATTTTGTGATATGGATCTCTGCTGTCTAAGAAACAGCTCAAAATGTAACACATTWCATGCAASGGACTAAAAAARTCAGATGCCAAAGCAGACATCTGATTTTGACATTCTGGAGAGGTTTTTCAAGAGTATCTTGRAAATTAACATCTCTGTAATCTGTATCAATCAGTGTGTGTTACTAACCATGTAACTTGTAAAGATATTTTAAAATACAAGCCATTCTGAGAAAAAAAGGTAGCAAAAACAGAATCATGGAATAATTTCGCTTGAAATCTAGTCCAACCTTCCTGTCGAAAGCAAGACCATCTCTGAGGTTAGGTTAGATTGCTCATTGTGACCCCACTAAAAATTACTCACTATCAAAAATCTKTGCTTTTAAAATGTCTTTGAAAAAGAAAAAAATAAGTGGTTAGTACACAGAGCTAGAAAAGAATTCTAGGGATGTTCGTTCTTATGCTATCCTTGTAAAACTTACTCCTGCAGTAAACCCCAGTTATGCAGACTCATAGGACTGCTAAGTWGCTGCAGGTAAGCTGCAAGCACATCTTATAACTGCTCTTAATGGTACAGAATTACTTTCCTGCCTGAGTTCCATAAAACGATCTGCAACACCTTGTTTCTTGTTTCCTCTGAAGAGAGATAAGATTTCATAGCTGAAGGCAGCAGTTAACAAATCAGTTGAGAGAAGAGGTATTCTATAATTTCAGTCATATTTTCCATGCTTCTCACACTGTGCAGTTACAATCTGATTCATATAATCTTGCAGTGTCTACTTTGAAACCTTTACCTTCTCCTCCCTCTTCAGAAATGTTGATCTGTCTGACAAGTCATGATATTAAAAGGAAAACATAAATTCTAACATAAAACGAGCAATAGCAAGATTCATACTTGTATATTGATATTGCTTCACAATATCCAAGAGAAACCATTTTTCACTAATAAAGCATAATAGACCCTACAGTATCACTAAAATGCTTTTTGACCAGGCACACGACTGAAATAAATAGATATAAARAATTGTGACTTACCTTGTGTCACAGTTTTAAGCACAATTAAAGTTGACAGAAACCTCACAGGCATACAGGAACTCCGAAAGAAAGCTGCTGACTTTGATTTACTCTCYGCAGACTGTTCAGAAGAACTGTGTGGGTTTCCCTTACTCACTATGCCTTTGAAAATATCTTCGCCAAGTCTCCTCATGGTTGATCTCACTGTTGCCTGCTGCTTCAAACAGTGAAGTGTAAGCATTAAAACACAACATACATTCATTCTCCATGCAATTAAATATGAAGTAGCAAACGGTGTGACCATGTATTGGAGTATAATCAGTATAGGAGATGCTGATTGTGTTCCAAAAGCAGTTGAACAACATTATCACAGTGCCTTATCAACACACACGTATCAGCAAGATACTAACTAGTGAGAGTCCTGGATATACTGACTTTATTTAAGGTGCCTCTGGTTCCAGAAAACCTATTTCAGTCAACTGTATTTTGTAAGCTTGCCTCAAGTTATATGCTTTAAAAGCATTCACAGACTCAAGGTCTATATACGAACTTTATGAACACTGTACAGGTAACACCTACTAGACTTTTCACCAAAAACTACAGAAACATTACCACAGAATCAAACTTCACAATATGCTTGTTTAAAATATAGTTACCTAATAAAACCTAACCAAATATCTTACTATTGTTTTKAATTTAAACTCAGCATATTTGCAAAGTTTCTAGCTTTGATTTAGCAAATGAATTTGACACATGTTGCTGAATCTTTACAGTATGACTACTTTCTTTTTCTTTATTATACTGCTACGTATTTTCTTACAGCAGTCTAGTCAAAGAAAGCAAGGAATGTCTTGTGGTTAGACATCATGCAGAGGATGAAAAAAATCAAAATTCCTTCACTGCTTTGCCACTCACGTCCATCAATTTCAACAAATCTCATTCATAAAGAACACCTGAAAATAATTGCCTTTTCCAATGAAAGTTTTGTAAATACGTATGGAAAAATACCATTTTGGATATGCTTAGACATCACAATAGAAATCTACAGGAAATACTACACGATTTCCTACACAATAGGAAAACTACATTTAGATACACAACATAAAATTTAAATCTAACTTGAAAAAGAATTTGTTTTTCATTTGCGATCTCTYTGTGGTAAACACTATGAACTGATGCTTTACAAAGACAGCAGTTTCTCTCCTATATGCTACCGGAAAAAATCCATTTTCATATGTATTTAAAATGCAAAAATCCATTAATATCTTCTGTGAATTRTTTTTWAAAAATATACTGCATGAGGACTACTTATTTTACCTGTATATCAGTGTCTAACTGTCTTAGAGACCAGTAAATAAATTTAATCACAGGCATGTGCAGTTTGGGATTCACATATGGCATCCACTGGAGCTGTTCAGTAGCCATAGGCAAAAGCTGCAAAAATATACAAAGCCAGAATTATATGCAGTGTATGAACTATTCCATAAGCAATTGTAAGTAAAAAACAAACAAATCTCCTAACTTTCTCTTGGAGTTTAACAGATTACATATGCAAATACTCTCTGGGTAGATTCAGTACAGATAACAGAATTATGTGTATAAACGGGTTTTAAATTTTACACAGATTTACATGCAGGAGTGGAGATACATGTGAGCTCAATCTTAGTAAATCAAATCACAGTGGCTATAMATCTTTTATATAATCAATAAATACAACAAAGTGAATTTTCTGAACACCTCACTGATTTCCAAATCTTGGTATAATGAGAAAGAAAACAATAGAGGTGTTAAAAGTACAGCATAGCATAACCTTTTATCAGTCATATTTGAAACTTTAATATCTAAATGGGCATAAAGACATTTTAAATTTGACCTGTTCATCTCCTTAAACTATCACACATAAAACACAAGACAAAATATCACCTGACAGAAGTCACTTGAAATAAAATGTTGAAACTCTCATAYTGAGACTGGACACCACACTTTTTAYTAAACATTATCTGTATGCCTTACAAATGACARATTATCTATTATATTTCACTGCTGGAATGAAAACTGACTTACTAACAATTACTTTGTTTTAATTACATGCTAACCTGCTATACTCTCAGAATMATTTAAAATATCCAGAAATCTGAAAACACAAACAACCAAAACTCCTTTACCTTCATACACCTTTCCAGAGTACATGAGTTTTTTGAGCTCTGGGTAATCATAGGTTTATGAGTGTCCTCTCTTTCTTCTTGTGTTTTTATTTTGCTAAGATACTGGTCTGAGATCCAATCCATAAGACAGGTTAAGAGTTCATAAACTTGTGAATTCAATGGTAGCTGTAATAAATCCACAACATCAGATATTTCAGCTTACTATTTTAGCTTTAAAAAGCAYTAAGTTGAAACAGACTGAAATACATAAGAGTACACTAGCTATGAAATATTATGCATAATATAGAGGCTGACAATTTTATGCCTGATAAAATCTGAGAGGTGAGTTACTATAGCRTAAGCCAGTGGAAAACATATTCAAGGAGACAGTGATCTTGAACCAGCCCTGTGCACTCTGCTGAGCTTTGTACCTAGGGTTTGAGAAGCCTGTATAGTATTAATATAAATGCAATTTACAATATCTTTGGGAAAGGCAAACTGTGTGTGGATCAAAGGCTGGAAGGTGGCAATCCTGTCTGGGAGACCACTGTACATCGAGGAGTCAGAGATCCACAGCACAGTTAACTTGAGTAGGTGCAGTCTGGACTGTGTGGCACAGATCAACCAACWGCACCGTTATCTTGTGTGCTTGGCTGCAGGGTAAACTCAGGCAGCTCCCACTTGGTGCTGCTGATCCTGCCTGGCCTTGGCCTTGTCTAAAAGGGCAACAAGTTCTTCTCCTGTGAACGYCCTTCATGAGCAGAGCTGTTTTCTTGCAAGAAAATGATACAATATCTTGAGTRGCCAAAATGGAGGAGCTTCTCTCAATGGACAGGCTCTGCTCAGCATGCCCTGGGAAAAGTCCACCTGAGCTCCATCTGATGCTGCACAAACACAAGGTCCCAGGTTGTAAAATGACAGAAGATATGCTCACTATCTATATTCCTCCCTTTACTCTGTCTTATTAACATAGCCATTTAATTAAGCCATTTGCTGTCAGGCCTTTCTTACAAAGATCCAGAAGGAACTCAGTAGCAATTTTCTCTCTCTCTCTCACACTTCACTCCCCACTGCAGAACAGACACCATTTGTGATGGTTTTTGGGTGTGAAAAACATATACCCATAATTTATTTTGTACTTGGACAAATGGTAGTAAAACACCTTGGAAAAAATAATTCACTCAGAGAATCACTACTCTTCATAATTCTGAACAAATGAATTACAGGAGAGAGCAAGYCTTTAATGTCCTTCACATGGGGAAATTCTTATTTCAATACACTAGACCTACTTTGCTTTATTTCATGCAATCCAGCATTGTTGAAATTTAACTGAATAACTAGTATTGCTTTAAAAAAAGAACCAAGACTTCATAAAATTGTCATTCTGTCTCTACTACACAGCAATGAAATATTCTACGAAAGAAATCCAGAGATACCTGAAGACAGGTTACATGAACAATTCTCTAAAGACCTCAAAAGTTTTCTTCTGTCTGCATTCAGATAATTGTTTTCCTCTTTACTCAGAACTGTAACTCCTGATACTATTTGTATTTCACATGCAACCAAAGTAGGCTAAAASCTATATAAAGAGAATTGGTTGGCTCTTTATAGACAGCAGTTTTAAGGCATCCATGATGRTAGATCAGTTAGATAAGGTGGTGTGAATATCTCTCTCATTTCACAGTTTATCTCTATCTGGGAAAAAAAAGAAGCATAACCAGCTGGGTAGTATCATAAATGGAACTACATGGAGACAGAAAGTATTTCATTAAGCAATGTAAGAAGATTTTTTAAGGAARAACAGGCGATTGTTTTGGAACTGTGAATGAACATTGCATTTAATCTCTTTCTTTCACTAAAGATTATTTCTCAAAAAAATAATAGTAGTAAATCACTTTTGGTTTACAAGATTAAGATTCTTTATTGGATACTACTGAATGACTACTTTTTATCTGGTGTTATTTATAAGGATAGTGCTGTACTGTAGCAGTAACCAGAATTAATACAAGATTTGCTCTGACACAGAAAAAAAAACCTGTTACAGTGGACACAGGTTATAACTCTAATTGGCAGATGAAAGATGGCAGGAAAGAAGGAGGAAAACATGCCATATAAACAAAAATATACATATATATACACATAAGCAGTATGAAATACAAGATATATTTTTACCTACCAATGTAGTTCTTTGTTAACTGTGSGTTTTCTCCCAATATAATCTGTTTCTTTTCTTAGCGTAGCTCATAAAATAAAATTGGAAGCTACATTTTGCAATTTCTAGCCAATGCACAGAGAATATTACACTGCCTAATGTCTATCAAATGAAAATATTCAAGACTTCTACTTACTTCTTACCTTAGMAGTTTTCGATGTTGCCACCACTTTTTCCTGTTTCACGGGTTTTCTTTGTTTCATCACTTGACATAAATCGTCAGACTTCCGTACCACTGAAAATTCATGCTTCCTCTACAACAAAATATAACAATGAATTATATTTCACTRGTTTTCTATAAAAGAAGGTACAAGTAAAAACAAACCTTACTTGCAGATTCTCTAAACGAGCTTGTACTTTTCGTGCTTGACMTTCCAACTTCTTGTTCAACTCAGTTACATCACTTATCTGAAAGAAGCAGAAAATATTACAGTACCTGTAAATTCAAAATTCACTTATKGACTTAATTATCACACTGAAGTAACTTGATGCGGTTGTTGAGCAGCTAACTTTTTTAAGATCTTTCTTCTTAGMATTAAAAGTGGTAGAAACAAAACCATCATCCACCTCCCTCAACAAATCACAGGATAAAACACTGGCTGAGGTTTGACAGCACCTCTGGAAGATATGTGATCCAGCCCCCCAGCTCAAGCTGGGATATCAAGAACTGGCTGCCCAGGACTGTGTCCAAACAGCTTTTGAACAGCACCAAGGTGTCACTCTTAATAACCTCTCTGGGCAACCTCCATTCTGAACAAACAAGACAGCAGCAGCAGCTCTTTGTTGACCAGCAGCCCAACATTTCAGAGTACAGGGGAAGAGTAAACACTACAGTATCACTCTAGATATACAGATACTTTGTATTTGATTACTTTTCAGGAAGAAGTGACATAAAAATGAGCACAGGCATCAAAAATGTTACAATAGTCTTGTTAAAGAGGAAGGTGGATACTGACTATACTAGAAAAACAGTTTGGTTAATAAGAAAAGAACAGGGAAACTGGAACCTCCATTTAAATAAAAAAACATACTCTATCCATACAACAATAAACAGCATGGCCATCACAGAAGCCCTCAGCTGGCACACAAATGCAAAGATTTTATAGTGAGAAGAAATAATGAGACASATGGGCTGCATCACAACCATCACCATCCTAGGAGTTAGGTCTGACCTTCTCTAAGGGAAAGAATAAGGCTCTGTAGATTTTTACTGTAGTCAGATTATCAGAAATGTAAGTAGTTCAATGAATAAACAATGCTCAAATAGTTTAGATAACAATTTGTGTTTCATCATTTTAGGTCAGACTTAGTCAAGTGAGATAAATTCCTACTCTATGCATTACTGTGAAACACTGTTTCAGTTTAGGAACTGAGAAAATGCCTTCATTAAAATTTGCAAAAATAACTGTAGAAACTGAGCAAACATGAAGTTAGAAACACACATTCTACTTTTTATTTAATTGAATAAGCACAGCAATTTAGCACAGCAAATCAGCATATGGTGGATTTGATTATGCCATAAAATACTTCCTCTCTATCTACACTCAATGGATATACACTTCCTAACAATTAGCTGTTGCTAGTGAGTCAATGGAACAAACCCAACTTCTTTTTTATACTGTAAAAGATCAGAAAGGCTAAATTTCAAGCACTAGAAACAGGTGAGAAAAGTACTTTCCGTCACTCATACAATTCTTGTCTTACAGAAAAAAAAAATCAACCGTTTTGCAAACTAAAGCTGCTCAAATATTTTAAATTGTGGCCTGTAACCTGTAGAATTATTTATAATAGRAAATAATTAATCTTACCTGTTTTCTTAAGGAGCTATTAATTTCCTTCAAGCTGTCAAATGACATCTTCAGCCTCCTATTTTCTTTAGTTATTTCTCTCAAGGCTTCTGTCAGTTGCTTAAYTTCTGCCTCATGTTGCTACAGAAATATCAAATTTAAAAACATAATTTAAAATAAACTATTCTAGAAACAATAGGTTTCCTCTAAGTGTCCAAAGAATCAGACAAACTGTCAAATATCAAGTTCTTCATGTCCAAATTTGCATGTCCATGTTCAGTCAGTAGTGAGAAAAACAAGATCCATACTGTGTAKGAAGAAGGATCAATACAGAAACTGAGAGCAACATGCACAGCCTATAGATCCTATTCCTGCTATATTCTACCCAAACCAACCATATATATATATTTCTCAAATAATTCAGATGTGGGATGAGTTGGTGAACTAAAATCAATGACGAAGCTTTTACGTACAGCTAACACTTCCAAATATTTCCAAAAAATGGTGATTGTATTTTTGACATTTCAACTCATGTTTTTAGCTTTGCTCATTCTGAATCATGCAGAGTGAGAAACAAAACCTATGCCTTGTAGACTGGGGATCTGGTTTACAACACAGGCATGTGAATTGTTAAATACAACCTGTATATCCACTACCATTTGTCTCTTAACCCTGAAATTTAGTTTATATTTAATCTTCTCTGGACCTCAGATTAAATACCTCAGATTTGATAAAACAGCAAAGTTTTATTTTACTGAAAATATTAAAGCTTTCATTTCTCCCTTTCCATGAATTCACTCTTCTTTACTCATTCACCTACTCCTTCTTCCCACACCCCCAGATAGATTGATCTTCTTCTGAACTTTCTGAGTCTTTGTTTGCTAGTTCTCTCTGCAACAGGTCTTAGTTGTAAGATCCTAATGTGTCTTAAAGCCTTCCCAAGGAAATCCACTGCAACTACAATTAATGCAAAGGTACTCCTTTAACTTACACACAGTTACAGATAGATCACAATTTTTCTCTAATATTGGTCACATAGCTTTCGCTATTTTAGGAACAAGTTACCTCTTTTTTTCTAACTTGTAACAGTAAAATGTACTACACWTCAGACAACCAAATGCATCATTCTGAAACAGAAGTCGTACAAAACCCCTAGCAATATTTAAGTATCCAAAGCAATTTTTTAAGTATTGTAAGTATTTTTTTCACATAAATATTTCCTTTGGGAATTTGAAGCACCTCAAAGAAATAAGCAGGATTTCCAGCAAACATGTGATGGCTTAAGATAACTACAGATTAGTTAAATGGCATGTAGAGCAGTATCTACAATTAAATATATTATTTCACCTCTTTTATAACTCCAAATTTTGTGTGAACTTCTTCCTCAACACTTCTTATTTTAGCCAAAGCTGCTTCATGTTTAAAAAGCAATGCTTCTCGTTCTGTTAGACAACGCTCTYGTTTCTGGAGTTGCAGAGCATACTCCTGCTGTGCTGAACTTTCTCTCTGTACCAAGAAAAAAGATGTTAAACTACTTTAAAAACCTATGTGAAGTTTCCCCAAATTATGMTGAATTTAAAATTTTTCCCCAGAGATATGCTTAGCTCTTTGTGAAATTATAGAGTAACACAAGAGCTTACTAGTACAAAGTATCTCGACTGCCATCTTTGTTCAGTGTCCTCCCACATTAACCCAAACGAATTTGATGTGCATCGGGAAAGCTCAGGCTCTCAAAATACAAAAATTAACTCAGCATTATTRTTCAAGACATTTAAACTTTGGCTTTTGCTTCCCAAATATTTGGATAATACTACCAACTGTAAGACAGAATATAGTATGATGTGACAGTCTATGCTGAATACTAGATTAATGATATTACTTATTCAACTAGTGAGAAGCATCCCTGAAAAAGTGGTGAGGAAAAGAGAGACTCAGAARTATTTTTTACTTGTATGTTGCAAAAGACAGTTAAGACACGGAATCCAGTAGAAGCTTAGGAACTATTACAGAGTAAAACCATACAGCAAGTTCTRTTAGCAGCCTGAGCCTACTGGAAATGAACTGGTGGGATGAATAGAGTGATTTTGRAGTAGGCCATCATGGAAAGCACTTTGGAACGCCTACAGTCAAGAGAACAGTTTCAGATGCTCTCAAATAAGCAACGGTTGTGGGTGCTCCCCTCTATGCCCACAATGTGTCACAAGAGTCTTGGATGTAAAAACAGTGTTTAAACTCCCTAAGGCTGAATCTGCCACTTACCCATCTACCTGATCTACCCACAATTCAAGTAAAAGCATCATTACCGAATCATTGAATTAATCTAGGGGAAGAGGCAGATGAAGGCAGAGGTTTAGTATATAAGTCATTGTGATTAGTATAAAGTATTAGATCTAATATATAAGTAAGTTTTACTATATATGTAATTTCAGATCTCTTTATGAAAAGTGAGAATCTTCACAGAACTATTCAACAAAAATTTTAAGGCACTTCCAGTTCCTACCTGGAGCTTCTGATGTATGACAAATAATTCATCATAAATTTGACTGATGTGAGGTGGCATTAAACCTTGYCTATTGCATGCCTGAGCACCAGTATCATGCACAATTTTCTTTAAGAAACCATTGTTAATAATTTGTTCCCTTTTTTCTTSAGTATTTGCATCCAAATGAGATGGTAAAGTGTGGCCTGTGGACAGGGAAAAAATGCATTTTACATTWAAAAAAATCTGTCCTAGYTAAAAACTGATATGATTRTTGTAYGRAATCAGTGAAAATGTGTTCTAAAAATTTAGAGTTACAAGTATAGAGCAAGATGTATCAAAAGGTGCAAGTACTCTAAAGAATTACAGAGATTTGATCAGAGTTTTTGTTCCGTGATTTATTTTAACTGATCAGGAATCAACAGAATTTTATAAGCAMAACTATGCCCTCCACTGCAATATAGAAATCACAGAGATATCTGTATGGAGTCTATGCAYAGAGTGAATCATGTCACCAAAACCTCCTATTTTTGTAAAGGCTTCAGGCAAGTGATTTGCTACTGAATAGACTTTAGGGTGACACCTAAGTAAACAGAACAAGACTTAAGAAACTACTTGACACCACATGAGAAAATAATGTTAGTACTGCTTCAGGCATGTCTAAACCTTCTAAAATAATTCTAAAGAAAGTATTCATGTAAAAGTTTAAAACACCACATTAAAATACATTTTAGGTGACTAGTGTATTTCTGAATTGAATAGAAATTTACTAGAAAGTTTTTTTAGTTATACTTCACAGTTGTAAGAATATATAAAATTAAGTATTACCTGTTCCCATGTGTATAGCTGTATTTTGAATTGCATCAGTTTCAGAGYAATCAATGGCCTTTTCTTCTACTTCTAGATCACTTGAATCACAAAAAGAATCTTGCTTATCATGAAAACTAAAAGTGCAAAAGAGCAGTWACTTTAAATTATTTAACTCCTTCCTACTGTGATATGTAACAGAGAAGTCTGAAAGAAGTCTGTATAAAAAGGCAAACACTGCTTAATRTAAGACTTTGATATTTTACTGATAACAAATAGGAGAGTTAAATCATTTGGATGAAAGGCATTATTACTCMCAAGACTTTAACCACAGCAATTATGTATTGCTGACTTAAAAGTTGTTACAATACCCAGGCTTTTCATGCTGTAAGCACATGAAAGCAACAGGTAAAACCAACATTCTTCTCTCACCACAAACCACCAAATTTCTGGAGAACTAAAAACACAAGTAYTCTTTTTAAATTGTGTATTTCCTGTTTAGTGTAAAATGGGCCTTTAAAGAAATTCTTGGTATTTAGAATAGAATTATTTCTAAACAAACATAAAAATGTTTATCAGCCTGGGCTATTTGCTTTCTTCCTAGTTCATGTTTTCATCACCTAGTTCAGTTTATGTCATGTCTGTCTCCCCTTAACAATTCCAATATACACCAATTAGATCAGAAAGTGAAACAATATTCCTCATCAAAATCAGCACTCTCATTATCTCACAAATTGTCCACAAACAATTCTTTACTTAACATAAAACAATAACTTTAAAACAGCTTTCAAATATATTGTTTATTCATTGTTTCATCTGGATTATGCGAGAAAATAAATAACGAAGAACTAAAAACACCTCCTACCAACCCCAGTCTTTCAAACTTTTTTGGAATTCACTGGATCTGATGTTGTTCTCTCTTCCAGTTTCAGTAAATTCTGACTCTAAAGAACAATTTGACAAAGAAATAGCTGTATTTTCCAGTGAGCTGCCAGTGTCACCTGTAATATATAAAGTGACAACAATTTTATTTTTCATTTGAGAATTTGACATTAAGAAATCAACAAAGACTTATTAGAAGTGCTTGCCAAGTAGTCATGTAGGTTTAAGAACCAAAACCACCACTGATGCAGCCTGACAAATTATGAATTTAATTATAACAGCTTAAACCATAGTAAGAATTATTTAGCTTTCACACCAGATTTCTTTCTGAAATTTTAGAGCTTGTCTGCATATAGAAATTTTTCTGTAACTGAAGTCTGATAAATACATTGTTTTAGCCTGTTGTCCTCATGCACCAGTTTCTGAAGGAGCCAAAATATATTACAAATTTTAAACATTTATATATCTTTAAATTAAAGCCAAATATACACATTATGAGGCAGACTGATACCAACTAATGCAAGCAGGACTTAAACACAAATAGGCTGTGAACTGTTGTTCTAAAATATCCTTTACTTGCATGTCAACATTCCCAGGCTGGCTCCCAGRTATCACAACCCCCTGATCAAGAATATCTACCTATTGAAAATCAGAAAGTACAAAACTGCTTTAAATAAATTTAGGAATGACACAGCTTTAGTGTATATTTCYCCTGCAAAAGATATCAAAGCCCTATTGTTTGGTATTACCTTTGTAAAATAGGGAGCTTCCACTTTTGTATTTGGTGTGCAATGCTCCTGAGACGCAATCCTACAAGAAAGCACAAAACCACTGCAATCTAGTCAGAATTTTCAGAGGAAAAGTATGTTACAACTTACTGGTTTAACAGTTACAACACCTTAAGACAGGATTCTTACTATAGACCACTGGCTTTGAAAAGTGAAGTTGTTTTTTTTTTTTAATACAGAAATGTAAATGGTCCTCATATTAATATGAAGAGACAAATATATTCCCTACAATCTAATAACAAAATATTCACAGTGTCATATGTCGGAATATTTGAGAAACTATAAAGCCAATATGAAGACAGTAACATAAAATAAAGTAGAATTAGGTAATCACAGAAACAGTGCCATCTACCTTCATATCAAGGCTTTTTAAACCAAAGTATCCTGCTCTACTTTTTCTTACTAATTTCTAACTACATACTAAAAAAGTGAATGACAGAAGTTTTAGACTACAAGCAAAATCGATTAAATGCACCTTACAAAATATCAGACTCAAGGCAACTCTCTTACTTGTTTCATTGCATCTCCCTGCTATACTCTAAATCAAGTGATCAGCTGCTAAATTTTCCTGCACTTGAAAGACCACTTTTTAATAAAATAACAAAGCACACGAACACATGAAACATTTTCTTCCTTGCAAGCATTAAAGTCTCAGTGACAGTCTTTTAAAAATAAGATTTAAAATTTATTTTTCTTTAAAGAACAGTTCTGTAATTCAAAGCAGAATATATCCCAATGAAAAAATCCCCATAGAGTCTAAAACACCATCAAATGCTATTCAAGTTGCAAATCCTTCTGCAGGAACTAAGGGCACATACAGCTGGATTTTAGCTTCTAAAATCCTCAAATCTTCACATACATTTGGGACAGTTCCTGATCTTAAAATGGCAAACCACTTTTTATAAGGAAAAAAAAAAGGCTGGGTTTTCTATACATTTGTTGACTCCTAGAACTCAGTATCCCAACCATGTATCTAAGTCAAAGCCAGCTTTCAATCTCTCTCAATCTTTGGTTGCTCATCGGTATTTTTCCAACTTATGACTTCGCTTGGAGTATGCGTTTGAGCACTTCACGTCTGTTATCCCCTGGATACACTGGAAGCATTTGACCCAGGGAATACAGATGCAGGAAAATAACTGCAAAAATTTGTTTCACTGGAAGACAAACAGAATTCAGGCAAATAAAGGTGCTTGGCCAGCAAGTACTCCTCCTAAGTATCAATGGCTTTTGAAACACCAGAATCGGAGATGGATCTTTGCTGCTGGATTTTTAGGCACATCAGTTTCCCAGACCACTGAGCAGACCCATAAATACTTGTCAGCACAACAGAGAGGCAGCACAATACAGTTCTTCATTCATAGACCAGAAAAAGTCAGGTTCTTTCTGTCATAAGACAACACKGCTGTACCTCAACAAGGGAATGATATCCATCATAATTTACTGTCTGGTCTTTGCTGCAGTCTCTAATGAACCATGGGTTGGACTCCTGATTGACTAGATAGGGAASAATTTCTTGCTCTCTGACAACAGAACTAATCACTAGGCTTTACATATAAACACTCCTAACGTATTCTAAGTACGGCTGTCAATTATCGTGGCAAAAATGAAATTAGTTAACCTATCACATATATATTTCATATAAGCTTAGTATAATCCTAAGACGATTCATGTATTTTCTGACTCAACTAGCAGGCACTAGGTCTTAGGCAAGAATTAGGTTCTAAGCTGTATCTTGACACTGCACGGAATCTGGAATTGCAGTTTCCAGGGAAACTTCCTGCCCAAGCARGTCTTCAGCACTCCTATTGTAAGGCAGAGCACYGGGACAAGGGTAGATCTAGAMACGGCACGTAAGCTCCTCAAATCTRTTTAAAGGCCACTTTTGTCTCGCACCGCCCGGGTACGCAATAGCACATCGCTCACAATAAACCCCGAGGGAGGGGAGAGGCCCCCTCCCTCCATCTCCTCCAAACACCTTAGGGAGACGGCGAGGAGGAAACGGCTTTTCCGTGCGTTTTCCTCCTTCCCCCCGCAGGCCGCCCGCCCCGGCCCCGGCCCCGCCTCACCCCCGCCGGTCCCCGCCGCTGCAGGCGCTGGGCAGAGCGGCCGTGCCTCAGGCCGGGTCCCGGTGCCGGTGCCGGTCTCGCCATGGCGGCCCCGCCGCTCGAACCAACCGCCACGGGGCGCGCAGGCGCACTGGGGGCCGCGGGCAGCGCGGGGCGGGCGGGGCCGGCACACAACAACAGCAGCAGCAGCAGCAGCAGCAGCAGCAGCAGCGCTCCCGCCCGCCCCCGGCACGGCTCCAGCCTACGGCCCGACAGCACAGGGCACCTGCACCTGTTAAACACCCCCAGCGCCGGGGATTCCAATACCGCCCTCAACAGCCCATTCCAATGTCCAATCACGCTTTCTGTGAATAAATTCTTCCTACTGGTCAACCTAAATTTCCCCTGGCACAGTTTAAGTCTAGATCCTCTTGTCCCGTCGCTGGTTGCCTGGGAGAAGAGGCCGAACCTCCCCCCGGCCCCCAGCTCCAGCCTCCTTTGAGGTGGTTGCTAAGAATGGTAAGGTCACCCCTAGAGACGTGYTACTGCCATCCTTTAAAAAAATAAACAAACAAACCCTAAATAAACCTAAAGCTAAGCTAAATCCATGATAATGCCAGCAGAGAGCTGCAGAGTTTAAATAAACCCAACATCTAACCCATGCATACTCACTCACGAGGGGCAAAGCTGTAAAAGGTAAAAGCACATTGGCATTCATAAACTCAAGTCTGCAGCGAGGTCAGAAGCTGGCCACAGCTAATAAAACAYTGAGCAGGGTTAGAGGGTTGTACTTAGAGCATGTCAGGAAAAATCCCAGTGTTAAGCAGATGTTTCTCATTAAGCCAAGTTTTTTAGAAATATTTTAAGTACAAAAATCCTGTATACTTCTCTAGCACAACACTGATCAATCATTTAAAAACTATGCTCTAGCTTTTAAATACTCAGGTGACATTCAGAAATTCCAGACAAAAGAAACCAGCAACCACTACCTGGCTCAGCCTTCTTTCTGCACCCATTAACTTTAAAAGCCTTCACTGTACTGTCGAGCAATTTGTATCTACAATCTGCACATTCAAAACAGCTTAATGAGAGCAGGAGGCAAAGTTATGGAAGTTTTTTCTTTTAAACAAACCAAAGTGAAGACTAGACATTTATTTTAACAAGACTAGGATTTAATTTTTAAAATTTGACACTTAATACAAATATGTCAGGATAACACAAATACACCTGAAATATGCCAGTGCCTGAACTTTATTTAACATGCAAAAAATCAATTAGAACACATAAAAAATTCAATTATAACCTGTAATTTTACATTTATACATCAGAAGTGTCCATTTTAAGAAGTTGAAATAATTAGTCAATAACATCTAAGTACTGATTTATACTGCTAGAACACTTGTATACTCAAAGAAATAATTCTATATTTGTCCACAGTCTGTAATGACAATTCTTCCATTTACTAGCCCTTTAGGAGAACCAAAGGATTCAATCTTTTTCACAACATCCATTCCATCTTTCACAAAGCCAAATACCACATGCTTGAAGTCCAAGTGTTCTGCTTTTTTAAGTGTTATGAAGAACTGAGAATTATTTGTGTCCCTGCCCTTGTTTGCCATTGACAATAATCCAGGACCAGTGTGTTTCACTTCGAAGTTCTCATCTTCAAATGCTGTTCCATAAATTGACCGTCCGCCTGTTCCATCATAGTTAGTTATATCGCCTCCCTTAAAAAAAAAAGAGAAAAAGAAAAAAAAAAAAGCATAGCATTAACTGCTAAGTCCYAAAACATAACCCAAAAATTGTATTTCCTTTTAACAGTAAAGACTTAATTTTGGAAGAATTCATTTTTCATTTTCACAAGTATCAGTATCTGCTTAGATACAAGGCTATCCTGGCTTCAGCAGGTTTGCTAAGGGAAGCAGCATTGGAAGGTTTATCCCTTGTTTATTCTGAACACAGCATTTTATCTTTCTGCTCCCCATGGTGACATTCCTCTATACCTGTCTTTCCTACTGCCTGCATCACTTGGCCCYGGAAGCTGCCTGGACCTGCATTATCTCACTGAAGGCCTGTCCTTGCTTAGCCCCTGCAGGCATAGAATTCATCACCTGAAAAAGGTTAATACAGCAGCAACCAGTAATTCCATAGGACTTTTGCCACATTACTGGTTGAGCAGCATAAGAAGTGTGTCTTATCTTTCTGGAAGGTAGTAAATTTCTGGTTCCTGATAATTTGGGTAAACACATAAAGGTGACAGTGTAAGTTGTATCTCGAAGAAAGCCCTAGTTCACTGAAGACTTTCTCACCCTATCTGAAGAAAGTCCAGGCAAAGCAGAGCAAACTCAAAATACACTCATTTCACGTGATAAAAACCTCACTTTGTCAAGGTACTCATGGTGCAGTTAACTGCTTTAAAAAGAAAGTCTGCTCCTTATAGAACGTTGAATACCCTGAAAGAAGCTTAAACCTTAAATGAGCTAATACTGCTTTGCTGATCGGAATGGCACAAAGTTTTAACAAAAGAGCCATGAAGCGCATACTTCAGGTAGACAGCTAATCAAAAGACAGGCTATTCTATTACTCTGGTGACAAGCCATTCATATACTATCACAGAATGGTTTGGATTGAAAGGAACATAAAGATCATCTAGCTCCAACTCCCCTGCCATTGGGAGGGACATCTTGATCTAGGACCAGCTTGCTCAGAGCTCCAACCAGCCTGGCCTAGAACACTGACCGGGATGGGGTAYCTACAGCTTCTCYGGGCAACCTGTTCCAGTGTCTCACCATCCTTACAGTAAAGAGTTTTCTCCCAACATCTAAACCTACTCTCCTTGACTTYGAAGCCATTCCCCCCATGTTCTGTCACTACATGCTCTTGTAAAACATTTCTCTCCATCTTTCTGGAAGGCTTCCTTGAGACACTGCAATGACACCGTTACATCACCTCTAAGCTTTCTCTTTTCCGGGCTGAACAAACTCACTTTCACAGCCTTTCCTCATCGGACCAGTGCTCCATCCTTCCTAAAGGTATTGGCCCTCCTCTGGACTCACTCTAACAGGTTSATATCCTTCCTATTACTTTAGTAAATTCTTTTCCTATATTACTGTATACATCTGAGCTTGTAGAAGGTCATCTACATCCCTCATCTTCATGTATTAGTGACATGCAAATCATTAGCATAGCATGTACTGAAGTTGGTTTATTTTACTTGTTACAAGTTACTAAAACTCAATGAAGTATTGATAAGAATTTTAGGRAAGATTTCTCTGAGCTATGATCAAGCTCCCAAGCGTTCAGCACTTATGAAGAACTTGCCAGTGCTACCAAATGTGGACAGAGGCTTAAAACCAACACCGTCTACCTGAGATACACATGTACTGCACGCTGATACTCTCAGCATAAAACCCAATGTTTTAGGAAACAGGCCACTGCATAATTGGATCTAGAAGACATGTTTTAAATTGAAACCTGAACATCTAGAGTACTCAGAATATCAGTTTTAAAGTGCATGGTATCTGAAATACAAAGTGTATTTTAAAGTSTAAGAGAAGCCTGGAAAGTAAGTGCTCTTAACAGGTGAGCATACAAAAGTTCTTCTCTGGAGAAAGAGRGAAGGATGAATGGAAGTTTTGGAAACACCTACTTTCCTTGGTGTTCCTGTTCAGCAACAGGCCCCTTGTCTATTGTAGGAGGATCCCACTCTCCCTCCATGTTTTTTCTTCCACACTAAATRATAACACCAGGATACACTGAAGCATGAGACTACTGGCAGACATAGGTGAAAAGCATCTATCTTAGGGTAGCATGTGCTGCTTGCACCATTTCTCATCTCCTTGCAGGGAAAGGACAGATGAGMGTATCCTGCACAATGGATCCATGCTGCCAATAGCAATGTGTTGTTCTGTGTAAGTTATTTTTTGAAATACCATTGTTAGTCAAGATGTATCTCATTTGCTCAGTGAAGATATGCTTACCTGGCACACAAAGTCTGGGACTATTCTGTGRAAGCGGGAGTTCTTGAATCCAAATCCCTTCTCTCCTGTGCACAGGGCTCTGAAATTTTCAGCAGTTCGAGGAACAATATTTGAAAACAGCTCCATGGTTATGTGTCCTAAAGGTTCACCATCAGCAGAAACTTCAAAATACACAACAGGGTTGGTGTCCTTTGACAGTCCTGCTGCCAGGGACAAGTGCCCCTTCTGTAGTTCTGACAAGCTTAGCTGGCATTCTTCAAACCTGCTCTTGAAGGAATTGGCAAGTTCTTGGCTTTTAAATTTGACTGCAAATTGTTCTACTTTGACTTCACCATCTGAAAATAAATCCAAAAAAAAGGTTTCTTGAGTCTAATTTTCTAATAATCTCTGGGGAAAAACAAATCCACAGAAACTACAGATAAACCTAGAAAATACAAAGACCACCTGAAAAAAAACTCACCAGTGTAATCTGTGGCAGTCCAAATGAAAGCATTGTTTGATGTATCAGAGGGCACTAAATTCATTTCTTTGGTGATAACATGGTTTGCACAGACTTTAAGAACCTGATCTCTTCTCATTAGGATYCTGTAGTATTTCTTCTGTGTATGGAAGAGGATTTTCATCTCTCCAACACCACGCTCCTTCCACTGAACAGCATCCCTGTCCCATCTGTAAAGTTTTGCCCTCTCTTTGAAGAGAATTTCTTCATCTTCTTCTCCAGATTTTACCTCCACCTAAAATAAATAGCATATTAGACTGAGTACCAGTGATTTCCTAGGGAGATATTAAATAATTATTACATACACTTATGTTCATTCTGACATATTACAATGGAAAATTATTCCATGTGCTCCCTTCTCCAACACCCCATTCATCACACAAAAATGAGTACAACATTTTCAAATTTTAAGAGCACAACAAATTGCACTATTTGAGATTAATAACACAACTGCAATACTCCACCATGCTGCATGTAGTTCTGGTGTTTGTTGGTTTTGCTTTGGGAGTGGTTTGGCTAGTTGGTTTTTGGTGGTATTTTCTTTATGTGGTTTTTTTTTCTTCTTTTAACAAAACCCCACAACATTATCAAGTGTTCTGGAAAGTTTCCTGTTTGCTGAATTATGTGCACATTGAGAAGAGAAGACAAAGTACTGTTCCCATTTCAGGAGTTCCCTTTAGAACACTGCTMAAGAATTTTATATTTACATTGAACAGAATTAACACTGACTATACAAAACTGTGGCCTAACAGCCCTAACTCCACCTCACTTTGTGTATGCATTTATTGGCCCCTTATCTCCTTTAGTTAACACTTCAGAGAACTGGGAAACACATGACAGAACACTGTTTGTAAAACTGAAAAAGGGAAGCAGGGAAGAAAATAATAATAAAAGTCATAACATGACACATAGATTAGCAAAGGCACACCAAATTTTGAAGTTGAAGTAATGTTACAAAATATATCAGACTAGCTGTACAAATTAAAGGACACCACATACTGTTCCTTTGTGCTCTATTTGCCTTGCTTAATAATTTTACTAATCTATAGGTAAATTCCATTACGTATAGAAAGATCAGACAAATGACTATATCATAAAAAAGTCATAAAAATGGTTACTAGGTTAAATATCAAATCAGGACATGTGTAAATGTGTAATTTACATATTACACATTTACATGAAGTCTCACTCAGTAAGTTGTAAGGCTACCTTCAAAGTTGAAGGTTCTTTTACTTCTTGAAAAACAACTTATTTTCAAACTGACARAGTTAGTTCTCTTAGCCTTCAGATGAGGTTAATTGTATATTTTTTTGCTTAGTGATTTTAGAAGTCTCTTGCTTAGCTTGCAGTAAAAATTTTAAGCTGGCACAGCTTTCACAGAACTGAATCTACAAGTTACAGATAGAAAGCCAGAGTCAAATTGTAATCCAGTTATTCAGTTCCCCTTCCTGATTTTCAGCTGTGCTATATAAATGCTTTTACAAGCTATGTGTACAAATTTGCATCCTGATCAACACTCAAGTGATAAAGAAAGCAGTGTTGAAGATATTAACTGAGGCACCAGACACTTCCCCAGAGCTATGGTGTACTAGCATTGAAAACAGCAGGTGTTTCAACATAGTCTAAGACATTCAGAACAAGGCACAACAACACAGAAAGCAAAGTTAGTTAACCAAAACATTTTTTAAAGCTCTCTGTATTAGCAGACATGCTTTTCTTAATGTTGTTTTATATTCCAGAAGTCATCTTACCTCTGGTAAGGACACAATCGGCTCAAAGTGGATATCATCACTATGTACTACCTCATCATCRCTACCACCTTCATCTTCATCTGCTTTACGGGTGGTGTCTCCAAACACAGCTGCTCCTGTATTTGCCCATTTGAAGTTTTTATCTACAATTAAGAGAGTTACATTTTAAACTTTGTGTAGTTTTTTTTTTCCTTCCTGACAAAAACTTGCAAAAAAACATTGTTTCTACTGATCACCAAAAATTTGGTGCACAAAAGCCATATTGTATGAAGCAGAAGTCAAGCTGAGGTGTTTCTCAGAGACTAGTTGAACTCACCTTTTGAGCCAAAAGCAAAATCTTCAGAACTTTTGGATGCCAGATCTGCAAATGACAGGCCTGCAGTATTGCCAAAACCAAATGAGATGATTCTGTTTTCTATCAAATAAAAAGGGGAAAGTCAAAGATTTTTCTCTACTTTCCTAAAGGAAATGCATTTATATAGTCACAAGAATAAACTGGAGAACTGTCTACAGCATTTTTTCCTTCCAATAAATGTAAAATTTGAATGACACTTGTCCATAATGACCGTCTACTATGGTTTTAAAAAAGGGCCCAAGACTCTGAGTTTCAACATGCTACTTCTATGCAGAGCCACAGAGCTGTAGTAACTTTTCATGTAGTATTTAACAGTAAACTAATAAAAGTACATAATATGTAAATTACACAATAGACACTAGCATTGTTCTATTGTAGAGAACTTCAACTCAACAAAACTTGATATACTCAAATTTGTACCAGACTGATACCCATGTTTCTAATTCAGTATTGGTACTACTTCTCCCCAAGACAGCAACTACATTAGATGAACTCATCTACAGAAAAGCATACTGAGTTTCCTACAAAGAAACSTCAGAACATACCCCCGACCTCACCTTGTGTTGACTCTGAACCATCTGAATCACTCTTTTTAGTTGACAAATCTACAGGTTTGTCTTCAGTTTGTGACAAAGTCTGCGATACTTGCACAGTTTCTGTGCTGGAATGTGGTTCTTCACTGCTGGTRGCTGACTGTACAAGTGCTGTCACCTCTTCAGTTGATGAAGTGGGTATTTCTTCTTTACTGGTACAAACTAAGTCACTTGAGCTTGCAACTTTGGTCTCCTGCAATTAATAAAAACAGTAATGTAATAGGCAAGTAAGTTAGAAGACCCKAGGATTCAAACCTCCTCCCCAGGAGACTATGAACAGTCCTTTCAGAAAAAAATGGACACTGAGAAAAGTTGCTGTAAGCTTTCTGAAGTTTTTCATTACACTTATCACATAAGTTAACTTGACAAGAGACTGAAGTATCTTCAAAATAGTATGTTTTCAAAAAAACACTATTATTTCCTGAAATCAATCTCCTGTTTTAGTGTTGGCAAAGACTGGAGGCACAACTCAAGTAAGTAGTTTTTCCCCACTGTAGCGAAGCAAACACTGTACTGTCTCACATGTATATAAAGTAATTGTAYAACTTTAATAACAAGACATTCAGTAAAGATTTAGCTCTTACTTTTGTTTCTGGAATTTTAGCTTCTGACTTTAAGTCTTCTGGACTGTCTCTTTCAGTATCAGTGCTGATGGCACAAACAGATGTAGAAGGAATCTGCGGAGCTTTTGCTTCAGCTTTCTCCTCAGGAGCTGGTTTCTTTTCCCAAGTAGCAGCACTTTCTCTTTCATTTTTTAATTCGCTTTTTCCTGCAAGGCCTACTGTAAAGAATTAGTGGAAAATAGATGTGAAGGWAGCTAAATACTGAAATAATTTTTGGCCCCTACATTATAAATTGAACTTGTAACAGTCAGATCAACTTGAAGACAGACAAAGAGTTTCCCAGACAGCATTACTATTTAAATAGTGGAAGTGAAGACWAACCTAACTTGGGATGACTAGAATTAAAAATACAACATCCATGGGTTTTTACTGCTATCAGGGAACTTCCATGCAATGGTGGAGAGTTCCATCTTGCAGCTGCCACTACTAATTGCTTCCTTCAAAATTTCAGATGGCTCAAYACATACATCCTTCTAGCACATAGCCTCAAAAAAACCCGAATTCCAGAAGTTCCTACCTAGATTTGAAGGTATGCAACACTGAAGTCTGAAGCACAATCAAACATAAGCAAGTCATCTACACCTGTATTTTTAGTATACAGATTTTTTTTCCAAATTGAACATTAACTCATAAACTGAAATTGAGTAACTGCACAAGTAGCAAGTATTCAAAGATGTAGGCAACTTTCTCTTGAGYACTATCACGCCAAGCTGAATTTTTCATATTCAGAAGGAGCTCAAGATAGGAAGARACCTCTGATGTTGTTTAAAGATCACCTGGAATGTACATTTCTCTTTAAGGTACTCTTTCACTGCTAAAAAAAAACAGTTTAACATACTGAGCTTAACTCTGTACTTTGAGATTCAGCTTTTCTGCTCCCAGCACCTGTGCTTCTAAAAACTATCCCAGGAAACATAAAATTAACCTCTGCCCATGTGTCCTTTGGATTCAGAGTTTATGTTCCAGTACATAAAGCACAATAATTAAATTTTTTTAAAACATACCTTTTACAGGACCTTGCCCTTTCTTTCTCTCTTCTGAATCACTGGGATAGAGTCTTCCATTAAGTTTCCTAACAGCTGTTTCATAGTCTTCATCTTAAATACAGGAAATAAGAGTAAGTTCTCAGGYATGTTCTAGGTCAGAGAAGAAGTCTGCTAAGCCCTTCCAACTCACAAAGCCAGCAAGCATACTTACTTTCTGCTAACATTTTAAAAGTTATGCAAGTCAACAAGTACGCTTTCACTTCTAGTCTTGCTTACATGTGCTCCAGTGTGCTGTTCACACTTTCTTAGCCTAGATCATCACAGATACATGGCACAGGTTTTGTTTTTAGAAAAGACATTTCTTACTGAGTGATTTTATTAAGCGTGCTAGATTTGGGAAAGATTTGGGAAAGAAGACTGAAGATTTTTTACATAAAAACTTTAGCCACTCCAGGGCCTCTTATTGTAATGTTCTGTTTTCCACATACTGCTTTTGAAGACTTGGCCATAAGGACATTGACAGAATTGCTTCCAATTGGCCCAAACAAAAATATTCGAAACAGTGCTGAGTAACTCAAGTTGGAAGAAAYCCTTAAGGATCACCAGCTGCAACTCCCTGCTCTTTGTAGAGCTACCTAAAACCAAGCCATATTATTAAGTGCATCATCCGTAAGTTGCTTGACCTCTGACAGGCTTGCTGGTCTAACTACTGTCCTGGGGAGCCTGTTCCAGTGCAAACCCTCTCAACGAAGAACCTTTCCCTCACCTGAACTTCCCCTGACAGCTTCATTCCATTTCCTTGTGTTCTATCACTGAGCAGCAGAGAGATGCTGCTGATACCCTCGAGGAATTTGTAGACTGTGACAAGGTCACCCTCAGCCTTGTCTTCTCCAAACAGAACAAACCAAGACACCTCAGTGGCTCCTCCTGAGTATGGCACTCAAGGCCACTCACCTTGGTCATGCTCCAACAGTTTGATGGCCATCTTACACTGMRGCACCCAAAACTGCACACAGAGCTTGAGGTGGGCCTGTACCAGCGCAGTGTATTACACCCTTTCCCCAGAAAAAGGCAGCACAAATATAAACTTTGGCATTCCTTACCATCATCCTCGTCACTCACATATCCAGGCTTATTCTTGTAACAGAAGAATGTTGAAGGGAGCTTGAGGAAGTCAGCAAGAGCTCTCTGTTCAGGGGTAGGTGTTAACTCATAAACTATGACAACCTCATCAGATGGATCATCCTCCTCTGACACTGTGGTCTTCTCAGCTTTTTTATGGAAATTGAACAAAGCATTAAAACGGAATAATTTCAGAACAGGAAATAACATTAACCCCACATTATTATGGAACTGAATTAATTCTAAGGGCCTACCTATTTTCTATTGACACATAGGAAACAAAAATCAAACTTACAGGATGCTAGGATAGAACAGCAAAACTTACATGCTGTTCTATTCCTTTTGGAATTCAAGTATTAAAACAAATCATGGCTGCATCTTTATATTATTAAAAGGATTGTTATTTACGTCCTCACGTCAGATAAAATACAACTATGGAGGGACAGAGGTGTCAAACAGAGGTGAGAACAGGCAAACTTCAGGCCTGAAAAGAAGTGGTGTACAACAACSTATCCAAGCCACTAAATAGAACTCATTTCAGATTACTTATGGGGTATCTGAGCTTTTTATTAGCTAATCTCAATTTACCATAATAGCTGTTGCTGAGAYTTTTGTTGYTAAYGGAAGTAMAATAATCCTGGTTACACTATCAAACAACAAAAAATATTGCTTTCAGCCTATAACTAGCTTTTGGAGCAAGGACAAATAGCACCATCAATTTTATTATTTAGGCTTTTTGTTTTCTCTCAATATTAAATGGTTCATTCCACCAGTGTTAAGAACACTGCATGATCAGTCCAAAGGTTAAAGCTGAAAGTAATGCCTAGATCAAACTGCAGATAAACATATGGCTGTAAAAACAGACAGCTTTGGAAACAAATATTTGAGTTTATTATGACAGAATGGAAGCAGAGGGAGAATATAGCAATTTAAACATCGGGTATAGTTTGGTTGAGGTTTTGCATGTTTAGGTTTAAGTGTTGTTTTTTGAGAAGGGGAGTTTGGGGATAAAATCTGTGAACTATTTTTAAGAATTATCCCATAAGCACATCAATAGCCACATATCAGCTGTTTCTAAGAGCAATGACTGCTTTAGTACCTCAGCCAATTAGCTGTTCTCCAGATTTAGGTTAGTTATCTGAAGGGCTGTCCCAAAAACTCACTGTACTCTTCATTTTAAAAAAAAATGGTTAATTTGTGGCACAGTGCAGTTACAGGAAACCTACATCTCTACCTAGAACCCAATCTAGCATCCAGTTCCTGAAAAACAGTGATTTTCCTGATCGTACCATTTAACTCATCATTGCAAGAKGAGACAAGGACAAAAGAGACACCTTTACAGACATGTCCCTTGATCCACACAACTAACACCCTAATAAGTAAGTCTCCTTTTTAAAAGCAATTTTCTCAATACTATCTTTCAGTAGATTAAGAGCAGTATAAAGTAAAGTAAAAGCAAAATCCCAAGTACTGATTCAAACTAAAGTATTTTTTCAAAGCATTAGCCCCTGCAGTCTTTGCCCCAACTTTGATTACAAGCTGATAATTTCAGGCATTTATACACCAGAGCTACAAAATAATTCAAACCCATCATCAGCACACTCTGGTAGATTAATTCTTTGTGCTCAGATTTTTGGATCTCAGTAACTTCTTTGAGCCTGTAGAAAGCAGATGTAGGATAAAATTTTTGAACAGCAATTTTCTAAGCTCTTACAACAGCAGGCTATAGATGTTTTCATACATCTTCTCAAAATCTTATCCAAAAACTCGCTTACCCTGGCTGTCTTAAGAATTAGAAGTACATCTAGTATTGTGTTAAGAAGATACCTTGCATATTACTAATTATTTCTGATCAGTTAAGCAAGTGTCTTAACTGAACAAAGTTTGCACCAAGTTCACCAGAGATTGAAGTGTGGAGCATTTAGTCCCACAGCAAAAAACCTGCTTTCCTTAGGGTTAGAAAATTTTCAAAAATATATCTTTGAATACAACAAAACACTTCTTTCAAGTCAATCAGGTAGATGATAAAAGAATGTGCTTTCTTTAATTTGAGAAGTAGAAATCTAGCTAGGAGCATGGCAACAAATACACTGTTACACTATTTTACCACATTCATTCATTGCTCATCAGGTTTGACARCATTTAAAAAGTTATCATGAAGTCTCTTTTAGTACCCTTTGGGCAACACAGCTGAATAAGAGAAATCCATTCAAGGTCACTTCAGATTAGTCAGCAGGTAAAGTTTACCATGAAACTGATCTATCAAACACTAAAATAAGATTCTAGTGTGCCAAACATCTACTCAAAATGATAAAAGACTTCAGCAACAAAGATTACTGTTGCAAACACCTTATATATATATCTTCACAGGCAGCCTTTAAACAAAGATCCATGCATGCATACATACATTCTGAAAAGACTGTTGGTTTTAGGTTAATAGAACTTTCTACTTTAGATGAAAAAAACCCCACACAAAACATTGTTARTATATGGAAGAAACAAAATCCAGAACAACATCATGCACAACAGTTCTTTTCAATGCTGTACTGTATTTTCACTTTTGTTTGAACTAACATTAAGACCAGGCAGGCCTAAATCTCTCTAGCTAGTCACAATACTGATATTTCTTCTCATACACTGAYGAGTATTGTCTGAATGTAAGAGGAAAGCACCAGTTTAAACACTAAAGCATGTAACAGCTACAGTAACCAACAACTGACATGACTCAAACTTGTAAAGCACTGGTGTGGTTTAAGTCCAGCTGGCAATTAAGCACCACAGAGCTGCTGGCTGACATCCCATAACCTAGTGGAATGGGGAGGAGAATCAAAAGTAAAATTTGTAAATTGAGATAAGAAGAGTTTAGTAATTGAAACAGAAATGAAATATAATAATAGTAAATAATAATTATTATTTTAAAAGCAAAAAATAAAACTCCATGAAAAACAAGGGATGCACAATACAACTGCTGACTACCTGACCAGTGCCAAACTCTATCCSCACACGCCTATTAGCCCCTCTTCCAGKTAACTCCCSCAATTTACAAACTGGGCATGATWTTCTATGGTGTGGAATATCCCTTTGGCCACTTCGAATCACCTGCCCAGCAAAGCTCCCTCCCAGCTTTGTGAACCTACTCAATGGCACAGCATGAGACAAAAAAAAAAAAAGTCCTTGACTTAAGCGCTGCTCAGCAGCAACCAAAACATCAGTGCGTTATCAACATTATTCTCACACTGAATCCAAAACCAGCATTGTACCAGCTACTGAGAAGAAATTAACTTTATCCCAGCCAAAACCAGAACAAGAACTTAGAAAAAATGTGTRACCTGACCTGAGAAATAGTTAAATACTTCTGCACAGAGGTGCAGAACTACTGACRGTAAACTTGTTTTGAATGTGGTTCTAGCGCAACTCAGAAGCCAGACCCCAAAAGAGGTTCCCCATGACAAAACTTCACACTATCTGTGTATTGGGTAGATTTGAAAACCTAATTTAGAAGGGACTTCTCAAAATACTTT
The DNA here is from genome assembly GCF_030028575.1 of Malurus melanocephalus. Classification (NCBI taxonomy): domain Eukaryota; kingdom Metazoa; phylum Chordata; class Aves; order Passeriformes; family Maluridae; genus Malurus; species Malurus melanocephalus. Next base: position 9,465,378 of record NW_026623233.1, read on the forward strand.
ACTATTAAGTCAGAGATCTAAGACCAAAAAGTTACACTAAGGACAATTATCAAGTGTAAATAAATCACTGACTACATAATCATTGCCTAATTGTCAGAAAAGTAGAATGAAGAACAGTCTGAAGTACCAGAAATGTTTATCTTCTTTGTTTCTTTAAATACATCCCCCTCCCATATGCTCCCAATATAAACCCAGGATCAAYGTGAGATAGGAAAAGTTCTTGCATGTGTGTATTGCATAGAATGCTTAATCACTTCATATTACGGACATCAAATTACAAAAACAGAACTGAATTGTTAATAAACTCCATCCACAGAGATGCTTAAAAACACAGCGCAAGYGACTTTAGGTTACATACACAGAACAGGAGTTCAGTGTTTAAGAACAGCTTCTTGAATGACATTTTGATATTTTAAAACAATGTAAGACACTAATATTAGAAGACTCTTATGCAGGCTAAACGTTTGTTATCTAAAATTAAAATACTGTCAAAAACTGTGAGTTGAGTACGCTTACAGGAAGCATACTTGCAAGAAGGACTGGTAGCAACACAAAATCAAATACTAAACAAAACTAYTACAGCTTATAGTCTCTGAATGTAAACAAATCAGTCACAAATTGGCAGAACTTTGCTGACCAGCTGAGGTGGACTTCATATTATACATGAAGTATAAAGATGTAAGTGGCAGCTAAGGACYTGGCCTCTCTYATTTCTGTGMATYCATTCTTTTTACAAGTGCAGCAATTGACACTGATAATCGGGAAACTAAAGGGAACATTTCCACAGAGGCTAAATACATTCAAGCTCTTAGTGGGATAACTTGTCTCAAGATCTTYAGGTATATTTCACTGACATGGAACAGATAACACCAGACACTTCAAGATATATTCTCTGAAAATTGCAATGTAATTTCTCTAGCAAAAAAGCAATTTAAGAGATCCAGCGTGCAAACTTAGTAAAACTGTGATCGTGTAGGGCAGATAGCCTCAAAAARTAAGGCAAACAAAAGCCAAAAGCTTAAACAGGGCCATCCACTGTGCTGGCTGATGTAAACATACTAWCGGACTAGAGACATTCTTTAACATGACAAATTCAGTAGTCAGACACAYGGTTTCAAGTACTCTCCTTCAGCATGCATGTTAATATTGTAAGGATTACTGAGCCAACTGCTTTGACACAGCTGGGTTATTGTCCATGCCTGCTAGAGTGTTTTTATCACACATTCAGTGCAGTATGTAAATACCTTTACTATCAGGTTGCAAGGAGGGTGTGCTTGTCCAAAAGGCCATGGGATTAGATTTAAAAAGGCTAAAATTAAATCCTAAAAAAATAAATTGTGGGTATACAAGTGTTTACCTGGAATTTTAAAAGGATAAACCAGACTTATCTATGTTATGCAAGTATTCCATAGTCAAATTTCACAGCACGAAATTTCATCTGTTAATTCTACACAAGCTTAYCCAACCCCTGAGAATCGACTGCAGCTATCATCTTCTGCCATATCATTCATTATACTTTAGCTAATAGACAGGATGTGTTAATAATTCTGAGACATCCCATCCTTCTCAGAAAGACATTTAAGCACATTACTGTGGTCCTGTCACAGCCACAGCTTCTGCATGTACATCTTTTTCAGACTGTGACARAAACTGCACAACTGAGTATACAATCATAACCTCTTTTCAGGCAAAGAAAGCTGACATCTGGTGTTAAACTACAYAACTAAAATTGCAGAGGCCAATATTTAAGACTAGAAACAAAGGTACACAACAGCTCCACAATACCCATTTAACTCAATCCTGGGGATGATCCACACTTTACCTATTGCATACATTTGTTGTTCTCACATTTTGCCACTCACAGGAAAGGCCTACAGACATACAGTATCAACTACCTATTTAAGTCTCAAAAAATGAATCCACAGACTCTTTGAGCATTTAAATCCAAGATTCAGATACAGCACTTCAGAGTTTTAGCTCTTTACCTGAAAGCTAAAGCTAAACCATAGGCTCTGAAACACCTGTTCTCAGTGAACTGAATTCCATCCTGCATCATACATTTTCATTTTTATTTGAAAATAATTATGAATTACAATTCCCTCATTTAGTTGAAACTCTGGAGAACATGTGGATACCGGCATCAAAACTGAAAGAAACTACCTAATTCTCAAGAGAATAAAGAATAGCACAGAGCTGACTGCTAAGTAAATTGCATACTTGAAAAAATTATTAGTTCAACTGACACTCACCTTTTTCCAGAATTCTAAATGAGAAGTTAGAGGGTCCATCTTGTGTTGAAGCAGGCAAGCTATCCACCTTGCTGTCAACAGGCTTCTGAGTAGGATTTGAGCTTTTTGGTGGTTCAGGGACTTCCAGTTCTTTCTGTGCTGTGTTCTGAGATGCTGGATTATGGCCTTCACTCTTTTTGGGGGGATTAAAGCTGAAGCCAAAGAGAGAACCAGTGGCTGAAGTRTTTCCAAATGTGAATGTCTTAGACTTCTCATTACTGAAAATGCTCTTGACAGATTCAGATCCAAATACAAACTTTGGAGGAGAAACCACTGCTTTTGCTGGTGTTTCAGAAGTGTTGGAAACCTCTGCAGCCTCTACAGTTGCATCAGAAGTATCATCACCATGGCTGACATCAGTTCTTTCTCTGGTTGTTTCTTCCAGCACAGCTACAGCATTTTTACCACATGGAGACTCCTTTGGTGTATTGGCACGAGAAGAAAGAGGWGTTATCAGTGTCTCTCTCTCTTGGGCATGCTTTGCTTCATCAAAAATTTGCTTAAATGARTCTGCAACATCCTGCAGCTTGAATCTCACAGCCAGCAGTTCTACTTTTCTTTCYCCATCTGCAAAGTCACATGCAGTCCATACCCATGCTCTATCAGATCCTTTCATTTGCTGCATATTCATATCTGGTGTTATCCTATGATTGGCACAGAGTTTTAGTACCTGGTCCCTTCTCATCACTATACGCACTTGTTTGTTGTCATAGTTCTGCARTATCTTGATATCCCCAATACCTCTYTCTTTCCACTGATTTGCATCTTTGTCATATCTGTAGAGCTTGGCTCTATGACTGAAGACAACTTGCTCATTTTCCTCGCCACTGGTCACTTCCACAAGATCAGGCAGAGGTACCACGGGTTCAAAGTACTGTCCATCTCTCTCCTCTTCTTGAGTAACATCAGAATCTTCATCTGTGCCGACTGATGTTCTACTCTGATTCTGTTTGGCAGGAGATTTGGATGGGCTCAAAGCAGATTTAAAGCTGAAACTAAAACCAGTGGTAGACTCTCCAAATCTAAACAAATTTTTCCTCACAGGGCTACTTGTAAGAGGTGAGGCATATACAGAACTACTTACACTATCATCYAATGCTTCTTCACGCAAGTCATAGTTATCCCACTCCAGAGTAGGGCCAGTACTTTCAGCATGTGGCTTTATAACCAAATCAGAGGCAYTGCTAGTGCTAGCAGGGTTTACGTTTTCCTCTTCTGACAGTTTAGTTTTGTCATCTGTCAGAAACGTTTTGAGATCTTTTAAGCCACACTTCATTTCTTCTGCTCTCTGTATAAGCTGCGCTGTCCTACCTGTATCAACAAGTTTATGGGGTGTCTGCAGTGGTATATCAAGAAGCAGCCTCTGACATTCTTCAAACTTCTGTTTGAACTCCTCAGCCTGCTCTGCTGTCTTGAATTTGGCCGCCAGATGTTCTAACTTTGCATCACCATCAGAGAAATCACTGGCCATCCACATCCATGCTTTGTCTGAGCCTGACAACTGTTTCAAGTTCATTGTTGTTGTTATCCARTGATTTGCACACACCTTCAGTACCTGCTCACGCCGCATCAATATTCGCACTTTGCCATTAACTTCATTTTTAAGAATTTTCAGGTTGCCCACACCACGTTCTTTCCACTGGCTTGTTTCTGGATCAAACCTGAACAGCTTTACTCTCTGGGAGTACAGTACTTTCTCATCTTCCTCTCCTGTAAATGGTTCTATTTTTTCAGGCATCTGAACTATAGGCTCAAAATGGATATCATCAMTGTCCTCTGTCTTATACACATCATCATCCTTCTCACCAAGGTCAGCAGATGTGYTTGCTTTGTGATCTGTTTTAGAATTTTGTGAAGAAAACAGCTTTTCACCCGCACCTGAAAAGCCTTTGAAATTAGGGTCCTTTTTGCCAAACTGAAAGCCTTCCCTAGGAGTACTTTTTGCAAGCTCAGCAAAAGTAGAAGTACTGCTATTCTGCCCAAAAACAAAGTCACTTTTCTCCTTGTCTGCTGTTTCTTGAAACTGGAATCCARTTCCACTGTCTGAAGGCAATTCCTTTTTGTCTTTTTCATCAACACTTTTTAAGAAACCAGCTGCAGGCTCTTTGGATGGCTCATCTTTCTTACTGGTATTTTTAGCAGACTCCTGTATCCCAAACTTAAATCCACCTGCAGGCACTTGCATTGAAAAGCTAAATCCTTCCTTGGCAGACTTAGCTTCGGTATCAGAAGAAATTTGAAATGTAAATGATGGTGCCTTGCCTTGGTCAAGACCAAACTTAAAGCCTGTTCCCAGTTGTCCTCCATCAAGTTCAGATAATTTACTTTTCAAGCCAAAAGCAGGAGCTGATGAAGTGTCACCAGCTGGTTTTGCAGATGGATTTGGTGTTTGGCAAGCTACGCAGACTAATGAAGAACCTTCATTCCTCACAAGACAAGTATTACAATCCCACTGACCTTCCTTTTTAGCAAAAAGCCCTTCAAAGCCATTTTTCTGTGGCTTGCTTCTATCAGCAGTGGAACCAAACGCAGGAGCAGCAGATGCCTGAACAGTAGGTATGGATGTGTTTGGTTGACTTTGAGATTTTGGACTCTTACAGGAACACGAGTTGACATCTTTTGCTTCATTTTGGACTTGGCACACGGAACAGTCCCACTGACCTTCCTTTTTAGCAAAAACAGATCCAAATTTGTCTTGCAGTGTGTTACCACTCACTTTGAAACCTGCTGAGCCAGTTAATGRGGTGCCATGGGTTTCCCACATACCTGGATTTGGACTTTGACACGATACACAATTCTTTGCAGTTGCTTCATTTAGGACTGAACATTTACACTCCCACTGATCCTTCTTCAAGAGATGCTGCCCTAACCCACCAGAAGAACAGGCTTGCTGAGCATCCTTTCCAAATGAAATAGTAGTGCCAGATGCAGTGGATGCAGCTGTAAAGCTGCMTTTGCTGTCAAGTTCACTGCTTGCTCCATCTTTTGGGAACTGAAAGCCCAAGTTCATGGTCCCAGAAATGGTTCTGCTAGGCTCCTTGATGTCCTGATTGGCTGTTTCTTTTGCAGWCCCACTGCTCTGAGCTACAGATGTATCAGCATTTGATCCCAAGGATTTTAAAATATTCTGTGCCTCCTCAAACTTTTTTTTGAAAAGCATTGCTTCTTCAGGTGTTTTAAATCTAATTGCAAGTTGTTCTGGTTTTGGCAATTCATCTGCATAATCTAAAGCATGCCATACGAATGACTTATCTGATGCAGCATTTGGAGTTAATTTCATATCAGTATTTATGTAGTGATTTGCACAGATTTTCAGTACTTGGTCCCGTCTCATTAAGAGACGAAATTTGCCAGATACTTTATGTTTCAGTATTTTCACATTTCCAACACCCCTTTCTTTCCATTCTTTAGATTCTGCATCAAAACGAAAGAGCTTGGCTCTGTTGCAAAAGAATTCTTCTTCATCTTCCTCACCTGTCTTTACTTCAATCTTATCAGGAAGAGGCACCACGGGATCAAAATGAGGACCATCATCATCCTCATCTCCACCATGGATGCTTCCTCCCTCTGTTTCATGACTTCTATTGGCCAAATCTGAATTTGAAGCCATAAATACAGGCTTGYTTGATTCTTGAACACTAAATGTATCATTCTTCTCAACACCCAGYGGTTTGTGTGCATTTTGTCCCATGTTTTCTCTAAGAGAAATGCCTGGAATATGTTTACCACTAAAACTGAAGATATTTCTGAAGATATTAGCTGGCTTTTGTTCAGTGKATCTATCATCCTGTGAAGGTTTATCAGATGTCAGAAGATCCAAAAGACTTTCTCTGCTATTAAAAGGTGCATTAAGAGGCTGTGGTGCAACTTGAGGAGAAGAAAAAGTAAAGTCTCCATCATTAGACTTGAAGTTAGGTTTAAATTTAAAAGTTGTCGGCTGACTYGGTGGTGCTGGTGTTGGCAGAGGTGTTTTTGATCCTTCAGCTGTTCCTGGCTGTCCAAATTTAGGCATTGCCTTYGGTTCTGCAGGCTTTAAAGTGGGTGGCGTGACTGAACGGTTTGTGAAATACCCTGGTTTAGGCAGTGTTGGATTGGTGCTTGCCTGTGGAACACTGTAGTTRTAATAGTCATCACTCGCACGAGGAGAAATGAGCGCAGTACCAGGAGAATCGAAGCGCAGAGGTGGGCCATACATTTCTTGAGAAAACATACAACCAGAAGTGTTTTGCAGAGGTGGTGTATGCATTGGKGGTGGTTGATAGGAATATATATGTGGCTGAGGTGTAAGTCGGTTCAAGCCATAGACAGGAGGCTAAAGAAAAAGCAGAAGACAAGTGCTTTGATTATCATGGTAACAAAGAGGACAAAATCTTACTGTGCTGGAGCCCRTAACATGTACTCTTAAAAGAAGGGCATGCTTTCATGCAAGTTTAAAGCTAAACTACTCTTACCTAAGTTTAAACKGACTAGTTTAAAACTTGAAGGGCATTTGAGAACAAGCAAACAAGAAAAAGGGGCACRATATGACTGGGCGTCTTTTCCATGAAAAAAAAGGCTTTGCAAACCTCATTTTCTTTTGCTAYGTTATGAAGGGGGGACATAGTTAAGGACTACCATACATACCCTGTAGCAGAAATGTACACACACATAACAGATATTTTGCTGGGTTTTCCTCCCAAATGCCATATCCCAAAAATCAGGCAGGAAGACAAATTATCATTTTATCCCTAACAGTCTAAGTTCACCAAATTCTACAGCAGGATCTGCAACTACATCCATCTATGTATAGAATAAAAACCAATCAGTCATTTTCAGCAGATCATCAGAAACAACTCAAGTAAGTTTATTCTCACCTTTGTTGGTGTTACATTGGTTGCAGCAGTTCCCAGAAGATACTGAGAGTTGTAGGCAGGTGACTGGCTGTAGAACACAGATGGGCCAGTGGTAGCAACTAAAAAGGAACACCAGAAAAGCAGTTTACACCTGATCTTTTCTTCTTATTTTCTACAGAGTCTTCCCAGCAATCAGTTTTTAATTGTGAAACCTTAAAATATTTTGGCATTTTCAAAAGTCTTACTTGATTCAGCTAAGCCTTTAGATAAAAATCTTACAGCAACTTGCCTGTTAATGGAGCTTCATGAAGATTTTGTGCTCTCTGATAACTGTCTGGCATTGTATCTGTCCCATAGTTTTCAGCAGGCCATCGATGAGACGCATTTGTGTTGGAATTATTAAGTTTCATTTCTTGCATTTCATTCTGTTGAAACAGGATGCCAAGCAAAAGTGTAAATATCTATTGCACACGAATTTGTTTAAAAAAAATACAAAGCATGATCCATACCCTTTTGCTATTTAGAAGCATGTTCAACCCAGGACATGGGGTGGCGGTAATTAAAATAAAAAACCAAAACCAAACAGACAAAACCAACCAAGAAGTACCTGCCAGACTCATGCAAGATATGCCCAGGGAGTACAATGTACTTCCAATGTGTTCTAACACCAGTACATAACAGTAAAAAGCCCAGAACAAACTGGATGAGAACCAAGCTGTTAAAAGCACAACTCTTTCTACATGCAGAAAGAATCCTTAGATGGGTTGCGTCAGCACTCCTGTCCAAGTTCTAAAGAGGAGCTTTTAAGCAAAAATATTTACTTTTGCACTCATTTCAGGCAGATATTTACAGAAAAGAATTCTAAGAACTGTAAGTTAGCCTATGCTCTTATCACTAGATCCTTACCTAACTAAAAGGCTAACAGACCTTAATTGAATATGGTGACAGAATTTTTACCTTTAAAGCTTCCACTTGCTGACAAATCATTTGAAGTATAGATTTGTGATCTTCTGCCCACTGAGGAGGAGTTTTCGGAGAAAACTAGGAAAAGAAAAGTTAATTGATTTATTTTAATTTTTCTCACAAGATAACAATTCCCTGGAATAATAACTGGCTAACATACCTTGTATGTCTTAGTAGGCGAAAGAGAGAACTTGGTTGGTGATGGAGTGGAATGTTTCATTGCTGAATCTACAGTTCGTGACAGACCATTCCTGAAGGCAAGACTTCCCTCTTCACCATTCTCGCCAAGTTCCTGGATCACTGTGTCTAACACTTCCTTCACAGTTTCAATGGACACTGGCAACTAGAAAGGTATTTCAAATGTCAGTAATGACTGCAATTCTCCCTCAGAACAAGACAAACTACATTCAGAATTCTGGCTGAGMAATTCACAAGTCTTTCATTAGATAAATACTGGGTTTTTTATCAGCAAAGCTCCAAATTTATTACAATTCACCTAAGAAAACAATTCATGCAAACGATTTTTTTTAAATTTTTTAAAAACTATTTATTTTTTAAAATTATCCACCTCTACAAAAATACAGTGGCAAAAGCTATTTGTTTACATTAAAGCTTTCATCCACAGGGTAGTGAGGATACCACATGATCTGTTAGGTTACAAAAGTTACTGTCCTGGAGTGACTGCAACAATGGTGTAATTCCCTATCAACTGCTTTATACCCAGAATGGCTCCTGTAGCTGTAACCTGGGTGCAGGGGGAGRGGAGTGGAGGTGTGTGAGGTTTTTTTCCCTTTGCTCAAGGACTCTTTCCCAGAGGTGGGTTTGCAGAGCACGGAGGAGTTASCCGGCTCACATTCTTGCTAGCTAGCTAGCTGCTTCTTGTTAGCTGCTGTGTTGAGTAGCTGTTTTCCCTGGGATTGCTTTTGCTTCTTCTTCGACTCTTCAGCTTGTTTACAGATCTGAAAAATCAGCTGATCCCTGGATGGTTGGTAGGAAAATCGTGCAGGGAGCCTCCAGAGCAACTCCCATCCAGCCCCAGCCCACAAGAAAGGACTCTGAAATCCACCAGCTGTCTTCCCAGGTTTAATAGTTCCATTTTCCCACACCTTGTGGGCATTTTGTTTTGTGAAATAAACAGATMTTTTTCACTTTCCTCAAAGGGAATTATTTTCTGAGCCCTGATAGAGGAGGGGCTTGCTGGAACTTGGAAGCACTTGCCACCCAATTTATCTCAAAACAAGATAGTTACCCAAAACTTAACTTGTCTTAATGCAACGCCTATTTTAAAAACTTAACCTGAATGCAAAGGATTTAATTTTTAAACAGTAACTTAAGCCACGGCATGCCTTGGAATAAGTTTTTAAAGCAAAAAKTACTTACTTTCTCAGCTAATGACATATCTGAAGAGCTTTCTGCAATAATCTTCATTAGATAATACTTGGCTTTAAGAAGGTAAGTTTTGTGCTCCTCATGYTCTTCTGGCAGCATGACATCATTTTCTATCTCTTCTGCTTTTCTTTGGAAAATCTAAAGAACAGGATACAGAYTGAATAGTATCATCAGAAGGAAAGAGAATAAAGAGAAGCATTTCTGAATAATGCAACTTATAAACTTACCAAGGCAAGATTCCAGTATGAAACCACATTTTCAATAGCTTCAAATGCTAATAAAGCATCATCAGTTTTGCCATCAACTGCATCCAACATAGCAAATGCTATCTGCGCCTCTTCTTCATATGCTGCAACCTGAAAGACCTACAAACACAGTGAAGGATGACTTATATTAAACAATGGAATGACAACCTTTTTTCTTAGAATACAGTGAGAATTCTTTCTCAAGAAAGTTGGAACTTTGGATGGTGGAGGGTGTTAAGTGCCCTAATAMCATAAACACCATTTTAAAATAGGACCCAAGTTATAGGGAAAGAATCTTCCCCCWTTATTAAACACTATTACCAAATCTCACCGTTAAGAGTTTCATATTAATAACAACATGGACTTGTGCATTATAGACAAAAATCCCACAACTATGTACATTTCTGACATGGGCCCAATCTTCAGCCTTGATTCAATCAATCTATACCTGAATGTCTACACTATGGAAGTGTTTGAAGAGAGGATCAGTAGGTTCAGAAATACTCCTCTTCTTTTTGATGGTTTCCAGCATAGGAAGAACTTTCTTCCAGTAGTAGACACTTCGTCCAATATATTCCTTCTGGTCATAGAAAGAGTTAAGRTTAATTCCCTGGTGAAGAAAAGAGAATAGAAACACATGTTATTTCAATAAATTCAAGTCAAAATGCCATACCTACAAACCCTTCTATTTTCTTTAAGAGTTCCAAATTCATCCTCTGACACTAAACAGAGTAGCTATGTAAAGTAACACATGTAGAAAATAACACTACAGTTTAAGACAGGATACTTTATAGAGTGACTAGAGCAACAAATTTGCCTGGTAAAATAATAACGTGTTCTTAATACACATGCATCTGATTCCCCCATCTCCCGAGTCTTTTAATAGCTTAGAAAGTAGAGAAAAACACATTGGCTTCCACATATTTAAAAATAATCTCATCTTACTGTTTTCTGCAGGCTTTTTGCCCAGTGTATGATTAAGGCAGGTTGGAGACCATGCTTCTCAAGTGTTCGCAGAGTACTTATGCCATGCTGTACAATAAGTCTCAGCTTTGCTGCTGTTCCTGGTCTGAATATCAGAAGAAACATTCCTTGRTTAATATTTTCTGGTTTTCATCTGTTCACATACCATTTACTTGATGAATACAGCCTGAGGCTTTAGTCCTAATTTGCCTCTAGGTTAGAAATGCATTGTTAGAAATGAAAATCCCATTTTTAGAAATTTTTTAAGCATAGCAAGTCCCTAGTATAACCAAGGTTCAATGTCCAAAGTATGTCCAAAAATTATTTTACAAGAATCTATAGGGACCAATCCAAGCTGTGGTAGCAGATGCTGCCTAAAGGCTTGATCAAACATTTCCAAAGTGAAAAAGCCTTACATTGATTTTCTCTGAAGAAGAGTACGAACAGCATCCCACCAGGATCTTTGCTTTTCAGTATAGAGTTGTTTGTACATTGCCAATGGTAAGAATTGAGGCTGATGTAAACTGTAGTGAGAATTAAACCTCTCTTGCAGTTGTAAGTTGCTAGTGAACACCACCCCGAGTAGGAATACCTGTTTTTATAAAAACAGATAAAAGTTAATGCCAAAAAACTTAATTTGTATGGTACACTAAAGAACTTGAAAGTTCACTTACTTCAAGGTCTAATAGGCAAATGGATTCAGGAGCATCTGTCTCAAGCCTTGATGTTTCTTGGGGCAAGTGAAAAAGCTGTTTTAACCACTTGCGCATGGGGGGTAAGACTGACATGGAATTCCACTGCAAGCCAAGCCACACGAGGTGCTGGAGACTGCCATTGTGCAATCGAACAGCCCCTATGCAAAAAAACAAGGTTGGATGCAAATGTCAGCTTCCTGCAAGTCCTCAATACTTCTATCTGATCAATGCTRGGTTTCACATTTCACTCAGTAAGAGCAGCCAAAGATACTTTACAGACCAATGAGCACMAAGATTCCACTTTTCACTTATGAAGGATTACAAATGTCAGATTAGCCAAACATATCAAGTACAACCAAGGGCTCAAAGCCATCACCTGCTTAAGCTTCTAAGGGGATGATTCTCATCATTTTCATCCCCACCTTACTCAGTCCAACAGACAACTAATTTTAGCAAATCTATTTACTTCTCAAAAAGTGCTTAAGGAATTAYTGAAGAAGCACTTCTTTACATGACAACAAAGTATAAGTCTTTCCTATGACATTAAGACAACTTTGGACACTATTCCAGGTATTTGTYTTTTGTTGCAATACAAGTATTTGTGAACCAAAACTTCTCTCACAAGTATTTGTAGAAGAGGTTCTAGGACACAAAGCTGTGTTGAGTTCCAGAAAGTAACACCTCTTACCAATATCATATTTATGAAGTTCCATTTGCACTGGTGCTTGTGTACTGACATTTCCAATATCATCTGTGCCAATAAAAGATCTCTCCCTAGAAGCTCCACTTTCAAACAGGCTATCAAACAATGCAAATGAACCGCTCTTGTTTGCAAATGATTCCACAATCTCTTTAAAGAAGTCCTGCTTGCCATGACTTAAGTTCAGCAGCATATGACCTAGAAAACAAAAATATYACTTCGCATAAATAAAGCAGTGAACACCAAGAAAGCAGTATTTGATAAACTGGACTGTTCTTTGCTACCGAAGGCTGGATGGGAATCAGGATTTCCCCTTATGAAACCTACAGACTGCTCAGGTACATTCTCYCCGTAATTAGGTCAGTGTTTCAACACATAGGCTTTCCAAGCTCCTAGTGACAACCATCCCAAGGCATATGTAAATCCAGTTCTTAGGGGAAACAAAGCGCTCTTACCATGACTATTCTAMGGGCATTGCAACTGACCTTAAAAGAAACAGCTGAAATACAAGCAGAAGTTTGGATTMATGAAATCCACTCTGAAGTAAATGAACCTGATGTCTAGATGGTTCATTTGTTTTCATCTAGGCCTTCTAAGAATTTTGTAGGCTGAAACACTGTCTATACTTGGCAGCAAAAAGAAAGCCAATGAACAAGTAAAAGGATGAAAAGATCAGAGAAACAAACAGTAATMTTTTCTTTCCCTCCTGGGGCTAACAATACTTGCAAAATAGTATCAAGAGGCAGAACYCAATTCAAGTAGATTTAACAGACGATAAAACCTAAATTCTACCTCAGCATGGTAGGAACTCAAAAAGGAGGAGAAAACCCAAACTATATTGAAACAAAGAGAACACACYCTACCAGTATGCTTACAAGGAAAAAAATAACTTTAGGCATCAGAACCAAACTACTGTTTTCTTTTACATATGTAGTCAGAATCYAGGAGGTTTTACTGCATATTGGAGCAATAAGGTTACAAGATACACAAATGTGTCCCTTAACAAATCACTTAGTCTTTACAGTCACTCTACAGCACTAAAATGGAACCATGCAGGTATTTTTATTACCAGACTGGCTTTTTCGATCACAGGCCAACATTTCTAGCATATCTTGTCCAGTTTGATCCCCCTTTATTAGTTTTGACTTTGGTTTAGGAACCTGGTGAAGATAAGGAGAAAAATTATTATAGTTTTTTTCATGGTAAGACCAGAACATTTAAATGAATCCTAGAAATCAGGAAATAAGCTTCTTTTTAGCATTAGAAAGCTATAGGAAAACAGGCATTATTCATTATGAAGGTACTGTGTTACACATTGGGTTGTAGTTCTGTGTGGGATGGGCRAAGAGAGCAGAGAACCCACCTAAAGCCCACAAATGTGCAACTACAGCTATTAAAAGTAACATTAAGTAATACCTGCAAGTGCAAGTAATGCCTGCAATGTAAGCAATGGCATAAAAAGGAAAGCCAAGGCACAGAATTCATAAGGCAAAGAACCTTATTTTTTTAAATTCTGCTATCTATCCAACAAGTCCATGGGAACAATTCAATTCCTCTTCTTTCCTCCCTATAGGAATAAGACTTAACAGGTAAATTTGTAGTATTATGAAAAAGGTAATATATTGCAGGAGATAAAGCACTAGCATTTAACCATCTGGTTCTCTGGCAAGGGGAACAGTTGAAGGTGTATTTGAACCCTATTTGCGAAATTTGAAACTTTTAAACAATTGTGAAAGGGGAGGGCTTGGCAAGTCATGACAGAGTTCTCCTTTAGATACATAAACACTGGTTCATCTCAGGAATACAGGAGTTCAACACAAGCACAGCAAGAACATTTCAAGAAAAGCATCAGCTGAAGGCATAGACTGAAAAATCATTTACCTGGAAACTCAGGAGGTAACACAATGCTGCTAGTTCACACATAGCCCTCCACTGTGCCTCATTGTCTTGGGCCATTTTCAGCAGCAAAGTTCCAGCATGCATGTACAGCTGTCCTTTCATTTCCACATAGGTACGAGACAACTCATCAGCCACACTCACATACGGTTTCACTGACTGAAGCGCCCGATCAAAACTAAAATGCAGAGAAGACTCATTCTAAACAGAGTCTTGGTAAAAACTGTAGCAGGTGACTTTGGGTCAAGATGTTTAACTGTCAATCAAGTTACTTCATGAAGGTTCGAAGTAAATACTCTATTCATTGCTTAAACGCAAGTCACTAGAAAGTACAATCCTCTCCAACTCCCAAAGCTCTCAAGTTTATTGAAGTAAAACATACTAAATATTACTTAGATACTTACTATCTTTTCCACCACATTTTTGCACAGCTACATTCAAAACTATTCTCCTGAACCACATGGATGAACTTGTTAACTACTGCAGATTGAGACATAYAGGAGGTATTATTCACCCTGCCCTTTCTTTTATTCATTTATCAAAAAGGTCCAAAATACTGTTTAACAGGTTCTTCAAAAATTGAAGGTACTGTAGAAATTATAGTAGCTGTAGATTATTATACAATTCCCACTCAGGAGAGGCTTTCCAGTAAGCAGTCAAAACTATTTTTCAATTACTGAACCTGACTATAATGGCTGCTAGCATTACCATGATCTGGAAGTGTTTCAGATGTAAATAYCTCAAAAAGCTTTAATAAATCAGAAGCAGAAAACCCAAGATCATCAGTGTTAGAGGAGAAAAATAAAATAAAACATACTTGGGTATTAAATATTCCTCATCCATTCTGCATTGCTTCAAATACTCAYGCAAGATTAACAGACTCAAAAATATTTTTACAAGATGCAATACAACAGCCATTGCACGACTGAGGAACAAAGGTAAGTACAGACTAACAAAGGTTAGTGAAAATCAGTAACAAAGGAAAGATAATGGCAAGAAAGAAACACAGACTTTAATCAAATTACTGACCTCAAGCACTCTTTTGTACTATTCTAGCTGCACCACAGAAGCCAATTGGAACACCACCAGTTTTCTCTGAAGGAGGCTATTCTTACTTCAGGTGGTTTTCTCCCTCTTAACAATACTATATACACAAAGATCCTAATTACCCCAGTATGTTGTGTTAATTAAGAATAAAATGACTTGAACAAAGTTGATGYACTGGAAGTAGCTCTGGCTTTCAATTTTTTTTTTGTTGCTTTGTCTGCATTTTTTTCATGGGTGTTTTTCKGCAGTTTTTTGGGAAATCTGGATTAGTCAATTCCTGCAGTACAGAACAATGTTTTCTAACTGAAGGGAAAAAAGGTACAAAATTATTTGACCCAGGATATAAATGAGTCTTCTCCATGGCTGTGTGCAGACTCTTCAAACATCCCTCAAAAGACAGCATGGGGTTCGCAGCCAGTAAGAACATTTTTTTGACCCCAAACAATTCTTAAATGGTTTTTTCTTATCACAGAAAAATTTAAACAGTACCTTTCAAGTGCCTCTCTGCATTCCTGAACATCTCTAGAAGAAAGTGTCAGTTTGACAAAGCTGGAATAGGCCAGCAGATGATCTTTCTTGATAGTTCTCCAGTTATTTTTATCAGACTCCAAGTCTTGTAAAGATTCCAGATATTCCTAAAGAAGAAAGTTCATCACAGGATAAGGAACAGTCATCCTTCCATGAAGGCAACGGCAGTACTTCTCCAAAACACACTAGTAGCATTTATTGCATAATCCAGTTTCACAGGTGAGACCTTAACATTTTCTTCAGCAGCAAAGTTCCAGGGAATTATTTGCTTGAGCAATTTTATCCCTAATGGAACTGCTGTGTCTAACTCAGCTTTTGAAGTTAGAAACTCAATAGCTCTATAAAGCTTAATTTTAGGGAGAAAATTCCAATTAAAAAAAAAAAAACCACAAGAAGTATTTTGTAATTCCACTGGTTTCAGTAGACTTGCATTTGAAGGARGAGTTAAATCCCTTGAGAAACAGCTGTCAGAGTAACGACACTAAGAGAAACAGACCAGGTAAAAGATATGGAAGACTATCACAGGATCAAAATATGATTAAACACCTCAAATGTCTCTACAACACAGGAACACCATTCCAAGCTTGACTGCAAAGGTATTCTCTTCTCTGCCTCCTGACAATGGAGCACAGCATCTTTTAATCTGTTATTTGAACGGTAGAGTGCAACTAGTCTGATGTTTATGTAGACATCATCTGGTCTTGCATAAAGTTCTGCTTGAATCAAGTCAAAAAGCTGATTCCACCCATCTTCACCTTTACAATCCAGCAACTGCTCCTGTTAAAACATGAAGGCAACCTGTTAATATTTCATTTCCCACGTGAGTCTTCTGAGCAACTACAGTACCAGACAAGTTCTTTCCTCCACTACATAGACTACATCATTCAAGCTACAATCCTTTTCATAGCTTTCAGATATTACAGGAAGTTTGACGCAATACTCAAATATTTAAAAATGTAGGTAACTATCACAGAAGAAAATCCTCAAAATAATTTGTCTCTTACCAAGAGTAAGAAATGCTTCTCAAACCATCTGGTTCAATTGACAGCATACCTTGCCATAGACTACCTTGCTTAAAAAAAACCCCAGACACCTTGAGACTTCAATGTGGCTGCTGCCCAGCTACACAAATTAATACACCTGTGCAAAAGTGACATTGCTGAAAGTATTCACACAGTATTTGAGAATTACAGCATTTCTCACATTCTACATAAATTACCTTAATTTAGATTTAAAAATAAAAAAGCAGTGTAAAGCAAGAAAGGCCGAGTTCACAGCTTGGCTACCTTCTTGCCAGTGACACAACCGAAAGAACAAGTGATGCCTATCTAATCTTCAACTTCTTGACTGTGGTAACTAACAAATTTTCAGCATTTTGGAAGAGAATTAAACTTCAAACATTAGAAACTGTATGAAAGCATACAGYTGGCAGCTTTCTTGAAAGGTAGACAAAAATGTCAGACTTTTTAAAGTGTAACATCTTATAGTTCTAATATTAAAGAGTCTAAAATAATTTGGTCAGAAAGAGTTTTGYTTGAGGTCACATGCTAAAGACACTTCAGTCAGATGCTGAAAGTTTGTTCAAGTCATAGAACAGAGGTAATTTTGCACTTACCTTCAACCTGTAAATAGCTGGACTCCCAGGAAAGAGCTTAGCAGCTCTGTCAACCCAGTATTTTGCTCTTCCATCAGTAATGTCATTGTTGCATAGTAACTCTGCAATCTTCAATACAAGATCTTTCTGTGTTGGGTTCAACTCCACAGAACGCTAGTTTTCCCCGTGCACATACAGGAGTTAAAAAAAAAAGGAAACKTTAACTTATAATCCATGTAAAACAGGTAGGAGTTAGACCCCCACAAAAACACTCAGCTATTCAAATTAGTTAAATCTATACATTCAGAATATGTAAAAAAAGCCTTTTTACATGCCACTAGTTTACAGCACATGGAATTGCAGAAATTCAGAAAAGCCTAAGAGAAATAATGCAAAAGCCATCTCCTCTGCTTCTACCACTAGCTGCTGCTATACATGAACAGCAGGACAACGAAGATCTCTAGCCAGGTGTAAAAACTTTAAAAAAAAATTATGACACACAATTTAAGTGTGACAGCACTTCACAGCATTRTATTGCCCAGACTTCTAAGCACATCGTTCTCTCCAAAACCAGAACAAMGGCAATCCAACTGGAAATTTGACATATATGCTTGCCTAATCAAATTTAGATTTATCCCTCCCTTCTGCACCTCCCCTCTTCAAAACCAAGCAAACAAAAACCATAGGCCTACAGTCTTCTCTTAGCACCTAGGCTCCAGTTGTCATTACAGTTCACACTACAGAATTCCACAAYAGTAGTCCAAAAGGCAATGCATGACCTGGGGAGAATTTAACGGCAGGTAGCACAAAGATCAAGTCCAGAAGAGAAAACAAAGAAGCAACTTCAAAATAGACTACAAAAACAAGTGCTCTCAAGTGAAGAATCCTCTCTATAGTGCTTCATGTGCTTTCTCTAATGTGTATGACACAGTTTTCCAAGTAGCATTTTTTATTCTGTGGGTTTGAGAATGCTCAGCACAGAAGCATTTTCAAAGTCCATTTATAAAGGAGTAAAGCAGAACAAAAGGGGTCAACGTAGTACTTACCTTGTAACAACCAAAAGCTTTTTCTATATTATCCTCAGCTTCATAAATTTGTCCAAGAAACCTGTGTGCTTTGGGATCTCTCTCTTGTACATTGAGGTATGTAGATATATATCTATGAAGGGGAAAAGAAAGTCAGTTACTTGACCAATATTTTCAATAATACTCCCTCTCCCACCTGAGCTATAATGGCAACTTAATCTGTCATACAGGATGCAGAGATATATTTTGTTCTAGATGATTTGGCCAGACCACACAGAAGTATGGACATGTTTCATTCCAGACACTGTCAGGACCTTTAAGCTGTCAGCCATTGAGACATGGACTCTGCCAAGGGGGTACATGCAAAGCTGTTTATTCTAAAAAAAAGACTGCCTTTTATAATAATTCAAACAGTCAATGGTCTCTACTTCACATACAATATATAGCATATGGGTGAAGCTGTTCTTTCTTTGTTTTTTTTTTCCTCAAGGCCATAGTTCCCTGTGTACTGATCTCTCTGTGTGCTAACTATATCTATTTACTGAAGGGTTTGTATTCACTAAGGCTAACAGTTCGATGCTGTCCAGGGCCTGTACCCCCACAAGCAGCAACATGGTTTATACTTGTACTACTCTCAACCAGTATTTCTGTTCATTAAAAAAACAAAGACAGGAATTTGCAGAAACACCACAACAATGAAAAGACAGCCAATTCAGCCAGGTAAGTTTTTGCAGTACCACATAACTAGTCTTCTTTTAAGTTACTGTTTTACAAAGATTTAAATAGCATTCAATATCCACATTTACTGCTAGCTCAAAGCAGCATGATATTCAYCTTGGTTTCTCTGGTCTTCATATAAACATAGCTTTTCTCTTACACTTTAGAGAACAAAAAACAAATGCCCATCAATGCATGTTACCTTTTAGCAAGTTCATATTCTTTTATTTCAAAATACAGCTTAGCAAAGAGGAATCCTTTCATCGATTTCTGAAGGAGAAAAACCATGACAAACACACTTTAGACATTTGGTATTTCAAAAGTAATTCCCTAAAGAGTGACTTTTCAGCAATGCCTCATAGTCAAGTGACTGAATCTGACACATCATTTTCAGATCAAATCCACTCTCATATATAAGGGTKTGCTTCTGAAAGATGTAGGTTTGAGAATGAAAAGAATAAAAGTTTTTGCTATTAAAAAAGCTACTAGGAAAATAGAGACTAGAAGAGAAGAAAGCAACAAGCCTTTATACAYGTGGAAGAATAGGGTCACCTACATTTAGTGTATTCCTTTGCACTGCAGCAACACAAAAAGACAATCTACAAATCAACAGRTATCTGTCATTTAGCCCTACTGTAGTGTACTGTTACTAGACAGTACTGTTTAAGTATACCTGAGAAAAAAGCAACTTTTGTTTAAGTCATTCTCAGTTTGGGAAAGAAATACAATTATGCAGCAGTTTATTTCTGACTAAAATAACTTTAGCATACACACTCAAGCAACAGGTGAAACATCTCCTAAGGTATTTTTTAGGCGGTAGAACAAGGAAGTAACAAAGAAGCCAAGAYGGCAGAAGCAAAGTTAGGAGGAAAAGTGTGTAAGGAGTGAGTTAAAGAACTGACAAAGTTACAAACAAAAAGGCCGAAGTAACCAGACAAATTTAAAGCCTGAGCTCTCAATCAGTTCAAAAACAGATTTTGCTTTTGAACCAAGAAATACTGGAGCTAGTTACATCTATGATCCCAAACAAGTGTGTACATTTTGAAGTCACTTGAATTATGAGTCTCCCTCCTATCTCACTACCAACATTCATCCAAAATTTTAAGAAGTTAAAAATGAAAGCAGGCCTCCTTCCAGACTATATTTTTGAAACCTGTTATAAAAGGGTAACACTGAAATATGTAAGAGTGGAGCTGCATTTGGCATATCCTTTTAAATAGGATGAAAAACCTC
Organism: Malurus melanocephalus; assembly: GCF_030028575.1. Classification (NCBI taxonomy): domain Eukaryota; kingdom Metazoa; phylum Chordata; class Aves; order Passeriformes; family Maluridae; genus Malurus; species Malurus melanocephalus. The sequence goes on from NW_026623233.1 coordinate 9,485,493, forward strand.
AAAATAAATGCTTTGCAGCCTTATAAGCATCCCCCTCCTTAAATCAACRCAACAGGAAAATCAGTAACATTTTCCACCAATGACTGTGCTTATACAATTAGACGTAAGCATCACTTATTTTAAAAAACCTCGAACAAGTAAATGTGCACCAGTCGGTCTTAAGCACATCAGGAGAGGATTTATTTTCTGGCTGATTTCAATAGGAATATCAAAACAATTAAACACCTATGATTCGGAGAGTCATGCCCTAGACTTTGCCTGCTCTAAACAACACAAAATCAATTAAGCCACAGAGCAACTTCGCTGCTGTTGGGRAAGACATACAAATAATGACGATGTACACAAGCCCTGCATAAAGGCCCTACTGCATAATGGTGAACATGGATGTATTCACACCACACAACACAGTGCTGAATATTCTAACTTAAAAAAATCAATTCAGAGCAGCAGACCAGGATCTTTCAGGACTAAAAAGCTCCCATGAATTKCATCAGACTGCTCACTGTGATTCTTTTCCAGATATAATGAAAAGTGGCAACAAGTCATGCAGAATTCCTTATMCTTCTGTCCGGTTACTAAAACATAATCACAAGACTCTTTTTTCCCAGTTTTTCCTCTCTAAATACTTCTATAAAGACAAGAATATTAATGAAACTGCACATAAAACAAAACTGAAAGTATTTCACATGTTCCTTGTTTAGACTCTTCTCTGAAGAAATGAAACTCGGGAAACACAGGAACTAAACTCTCACGAAAATGAAGTCTGTGCTCAGAGAAGTGGAGGATTCTTTAAAACTATACCAGGSCTTACCATCTGTAAAATACAGATGCACACCTGTAAACCGCTGCTCCCAGTTAGGGAAAGCACATCCAGTACGCCAAACCCCTTGGCCCTTACCAGCTGTAAAATACAGATGTACATCTCTAGTAAAGCACTCTTCCCAGTTAGGGAAAGCACCTCCAACACGCGAAATCCCTTGGCCCTTCCTCACAGCTTTCTCTTCCTCAGTCGATTTTACAGAGATCCTCACTAAATACGCACTCAGAAATACTCTCAAAGACACWATAACTCACAGAATATCAGAATAGTCAGGAATGGGAGACACCTCTCGAAATCATCTAGTCCAATTCCCTCCCCAGGCGCGGTCACCTAGGGCAGGTGATACAGAAGCGCGTCCAGGTGGGGGTTGAGCGTCTCCAGAAACACATCCCGCCAGAGAGGGGTCGGCTTTCCTCTTACCGCCATGGATGAGGACGGGCCAAGCAGACCAAGCCCCAGCACCGAGGCTCCGGGCTCGGCGGGGGGAGCCCGCAGAGAGCAGCCGCCCCCCAGCCCGGCGGCGCAGGGGCAGCGAGGCCTCCCGGCGGCGCGGGGCAGCGGCCCCTCGGGACGCGCGACAGGGCCGCCACCGGCCCGCCACGCGGAGCGGGCACGGGAAGSGGCCCCACACCGGCCGCATCGAACGGCCGCACAGCCGCTCGGGCCCGGCGCGGGCGGGGAAGGCGAGGCCGCACTCACCTCTCTGGGGGACGGAGCCGCGGCCTGCACGGAGGCGACGTAGCGCTCCACCTCGGGCTTCGTGCGCCTCATCATGGCGCCGCCGCGGCTGCGGGAGCCGCGCCCGGCCTCTCTCCCGGCGGAACGCGCCTTCCCGGCCGGCCCGGCGGCCTTGGCCCGGCGCCTGCGGAGGGGAAGGAGGAGCGGGAGGGGAAGGAGGAGCGGGAGGGGAAGGAAGCGCACCAACGCCGCGGCCGCCGCGCGTTACGCAAGTTCCCGCTCAGCCGCGCGGCGCGCGCCCGGCTCCCGCCCCCACATAAACTGCCGGGAGGCGGGGCCTGGCCGGGCCCGCGCATGCGCACGGAGCGGGGAGCGGGGGTAGGAAATCTGTTACGGAAAATTGTGTGGGGGAGACAAAGYGTTAGCGTTTTCTCACCTAAAACTACCATAATTCTTACCTAAAGCTATGCAACAGTTCTGGTGCCCTCACCAGAAGAAGGASACAGAAGTGTTGGAGCAAGGCCAGAGGAGAAACAGAAGTTGATAAGAGGGCGGCAGCGTCTGCCCTAGGAAGAYGGGGMTGYTCATCCTGGAGAASAGAAGCTTGTGTGCAGACCTCATAGAAACCTTCCAGTATGTGAAGGGGGCTACAGGGAGCATGACAGGGACTCTTTGACAGGAACTGCAGTGATAGGAYAAGGAGTRATGAGTACAATGAAGAAGGCAATTWAGGTTAGATACTAGGAAATGCCTCACTGTGATGGTGCTGAGGCACGGGAACAGATTGCCCAGTGAGRTTTKGGATGCCCCATCCCTGGCAGTYTTCAAGGCCMGGCCASATGGAGCACTGARCAACCTGGCCTAGTGGGAGGYGTCCCCCRTGGCAGGGGCTTGGGACKAGATCTTTAAGGTCCCTTYCAACCCATAACATTCTATGMTTCTATAATTCGTGGTTCAAAGCAACTATACATTTAATCCATAAGCATAAGGGCCTTCTTCTGAGATCCAATGCTCTAGAAAATGAGTCTCCAAATATTGTAGCAGCTGTGGTGAGAAACCTTTTTTTTCCAGGCGCTGTGAATAGTATGATTAAACAGTTAAGCTCTAAAGTACAGTTGGGAATACAGACTAAAAGATGGAGCAGCAACCCTCAAGGTATGACAGATTTGCAAGTTGTAGCTGTACAGGTTTGGTGGCTTGAGGATTGAGGCCTTGAGGTGAAATTTCCAGCAGGAAGCCTCAGATTGTACTCACTGGAATTAGCCATCTTTCCTGCCAGTTCAGACACTTTGGTCAAAATGAGCCTCGTCTCTGAAGAAATGTAATTAAAAATTTCTTCAGTTCTCAATCTCAAATAACTCATTGACAGTCATACGATTCCTGCTACATCTAAGATAAACCGACAGCCCCACAGCTCTTACCTGCTTTGCAGGAAAATTAAGGAAATGTAGCCAATTTTTTAAGACCAGCAACATCCATGTACAACCTTGAYTGAAAGAATTAATCCTCTCTTTTATTCTTTCTTCTATTAACAGTGATTTATTCAGACATTGGATTTAATTCCACAAAAAAAAAACTTTTTTATTTTTTTTTCTCAGTACTTTTTAATGGTGTGCCTGCAGCTGGCAATTTATTATCTGCACCTGCCAAGCTAAGTAATAGAAGTATTGGTGCTTGTGCAGAGGAGAACACTGGAGTTTATTTAGCTCACTGGAGGGTATTACTGCTTTTCAGCTAATGGGGAGATATGAGAGATTACCTTCCTCTAGACCATGTCCAGGACTTTGCACTGGTCACTGTCTGACCCATCCCTGTGGAAATGGCACTCCCCATGTTGTCCCTGGTGGTCGCAGCTCCATTGCTAGACAGCAATGACTCGAGAGCTGTCCCTGCAATCTGATTGTGTTTAGCCCAGCTCGATACTTACCCACTGGAACGGGGCACAGGACGTGCCACTGCGTGCAGCAGAAAGGCTTTAGGCTCAGCCTCTCCCCCCTACAGCGACATCCACTGTCTTTCTGGAGTACTCCCCACTGCCAGGAGGCTTCCTAAAGGAATCTCTTGCCCATGCACAGTTGATCCATGCAGCAGAAAGGGGCAAAGCTTTTGAGGCATCCATTCCCAAACTCAGGCTCAAAGACTCWTTGACAGACCTTAGAGGGGTCATGAATAGAAAAACAGTACCAGATTCTGCCTCTTTCAGGAAAGTATGCGCAGCTATGCAAAATATTTGTAATACTATTGGGCCAGGAAGTGAGCTTCAGCACCAGACGTGTAATTGTCCAGGCTGCCTAATTGCTGGCTTGCTCCCTTGTTCTGCTTTGCAACTGCCTTTAATTAATCCTCTTCATGGCAGTGTCCAGGGGTATTATTCCAATGACAGTTTATGTCAGACAGCTCCCAAGAGAGCAGTATGGATTTGGGGAACTCTCCTCTTGAGATAGTACTCCAGTAATARTATTTTCACTATGAGGGTGATGAAGCACTGGAACATCCTGTCCACAGAGGTCTGTGAGATCGCCTTCTGTGGTGATGTTCACAGTTTGGTTAAGCAAGTCCTTCTGCACTGATGCAACTCTGAAGTTAGACCCACTCTGAGTGGATGGCTGGGCTAGCTCATCTCTAATGGTCCCTTCCAACCAGCATTTTTTTATTAATTTTATCAGGCTTTGAATTTTGATTAATTTTATCAGGCTTTGAACCCCCAAGTACCTTAAGATGCTTTCAGCACTACATTTGGGGTCTGACACACGCAAGATTGAGTTCATGAAGCAGAAGCTGCTGCCTTGGTGAACTGCAGCACAGTGTTCACAATCAGGAACTTGGACATGGAAAAATCCACCCTGTGTCAGGCTACCAGAGTGGAGAGGAAATCTGAGGCCACTGTGCTACAGATGGATATAACCCCGAGCCATGTGGATGTGAGCCAGTCTTGCCATTTAGCCTTGGGGCCAGTGACCCTTCCCAACTCAGAGCAGTAAGGCTGTGCACACATAGGCTGAAGGAAGAGATCTACAGTCAGTGTAGCATGAAAATCTAGCCATTAATTACAACTGCAGGAGAAGSATTCCTGAGTATGGTGTAGTCAATCCATGGCACAGTCCAAAATCCCAACAGGGCTGCTGTGCTACTTATGTAAACAATTTTTGAGGGACATTTTAAGCTTTTGTGGTCTTCAACAAGGTCAGGGACTGCATTTATGAATGTTATGGCATWAAATAATTATGTAGGATAAAATAGTTGAAAAATACCCTACCAAGCAGTAAGCTGGAAGTTTGGGTGACAGTTCCAARACAGTGAAAACAGGAGAGTGAAAGTTAACAGGAGGAGGTATGTTTAACACTCAGACAAGATCCTTTAGGAAAACCTGTGCCTGTGCCAATTCAGAAAATATCCAGAAGAACTGGATATGTTCTTTATGAAACAAACTGTGGTTTCTTTTATGAACCTTAGAACTACTACAGACATCCTTAAGGAAAGGCATGTGTCTCCTCTATATCAGGATAATAAGGAAGTATTTACATAGTCACGGGTAAAAGCTCAGGGAACCAAGAGAGCCTTACTGCTTTCCCACCCATCTCAAGCATTTATTTCAGAGAGGCAAAACAAGGTTTAATAACGTGGCCTTTATTGATGACACTGGAAAGCAGATGTTTTAAAGTAACTAATTTTCCATAAACASGAAATAAAATTTTACTTCTCATGATGTAATTACATAAGATCTGTTTAAGCCACAAATGTACAAAAACTAAAAAAAAAAAAAATTGCATACTTCGTACCATCAAGAAGACCTAAATAACTGTATCTGTTACAAGAAAGGGAAAAATAAATCAAATTTGCATGGACAGAAGTCAATAGTATAAAACAACKAAATGTATATTATAAAGAATTTTGATTACTTGTAAGCTCAGTCCTTGAGGATGGCTAAAGAAGTAGATCCTAGCAGGATCAAACCTTGGATATTTACACTCAGAGGTGTAAAAGTAATATTGCCAGTTAACTGAAATGTGTGCACTTTCAGTATTGTTCAAAAAAATCAATGAAGTCTAGAAGCTAAATTTTGAATTTAGATGTTCACATTTCAAATAAAATGTTTTTTGCATCATGTATAATTAAGGCAAAGTATGTTATCTTTTGAAAATACCTTCCATATTGTTTCTGCATAAAAATATGAAATAAAAAATAAAACTATATATATTTAATGGAACACTGTTATGTATGGTCCAGCAGAATAAGGCACAAAAAGTAAATAGAATGCAAAAGCATATATAGAAGTTTATGTGTTAAGTGAAATATAGCAAAATTCAAGTAGTTTTGAGTATGTTCATTTCTTGCAATAGGAATACATTTTTTATATAAGTATCTCATGCTAAGCCTGATGTAGAAACATTCATCATGTAAGCATAATCTATACCAGAAGTAGGTCATTTGTAYAGTGGCTGCATTTAGAAATCTGATATTTTCAAACCATCTGAAACAAAGTTCCTTAATGAGACAACTCAGTCTGAAATCCAMGCTTGAATTTTTCCATAAGGCAAAGTATACTGGTTTCCTGCCCAAATCACTTGAGTTGGGCAAGTTTTRTCTGCATGCTTAATACAAAGGTTAATATTTTTAATAACATAAATGACAATACACGCCCCTAAAGTTAGGCACATTTGCMAAGTCTGTTTTGACAGGTGGTCTTYACAAGCAAATTTTCTCTCTCTGAGAAATTCTGCCCAGTTAGTGTACAAAATGGGCCACCTGMATCAGTACAATGGCATTATTGGTCAAAAACCTTTCAAGTGAGGTGGTATTTATTTTGGAAGTATGGTCTATTTGTCAACAAGTAAGTATACGTGTATAGAGAACAGAGAATCTTAATTAATTTTGTGTTTATATAAGGCATACATAATCATTTGTTGTCTGACTGCAGCCTCAGAGCAGCAACTCCTCTCTCCCCCCAAGTAATATCTATAACATTTTTGCAAAGAAGAGGAGAGCAGATGAAGTCTTTACTTCCTTCCCAAAGTTTCAGCTAATTTCTTCAGTCTTTTCTTCAGCTCTAGAGGAAACTTCTCGTAACACTTTTTGCAGACAGGCTTCATATCAAACTCAACAAATTTATTCCTAAGACGACAAAGCAAAAAAAGAGACAAAGTTTTAGCAGCCAAGATAGAGGGAAAATTTTTTTTAAAAAATCTATTAAATGTGTACAAGCAAAAAATTAATCCCCCAATKAATACATACACATTAAGTTAGTTTTACAAGGTTACATACACTGTGGACAGTAATTACAATACCCTGTGGAGTATGTTACACAGATTTTCCCCAAATGTCCATATTTATTAACCATGCAATTTTTAAAGCCTTTCAAACCTAACTGTGGACTAAACATGAGATAATGGAATAAATTAATATTGCATTGCAGCTGCGTGAAAGGTGTTTTGGTTTTGACTGCCACAAGTTCATGCAAAAGTGAAAAAAAAAGCATCCTTAGGACTAACCAAAGAAGAAAGGAGCAGAGGTGGTGGTGAGAAGGAAAAGAAGTTTACAAACAGATTGGCTTTTTCTTTTTCTGCTTCTCTTTATCCTTTGCTTCACGTTCCCGTTTGGCAAGTCGTCGCTTAAATTCATCTGGCATTTTCTCATAACAGTGTTTGCAGACAGGTTTTAGATCAATTTCAACAAACTTATCCCTTTAGAGTTAAACAAGAAAAAATAAAGGATGGAAAAGGAGAAGAGTTAGGAAGAATAACTRAAGGAAGACCTGAAGAGAGAGCTGGAAGAGATGTTAAGTACTAAGTGGAGCAAGAGGAAGAAAGAGGCAYTTATTTCCTCGATGCTGCTTACATGTTTTTCATACACTTACAGCACCATCTACACCTTGAAAAGAACCACTGATGGGTTTTGAAGGTATCACATTTATCCGTAACTTACTTGAGGGTTAACTTCGTGTTGCAAGTTGAACAAGCAAAACAGTTCACACACCATGCTTTATTCAGAGCAGACACAACTAGGGASATGGGGAAAAAAGAAATCATTAGCATTACCAATTAAAAAAAAAAGGTGACTACAAACATTTTAAGCTTACATATTCATGAGGTGTGAAGAACAGTCATTGATTCTTGCATCAAGTATTAAGGACTGTAACAATAACATGGCCAGACTAGTGAGGAACATTTTAGAACCTAATAAAGCAGTACTGTGAAGCATTGATACTTCTGTCTCTGAGGCAAGACCAGCTTAACCTATTTCTGCCTCCTATTTTTCACTTCTATTTCATCTCATACCCAGCTGATCAGAGGCAAYGGTTCTGTGAGGCCGCATTCAAACTTAATCAGGAAATGTTTCCAGCTGAAGAGCAAAATTGTGTTTATGTCTTCATTCAGTTTCATTTCATTCAGATCCAGTTCAGACTGCACTGCAATCAACAGTAGCACTTGCCCAGCTGAAGAAAATAATGTGAAGCCAGCAGCCAGGACACTGCTGGTAAATCAGGACTACCAAGGTGAAAATAAATATGGACTAAGACTTTTTATTCTTTGCTTTGCAGAGAAAGTAACTATTTTCTATTTGTTCTGCACATAAATCCAATTCCTATTCTTCCTCTCTTTCAGTACAGCTTTCCAGTTTTCCCTGCCAAATCTTTTTCTAAGTTAGAGAATGCAGGACAATATTTTTCTTATCAGGTTTTTCTCACTCGATTTCTCAATGTTTTTCTCACAGTATTTTGTCAACAACCAAGAGAACTGAAGCATTGTCATGCTGGGGTTTTWCCTGCACTATGGGGCAAGTATGTCCATAGATACACAGTTAGTCCACTACTTTCCAGAATAATATTAGACAGATGAAAGTCTTTGCTCTCAAGCAACCTCAGTAATGCAGTCATAGACACCCTCCTGAAAAACTGCTGCCACAGATATTTGTTTCACCAGACAGAGAACAATACTGGATACTAAATTTGCGACAGCATACTCAAATTTGTGTGCTGAAATGAAAGAAGAAATGTAATTCAAGACATACACTGAAAATAAAGAAATCAGTGTATACTATATTCTGTTCATTTCAGAGATTAAATGGGTGTCAGATTATGTGGTGAAAGGTTAGAATCATACAGAGATGTAGCTATCAGAAAAGTTCCAGTTCTGTTCATTTCAGTAGAATTTTACTGAAAACGAGGCCTCTTTCCTCTAAAGCATTTTGAATTGTCATTCTGCAGGTATAGTGCAGTGCAGAAAACATGGAGAAAGCACATCTACGGAATGCATGTCTTACCCTATAGTTACATGACTATAAACTAGTYCATGCCTCTTTTTGAATGTTAGAAGCTTCCTCCTACTTTGCTAATGGCTTTGGCGTCGATGAGGCTAACATGGTATTTACTTTGGACAGGGGTAAATAGGCACGTGTCACAATATTTTATGTGAATAATTTGGTTTTGGCATTTTATCAGAGCTAGTTATAAACATAAAAAAACTTCTCAAAACCACTTCCTTCTCCCAAAAAACCCAATCAAACAATATAAAAACAAAYTAATTACTTGCAGTTCTGCCTTTGTAGGACATGTATTTCCAAGTGTGATCATTCCTGGTTTTGTGAAATTCTCATAAGCCTAGATTTTCAAAAGACAGATGCCTGCAATAGATAAGTAAGTATCTCCAGGATTGAAACTGACATAATGGGAACAAGGTATTTAAAAAAAATCCCTAAGAGTGCCCACCTATATCTTTAGTATCCAAGTATTTTTTTTAAATTTGGATCATGATCCCCAAATTCATTTGAGGAGATGCCTGTATGGTTATTCTCACCCGTGTATGTGTTCTGTTTAGAAGATCATGGGGCAGGAAGCCACTTCTGAGCATCTCTCAGCATCCCTGGCCTTTGTATGTCACTAAGGGGTTTCACAGTTCTCTTCAGCCATGGAGAGATCTTCTACCATCATGAAATGATGAAAGGTTTTCTACCATTTGGTCTCTGACTAATCAGCTCTAATTTAATTTCTCATCAAGACAATTACTGTTTTTGTTTTAATGAAAACAGAGGGCTGTTTTCCCCTTACTTCCACTTTTAAAGAGAACTTCCATCAAAAAGGAACATTAAGGAAACAGAAAAGTGCTTACCATCTCCTTCAATCACACGGTTGCAATGGAAACAAACATCACCAAATAGCTGAAGAGAAAMGAGAAGTAATAAATTTTTAACATAATAATTTTATTGAGGGTAACTTCTAAAACTAGCAAAATAACTGTATCTCAGCTGATGAGCACACTTTCCTGTTTATTACAGTGAAATACAGAGAATGCTGGCAAGTCTGGTTTGGTTTTCCAAGTACATTTTGCATCATCTCATCACAAAGAATCTTGATAATATTAAGCATGAAAAACATTTGTTAACCTTTATTTGATTTTCTGTAAGCATGATTTTGTTTAGTTTCAACACATTTCTCTAATCCTGAAGATTTGAAATACAGCAGTTGGTGTCACATACATCTTGTTACTAACCAGAAAATTTAACATTGGGACGTACATGCATGACTAAAACAATATATTGCTGTTAGAAAATTTTATTTCTATTAAAAAAAATAAAAGAAAAATGTAGGAAAAAAACCCCATTCTTTTTCCAGGCTTACCATTTGTTCAMAACATAACAAGAAGTGCCAAAAATTTATGTATTTTTCTAGTTAAGCTGTACATACAGCTCTTGTCTGGTGTATRGACTTGCCCCATCCTGGCTGCAATACTATTACTATGAACGTCACAGCATTTACAGTTGGCAAGTATGCCAGCACCAATCATCTGCACTTCATCACTGACTAATTAAGAATCCATCTGTAATTAGCAGATGCCTTACAACTCCCAAGTGTAACCTCTCCTCCTGTATTTATGTAAGCAAGGAGGTGAACGTGACATGACACATGGCTTCCAAAGAAGAAAAGGTCTATGCACCATGGTGCTGGACTCCACATCCAAGGGCRTCKGGAGGGAGTGGTACYGTGACATGTAATTCCTACAYAAATGCAAGTGGTCACTAGAGGGTGTCTTCTGACAAATTTAGTCTTGGAAGTAATCAGCAACCTAATGACTGAGCAACAGCCTAKATCAACACAGAGTGTCTTAGAGCAGCAGCTGCAGGGGAGCCCACACCACTCACTGGGGCCTCCAACCACAGTTACTGAGTGGCAAATCTTTAACTTCTTCGGAGAGATTAGCTGCTGTGACCCACAGACATGTCAAAGCCTGTAACAGCTCTTAAATACCACTAGGCTTGAAGAACAACTTGATACTGATTCTCCTGGCCAGCCTTTGTGAAATACCTGCAGTTTTCTTTAATGCTACACAGATGAATAGGGAAACCTGTATAAATCTAACTCAACAGAACAGATGCTAATTGCCATTATGCCCACAGGTGCCTTTAACAAAACAGAACAATGTCCATGGTCTTACATCTCTATCTAATAAAGCTGATTTGTGAGTTTACCAATGAATGCCATTTTTAAATATATGCAACCTTACCTGATTGTAGTGGGTTTCACAATATGCCAAGCCTTTTCTCTCATAATGACGATGACCCAGGAATGGCTTTTCACATTTCGCACAAACAAAATGCTACAAAGAAAATTACAATACAWTTTTTTATCTTTTGGAAGTAACATAATTTTTTCTAAAAGCAAACTAACCACGTGCACTACTTGAACATGACTGAAGTCTATTGAGCCATCTTGAAAAGTAGAGTTAAAACTTYTGTTTCTACATTTAGACCACTAAAATAATATTTCTTTTAATGGCTTCAACATTTCAATCCAAAAGTTATTAAAAAAAAATCAAGCAATGGATTCTCAATTTTTATCAATGAACAGARTTAAGTTATTAAATAATCTGCATTWTCATTATACCGTTGTAAGGAAAACATTTCCTAAAGGAGACTTTCAAAACAACAGAAGGAATAAAATTTATATAATTAAAATGGAAGATGTGGACCTACATCTTGTATGTGGYCATGAAATATGAACTCTCACATGAACTGTTAAAGAAATATGTACAYAGCAGGTGACTATCAAAGACTTAAGGGTATTATGATGACTATGCAGTCTTCTGAGGGTATTAAAATGTTTAGCAATATGGTTACCATAGATTTTACTGCCTTTCCACATGTACTGCTTTGAGCCCTGAAATTTTCTTTTGTAAGGATCTTGTCATGCTTCCTTTGATTACTGATTTTAGTTTCACAGCCAAAGCTCTCTGTAAAGTGGGAAATAACTCCTATTTCACAGTGGAAGACCAGCCACAACAAGGTTGAAGAGAGATTTGGAGAGGGCATTTATACTCATGGCTGCAAACTTTGATAATCCTTTCATTGAAATTAATCAGCAAAATCACAGACCAATATGCTAAGGTTTACATTTGTAAGGGACTTTGTATAGCATCTGATGTTTACCTCCACATGCCATTGTTTGCCCATAGCATTCACCACACGGCCTTCAATTGGTCTCCTACAGGCCCCACAGATGGGGACACCCATTTTRTCATGGCAGGGTAAGCAGTAGAGTTCTCCCTTCAGCTCACGAGCATCAGCAGTAAGTTCCTTCCTGTTCAGAAGTTAATGAATTGAGAGCATGAATAACTGGCACTCGAAAATGTCAACTCTTMAGAGTTTCTGAAGTGAAAAAAAAAATTTAGCATTTGCTTTATAAATTGTATTTATACTGCAGTAAAGCAGCAGTAGTTCAACACAGTTCAAGACTGGTCACAGTAAACTGATAACAGGCTGCTAAGCGAGGTGCACTGAGTCTCTCTGGAAACAGCTGCTAAGCTATTGTCATTCTGCTTAAGCAGCACAAAACTGTGTGCGAAAGCTGCAGATATTTGGTTTACATTCTGGCACTTGCCACCAGTTTGTTTTAAATTTGCAAAATTGTAACTGAAAGTAAAATGTAGTCCTCTACATGTAGTTTTATTTTCATTGTATCAAACTTCAGAGAAAGAGAACTACAGACACACATGAGCTAGGCTTATTCTTTTCCCATCACAGAATCTTATAAACTTTATTTTTCAGTAATTGCATGGTTAGATAATGTGAACACCTAAACCTTAAAAGCAACTGTAATCACTAATACTCTCAACTGGTTTCCACTGATAYAACACTACATACTCTTATTCAAATYAGACTTGCYATGGCACTGAAATAGTAGCTTCCTTTGCACCAGAAACAAACAACTATGAATTGATGCTATGYCCTACAATGCTCTATGCTCCAATGCTCATCCTATATCTCTGCGTCAGTGCAGGATTTAGAAATGTGCAGTGTCACGTGCTGCAGTTGGACAACATGATAAAATGACATGGGAGAAAGCTTCTAAAAAAGATAAACTTTAAAAAGAGAGAACAAAGTTTGGATGCCATTCAATTAAAAAAAAAAAAAAAAAAACATAGGCAAGACAGTAATTCAAGCAACAAAAGAGGACCACTTCTCTACCCCTCCTAGCAGAATAGTGAGCTGTCAGTTCACTACTATAAAAATGGTATCTGTGTTGATACTTCATATTTTTAAAGTACCATATTGTCCTGCAGAATCCAATTTTTCTTCAGTCCCCAGCAGGACAGCTGTTGTTTGAACCCCACCAAGCCAAAAGCAGTAACAAACACCTGGCCACAAGACATGCAAACCCCACCCCCTCTTGTCAGTTGTAAAGGACAAGTTTTCACTTTAAGATGTAAATTGATGAAGCAAATAAGCCCAGCATTTTCCTGTTTCCCTTTGCAGAACTCAAGTTACCCGCAGTTTGCACAGTTGAAATGATCAGGGTGATAAGGATCATTTTTGAATATGAGAGGCTGTTCATCAATAATGGCATGACACTTCTGGCAAATGTACTTTCCCAGGCCTCTGGCTTTTTCCCTGTTATGGCAAGTACGGCAGAGATGTCTGAAACAGCATAAAAAAAGAGAGGTAAGCATTGCTACCAGATACTACAGCGCAACATACAAACAAAAATCACCCAGAACATCATTCCAATCAGTCCTTTTTCAAGTCTTGTTAAAACAACTTCCTTGCTAAGGCAAACCAAGTTTAAAGCACTAAAATGATTGCCAAAGTTCAGGATGATCATTTTATTTTCTGACACCAAGGGAGTATAATTTTTTCAGCTCAGCTGAGTTAAGGCCGTGTTGAAACACAGAAAACAGAGTTTCCTATAGCTTCTTGTTGCTGATTGTTTTACTTTCAAAATCTTAAAAATTTAGATTGGAAGCTGGATGAGCACACAGGTCCTACTTCTGTAGATAATTCTGTATATCATATTATATGTAAAAAGGCAATGGCCATATAATCCACTTGTAAAATGTAAAACATTCTTTTGATCCTAGCTGGTAAAAACATCCTACTCTCTGAAGTGTCCTACTGAACTTTTAGCAATTACTAAGAAATATGGTGCCAAACTAGACCAAAAGTAGAGAACCAAGTTGGGGAAAAAAAAAAGTAAACATTTTAATAAAAGGCAATGCTTCCATATCTGAATGTTTTCTCCATTATTAAATCTAACAATGGCCCCAAAATGTCACCGGGTAGCGAAAATATTTGCCATGAAACTTAGTGTTGAAGTAGGTAAAATGATAATATTCTAAGATACCCATTCTTGGTTTTGTGATGCACWCTTAGACCTTTTTCTCACAGCAGATACTTCAGTTGCTTCATCCAAGCTGGAAAGCTTCAGGAATCAAGATCTCTCAGTCCTGCTATTAGTTCATTTAATTTATGATCAGTTAAGAGAAGGAAGGGTGGAGATTCACCTGCCAGCATTCTTGACAAATCCAATATCAGCCAACACTGTTTGGCAGATATCACAGCAGAAGCACTCTGGATGCCAGCTATTGTTCATGGCTTTAATAACGCGACCAATAATGAACTCACCTGTAAGAACAAAACCAGAATATAAAAGACTATASTAGACAAAGTTAAAAGTAACCCACCAATGAATCACTACAATGACTATAATCATTATTCCTTTCCTTACCCCRAATCAGGTAGGACACATTACTTTCRATATCATAGTTCTGATTCCAAACCCTGGCATTTGGGTTTGTTTGTTGTTTTTTTGCTATGGGTAAGAAGAAAACATCTTTCTGATTGAGGATTTTCTGCTCTTTACATATGAATCCTTCTACACCGACACTCCACATTGTCTCTAAAATAATCCTTTTTTGGTCCCTTGCTGGTTTCACTTATCTGTTCTCAAACTGTTAAGAAATTTATGGAGAAYTTCATATAGTAAGAGCTTTCTTGTGTCCTAATCATCTCTCTCCTTCTTTGCTTTAAGAATATGACAATTTTAACTTGCCACGTACCTCTATAAGGATGGACAGTGTAGCCAGGGGCCCTAAGCAGTGCAAAATGCAGTGGTAGCTCAGCTCCTTAGTGCTGTCAGAGGCTGAGTTCTGGCTTTGGAGAACAACTCCAAGAGCTGCCAAAGGGCAGGTAACTGACCTAGATGATAATCTCCAGCATGTGACTCTGTAGCATTCCCATGAAGTCGGAGCTTTCCAAGAACAAAATCCAATGGGCTCCAGAAATGGCAGGAATGCTCAAGGCCTCATCGTTGACAACAGCCCCATTGACTTTGTCTGTGTTTATTAAGTACAAGCAGTGGAAAAGCCCAGCTCTGGGCAGGACCTTGGTGAGGTTTTAAGGGAGCTGGCCCTACCAGAAGACAGGATAGGAGAAGGGAGAGCTGTGACAACTGTGAGAAACAGGAGAAATTCTGGAGACAGGCAGCATAGCTCCTCACAAATCGCCACCAACTCATTTCTTCCTCTTCCCCTGCTTGTTCACATCTGCACCTTAAATTCACAGTTCCATAGCAACTACTTCCCTCTCCCTTGGAGTTCAACCCCTCCCTCCAAACAGGAAAAGGCCTCACTGAGATAAGTTAAAGGTGCCAAAGGTGCCATAGAAACACAAGGGCTTCCAGAGCTGTTTAAGGAATAGTCAAATAATGACTTTCCAGCCCTGTCTCAGCAAAATGTATCACACACAAGGGAAAAGGAAAATATGCAAATGATTACAGCACAGCAGATGCAAAAGCATTTGCATCAACAGTAGCAAATAAAAAGCAGCCCTCAGTTTCAGGTAGGATGGGCATTAGACACTGAAGCATTAAAGGTATTTGTTTCAAAAAAATCAGCGGGGGCCCAGCTGGCCATCCCTTGATTATAACACTCGATGATGAAGACACTCTCAGCTTTTGTGAAGCAGGACAGCATGGGTGGGTTACAAGAGTCAAAGCAGATGACAGAGTCTTGTTGCAGGGTTTCAGCTACGTGAGAGGGGACAAATGTCAGCACACAGAGACATGAGCACATATAAATAATCAGCAGTCATGAATGGTCTGTTCACTGGATATAATCAGGAGTTTATGAATGGTCTGTTCATTGGATCGTTGGTTCAATAGTTAAACTACTTACAAAAGAATCCAAGCTTTTATTTTTAAATCCTTTTAGTTTACAGCCTTTAGAAAAAGCAACTCTCCAGTTTCTTTGAAGTCTAGTTCATTCTGGAAGTTCAGAATATCAGCTGAACATGAGCACCTCCCAGAAAACAGACACTGGGGTAACACATCTTCCCCCAGTGACACTCCCATTTGTAATCGGTGTAAAGTGTTTCACTTTGAGTTAAAACTTACCACATTGATGGCAGCAAGGGGCAAAAAGCATTTGAAAATCATGTTCACAGTACTTCCTCCCTTCAAACTGCAAATAGAAAAAGATCTGAGCATTAGAGGGATGAGGAACATGCACTTAACATAAATGCTGCAACACCCTGGTGTTTACAGATATAATTAGGTAGTAAAACATGAGGGGCTGAGCAAAAAAAAAAAAAAAAAAAAAAAACAACCAAAAAAAAACCAGACCATGAGCTACATGTGCCAGACATTACATCCACCCACCTTAATCTTCAGTCTAGTTAGCATGTAGTGTTAATAGCACACCATTTCTCCAGAACTGCTGAGAGTGTAAGGCATTTTCTGTCACCCATTTGCATCACAAGAGACGTCTGAATTTTGACAGACTATTGAAACTGATGCAACCAAGCATATTCTGAGCAGAAAATTAGCTAACAGCCTTGGTCACCTGGAGGGAAGAAGCATTTCTCCTGAACTTGCTTGATGTGTTCCTCACTCTACATCTCCTGCCAGAATTACCATACCAGAGGAAGTACATATGGTGGGGGTATCAAGAATACCTAGGGGCAGAAATCTTTGCAATTCATGGAGCAGTATAGCCAAAACATGAAGGGAAATAAGCCTTTTCCTTCATTATGCTTATTTCATAGAATCATAAAATCATTTAGGTTGGAAAAGACCCTTAAGATAATAAAGTCCAAATATTAAGGAGTAAAGTTCACTACATCGATCAGATTAAATTGATTTTAAGGGATTTGAATTTTATCACAGCTTAGATAAGTTCAGCTACASCTCAAGCTCACATAGAAAAGAAAACCCATACGGAATAAAAAGAATCAACAGCACTGCATCAGTAGCTTAGTCAAAGCCAAATGTAGGCAACTACATGGTGAAATGAACGGAAATGTTTAGATTCCTTCAGGCACCACCATTATTAGGCAAAAATGCCAATGAGCATGTCAAAACCAAATAGACAATATTAGGTATGCGACAAAATGTTTGGATTTGAATATCCCAGTTAAAAACAGTGGAAAAAGGAGGACAGCAGGAAACCTTGTTCCTCTCTTTTTACGTGGCCTAAGACAAAACATAGTGAATAGCATAAAATACTACTCACAAAGTAAGGTTTTGTGCATGGACAAAAAATACAGCAATGTGTTTCAAGATTAACTGTTTTATCYGATGAAATGATAAGGATCTAATGCAATATAAATATAATAAATACTCTTGCAACTGGGTGCAGGATGGGGATCTAATGACACATTTTTAAAGTCACTAGATATTTAAGGTTAGAAAATTCCTGTGCCCAACCTGAATTGCATCTATTAGGAAGACAGTAGCTCMGTATAGACTTTTTCAGAAGTCTCTGCCAGAAATTTATCAGCTGCTATTCCAGTATAATATTCTAAAGCAGATTACTTTTTCATTTCAGCTTTTAAAAAAATAATATTTTAGAGGCACAGGGCTATTACTTTCTCAAGGAGTAATGGAAATTACTGATTCATTATGAACTGTGCTTGCTTCCTGACAGATAAAACCCTTTTCAAACTAAAAAAAAAACAAGCTTCCTGTTTTGCATAAACAGGTGGTCCAATGGGGGATGCTTAGGTTTGCTTGGATTTCAAAGCCACCACACRTTGATCTGGACAGACCAAACAGGTTTTCTTCCCCTCCTGTTTGTGTCAGGCAGGCTGGCTCCCATTCAGTCTTGTTTATATTTTCAACCTYTCTGCTCATTTGTGCTGCCCTTTGTGGGTGACCCAGGAGTTATCATCAGAAAAAACCTTGAGCTTCTGTAATGTATCTTAGAGTACATAGTTTAAAATCAAGATTGTTTCACCTTGTTGTATGCTGAAGGTCCATGAGGTAAATGGCTCTGCATAAAACATCGCACCCTGTCATAACCTCCAGCTTACCTGAATGTTTTTGGCTAACTTACGTGGAAAGACATGCACAAAACCTGRGTCTTTAAAGATTCTTTCTCTAAGGAAGATTTCAGTAAAAACCATTTTAACTGGGGGTACAACTGGAATAGAAATAAATCTGACTGTTCTGCCATTATAGGACTGTRCACTGCTACCTGTAGAGACTCTAATAGCAGATCTAGGGAAAACACACCTTTCACGTGGTAGAGTAAAAGCAGATTAAAATTTAGCATTCTAAAATTGCTACCACTTCACACCTAACACCAAAGGACCGAGTTTGGAAACTGTGCTGGAATGTGTTTGTACTAATTTTTCTTTAGATTGAGTGCATAAAGAAATTGCTAAAATGTTGTTACTGAGCAAACTGGAACACAGATCAAATATACCCTACCCACAGTTTCTGTGCAACAATGAGGCACACAGCTCTCAGGAGTCCAAGATATCATTTCTGACACAGGCTCATGAGGACATCCACAAAACTTCTGCTATGTTGTGCAGACTCTAAGCTGTGGATGGGCACTACCAAGCCTACGAGATAGTTGGCTCCAGTGCCAGACTACAGTGAGCTGTGCTGATCAGAGTCACTGCAAGGGAGCCCAGAGACAAGTCCTGCAGCACAGGAGACCTGACCGGTTCCACCCCCACCCATGGAACACTGTGTGACAGCTTATCTCAGCAGCATTTGACAGCAAATGTGATAAGCAACTTAATAACTAACTGGGGAAACCCTGCAAGGCTTGCAATAGGCAAGGGAATAATATTTGTCTTCCTAATTGCTAAGAGCTGGAAATCATTTCCAAGCAATACTAGCTTAGCAGGCACAAAATAAACACARATTCATTCTGGGCAACTAAAAATGCCTGCATTTACCCATGGGAACCTGCTCAGAAAAACACATTACCTGGCCACACCTCCAAACATATCCATCTTCTCAAGGACTGCATTAAGCAGTCTAAGGAAGATGTCCTTTCTGCCAGTCACTTTTTCTTAACAGTGATACAGATTATCTCARGTCCTCTGAATGCTGTCAGCCACTCCTGAGCACTCACCAACCTAAGCCCACTTTCTGCCTGCTCAGGGCTGTCCTCCCTCTCACATAACCACAGAATGGGCCAGGTTGTAGGTGGGGTCACCTCTCTGCTCAAGCAGGGTCATCCTAGAGCATATTTCACAGAATTGTATCCAGATTGAGTATCTCCAGTGAGCRAGACTTCACAAACTGTATCAGTGCAAAGTAAAGAAGTTCTTCCTCTTGATCAGGTGGAACTTCCTGAGCATCAGTTTCCACCCATTGCCTCGTCCTGTTGCTTGGCACCACCAAGAGGAGCCTGGCTCCCTTCTCTGATACTTTCTCTTCAGATAATTACATACATTGATGAGGTCCCCTCTCAGTTGTCTCTTCTGGAGTCTGAACAGGCCCAGCTCCCTCAGCCTATCCAATGTCATTTTACCTCCGTAATAACTGTGGCAAGAAGCGTCTATCCTTAACTGAAACTCTCCACYTTCTATGTAATATTTCTCAAGTTACCCAGCCTAGAAAAAAGCCAAACTCTAGCCAAAACATATTTAGCACACAGTGTTATTTCAATTCCTGRGAAAATCTACAGACACTCACTTCAGACTCACTGTCTTTGAGAGCAGCATGTTTCAGTAAGAGATGCTCAAAGGCCAGTCATCATCAATATGAATGCTAACAAGGTAGCAGTAGGAAGCAAAATGCCYACATCCAATATATCTAACACTACTAGGATATTTGCCCTCTGCCACAGTGTTTCAGGTATGGCCACCCATGAAGAAGAGAGAGATTGTAACATTCCTGAACTWTGTCCAAAAGCAGGACTTTCTTTCCACTACAGTCTTCCTGCAACCCCTAGAAGATACAGGCTGCCTAGAGCACAATTTCTCCTTATCTTTAAGGATCATTCAATTTTCTGAAAGAGGTCCCTGGAATGTCTCAATGCTTTTTGAGTCAGCAAAARATTGAATAAAGTATTCATTATTTAGAGAAAATACATTTCATTGGTTTAAGACAATTTTATTAACGTGATTACAAATATTTTAGTTTTGAAACATTCATATCACTTTACATTCGTCTCAGATCTTAACACAGGACTCTCCTGAGTCACCTCAGTATATATTAACATTGTAATGCAACTTGTTAAGTATCTCRGGGGGTATTCTTTTGTTTGTATTTAATTAATTCTGCCTTGCAGCTCACCTTTTGATGTCTTATGGAACATCAGATTTACTGATTTACTACAATTTGTGCAACATTATTCCTAGAGCCTTTTGATCCTCGAAGTGAGAAAAAGCAWATCCCCAAGAATCCCCTTAGCCACTCTCTTTTGCAATCCACACTTCTCCSTCAGCCTCTTCTCAACACCGTGTAACATGGCTCTGTAAAATTARAAATGCTTCTATGGAAGATGAACCATTGTGCTCTTACCAAAGGAYGAAACCTGTATGTGAGTGAACAGAATTTTCTTTTTACACACTGCTCACCTCCCTTTYCAGATCATCATATGACACAAATCCTGCAACTGCTACCCTAAGTTGGACTGTAAGCTACTTGAGCAGGGCCTTATCTGACAGTAATTCCCTGTCTCATACAATCCATTGTTCCCTATACCAATCACTTTGCATTTTATGAACCTGTCTAGAGCTTTCACTAAAGCCACTTTGTGCTGAGCCATGTTCTGAATCCCCGTGATAGTGGAATGTAAAAGAAAATGACACCTACGCCAAAATACCCATCTGAGCTGAGGTCAATCAACCTGGAGCTGAGAAATATGAATGGGACCAAGTTTTAACCCTTGAAAGTGTGTCAAGAACGGATAATTTCGAATGYTCTGTACTGTTAAACTGAAGAGATRATCTTACACTGGCCCAGTCTGGTTTGGATCTCAGCATGMTGACATACAGATCATCTCTTTTCCCATGCCACTCACTCAACTCAACATTAACCTCCTATGGACCACAGGATGATGGGATTTCCCTCTGTATGACTTTGTCATCTAAGAAATACGTTTTCTCTGTATTTCTTGTATGAAAATCAGACTCACAAATTTC
Organism: Malurus melanocephalus; assembly: GCF_030028575.1. Lineage (NCBI taxonomy): Eukaryota > Metazoa > Chordata > Aves > Passeriformes > Maluridae > Malurus > Malurus melanocephalus. The sequence continues at coordinate 9,506,644 of NW_026623233.1, forward strand.
AGGTAAAAAATCTGCACTGAGAAAAATATCTCCAGCAGTTTTCTTCTCAGCACTGACAGCATTAGACTCCACATTTAAGTAAGGTTATATACACTGATGCCCTCCAAATTAGCACAGAAATGCTTCTGGGTGTTTTCTCCCTTTACTGGGCATACTCTTTCAGAGCCCAGTTCCTCCCATGGGACTTTCCAGGCTATCCATCTGCCTGTAGCTACTTCTGCTGTGGGAATGAAGGCTCAGGATGGGGGCTGGGGAGATGGAGGGGTCCTCTGCCCTGCTTACCTCGTAGAAGAGCCCTTCGGGGAACTGCTGGAAGCACTGGGCGCAGACAAAGCACTGCTCGTGGTACAGCTCACCGTTGCTGTTGACAATTTTCTCGGCAGGAGCAAAGCCCCCCCTGCAGCGCTCGCAGATGGCGTTTGCAAGTGCATTCGCCATGTTGCTGTCATTAAAAAGAAAAAATAAAGAAAATTAGCCTAAATACACAACAACACTGGTTGTGGGTCTTCCCTCCCCCACACCAGGCCAAACTGTATCAACCTAATGCTAAGCTGCTCAACACAAGTTTTTCAATGAACTTCATGGCTTGTGGCATCTCCTCAGAAATAAAACTACCACTTCTCGCTGCTCCCTAACTCTTTAGAAACAAAATACCTGCAATGAATTCTAATTAGTTAAAAACCTCAAACAGAAATGTTGTCACTACAGGCACATTTACAGGCTTTTTATGATGAGAAAAGACAGGCAATTTGAAGTACCACAAAAATTATGAAATACATTAAAATTACTGAAAAGGGCAAATATTAACAATGATTGAGGACCAGCATCACATAGGAAAACTTAAATGATTAATTGTAAACAAATTCCTAATTCTAATATATATATATATATATATATATATATATATATATATATATATAATAGCCTAAGTTCAGAGCTCTAAATAACGTGAAAGACTATGCAGGATCTAGTCTAGCAGATAATAACAAAAACCAGAGTAGTTAAATTATTATCCCTTATTCAAGCTCTGCATGGCTTGAATTAATTTTACAAATTTAGTTTGAAGTCATGGGAYTTTTGATTGGCTTGTTAGGGTTTATCTCAGGGAGCTCAGTTCATGATGTACCAGCTCATAGCCCACTCCAGGGCCAAGGGAGAGGGTGGGAATCCTCTGGCTGCCCCACTGTGACTCACACAAAGGCCAACATAAGCTGTCAAACCCTTGCCAGGGATGCAAAGAAACACTGAAATAGCAACCCTGGTTGCTTCCCAAAGGTAYAGGACAAAAAAAATGGCAGTGTGGTAGCTGTCCACATCTGTGGAAGACAGTACAGCTGTGTTTCAGTTAATTAAGGSCAGAAAAAGGCTCTTTGCAAACAGTTTTCCTTTGCAAACATGTTCTTACTCATATCTTGACTCTCAAAGCCATGCCTTTCAATATCACCCCTCTGCCCTAATACCCTGTGGGAGCAGAGGGCAAATATAGGGCAATGGTCCGGTTTCTTTACAATCAGGTCTGGGCTAACAAAAGCACTGACTCAAACATCTGTCTGGAAAGTTATAAAGCAAGTGACATTATTTTAAACACATGTGCATGCATGTATACATTTTGATACAGCTATCATGCTGTGGCTCTAAGTGTAGAGMCCGCAGTTCTCTGCAAGATGCCAAGACTTCCTTCTTATCCCTTCAAGGGGATAAATCCTCTGTGCTCCCAGCATGTTCAATAGCAATTGAATTCATTCCTTGCACACCATTCAAAGGAGCAAGCTAACACCTAGCACGTGGTTCAAAATGGAATGTGTTTTATCTATTTCTTACGCTGTCTCACAGAAGGGCCCTACGCAAGGTCACATCTGACATGTTATTATTAGCTGGCACTTTTTTTTTCCTTTCTCTCAAGATCTTCGCAGGCAAGGAAAACGGTAACTGCAATCCAAATATCCACTGCCCTCACAGTGAAACAAGTGGGTAAATTTCACATGAAGATCAGATGCAAGATGGTGTAACCCACACATAACAGACAATCCTATGGACAAACTGCAGTGACGATACACATAAACTGTGATCAGCTATAAAGCTCGCCAATGGTCCTCATGGACTGTGTATGCTTTCTGTGGGGCAAAACCTCAGTCCATTTCCCCATCCTCCTTATCAACCTAAATGAAGAATAATCACAAGAGAAACTGGGATCTTTTATCATCACTTCAGCACTGCTCAAGCATTAAGGATGTTAAGCATTGCCATGCATGAAGGATAATCCAAGCAAAAACATGAAGCAAAGTTCAAAACCAAATGAAAAAGTAAAGTTTTCCTCTTTAGGAAAGAAAACGTGCTTCACCTTGAAACACATATATGTAAAACTAGTAAAGTATGTAATACTTCCGCAATGAAGCAGTTTATCCATTTKCCCAGAATAACTGGCAAACAATCTGAAGGCAGAGAGACTACTTTACAAATTCCAACCCCATTTTTACTGCTGATAAAAAATTCTGGCACAATAAATGATGAAATTTAAAGTAACAATTCAAATTTTAGTTGACAGATACAACTGGCAATGTTTCAAGCAGAACAGTGGCAAAGGTTGGATGAGAGAACAGCTTGGACAGCCTACTCAGATCTCAGATAATAAAATACATTATATACAATATACCAGTAATGTCACTGCAGTTACACCCCGAAGCTGAACAGAATGAACTTACAATCTTGCATAAAAGTCACAAAACTCTTTGTAGAGTTTTATTTCACTGTGCCTACGYTGCAATTTTGACACTGGTTTCTCGCCTTCATTTCCTGCAGAGTTGTGAGCATCAGGAGTGACCTTGTACGCAACCTCTTCATCCTCTGGGATGGGAAACGGCTGAGCTCTGCGTTGGAAATCCATCTTGCTCCAATTGTTTTCCCAGGTGTATATATTCTGTGCTTATACTGCAAAGAATCTGTAGGCAAAGTCTGAAAAACAATATGCTGGACTTCCCCTTGTTCCCAGCGCAGTGATTTACTTTCAAAGCTCCGTGTCATGTAGCTGGAGCTACTCAGCACCCTGCTAGAGCTTCAAGTTAAAAGTTCAGCGGCGGGGCTGCGAGCCTGTCAGGCTCAGATTTACTGAGGCTGGCTGTGCACAGAGAACACTCCCCTGCCAGATCCTCATGTAAACGCGGATGCTGGAAAGGGTCCCTGCTGCCAGCTGCTGACAGAAGCTGCCCAGGAGAGCTGCGGAGTAACCTGTGTGAGCAAATAAGTTCACCACCAAACTTGTCTGCAGCTACTTTTTACTAAGGGCGGTGGTGGCAGATTCCAACAATATTTTATCATGGGCAAACTACCAGTGGCAGTGTAAAGCAGGAAGAGAAGGGTCCTGTCTCCAGGTAAAAATTACTTTAATGCTACAGCATCTTAATTACATTGTAAAAATGGCCTTTAATGTTCCACTTGTGTTTTCTATATCATATGTGCTGAATTTATCTATAGGTGTCTTTCCTCTTGTTAGTACTTCAGACAAGGAGGTGGTACAGACACATAGTTCAGTTTCTGCTATGCTTCTCAGGCCATTAACTCAACAGCCAGGCATGTCATAATGGACAACATACGAAGAAGGAAAACCGAAGTTTTATTTCCAGTGATGTGYTGCATTTAGAAAAGCTATCCAATGTAAGCACACTAACAGAAGTCAGATTTGCAGCTAATAATTACACTCCTTCAAGCTCTCCCTGCCTGAAGCACAATGCTTGTGGCAGAYGCGGGATACTTGGCTTCCTGCTTTTCTAACTGCAGAAAAGGAATGCTTTTGGGAAGCCCTCCTGAGCAAGTAACTTTTGTGTTGAATTGGCTCAGCTTTGTTAGCAATCATTGGAACTGCAGGACTGCATGCATTTTGTGGTCATGACACACAGAACACTGGTATCTGAAGAATCTGCTAGTCTGTGAGGGGGCATGAGAAAGCAGAGGATGACAAGGAGGAGGTGAGCAATGGGAACAAGTACGGAACTAGAAGATCAGAGAATCACAGAACCATACAGACTGGCAAAGACCTCAAGACCACTGAGTCCAACCATTAATCTAATACTGCCACACTCACTACTAAACCATGTCTCCAAGTGCCACATTTACACATCTTTTAAATACCTCCAAGGACGGTGATTCCACCACTTCCCTAGGCAGTCTGTTGCAGTGTTAGACAACATTTCCATGAAGGCATCTGTCCTGATCTCCAATYCAAACCTCTCCTGGCACAACTTGAGGCCGTTTCCTCTCTTCCTGWCACAGGATATTACAGAAGRTCCAATCAAATAYACCTTCACCTTTCYATGACCTACTACAGAGGATCTGGTTGATGATGTTTTTTGGCCTCATCTCTCACCAGCAGTTGGGACACCTTGCTCAGCAAGCACAGAGCCCACAYGCCACTCTCCATGCAGGCCTGAGCTTGCACACAGCTGCCTTCCCATAGCTCAGCCAATACAGTCCTACACTGCTGCTTCTGCTGACAAATTTGTGTAATGGGTTTGGTCAGTGTCTTCACTTCCCCTCAACAAGAAGCAACCCCCTGTCAAGCTATTCCCCTGTGTAGGTGGRACCCAGGCAGCACTGACCCTGCTTMTTTGCCCATCCGTAGGTGTGATTATTCACCCTATGCCAGAGCTACCAGGAGTCACAAGCTGTAACAGGCTAGGGAGGCTGCACCCTCACCACTGACACAGCCTGGCTGCAGCTCAAGCCCTATTTTTATCTGTCATGGGGCAAGCTCCAGATGAAGCAATGCTCAGGTTGTAGCCCTAGGCCACAAAGTYCTTGCCAGAGCACCACTACAGTCCTGGAACAAAAGGTTTCTGCATTCTCTTGAGCACCAGTGATTAAAATAAGTAGCATCTACAAGCAGATATGCAGGTAGAATGATGCCAKTACTTTGTCGTTTCCCAACACTTTCTGCACAGGTCAATGCTGAGCTTTGGTGGGTACAAAAAACTCCACTGAGATTGACTGTAAAGGACTAAAAACGCTTATTCATCCAGGATTAGTGCAGGTGCACAAAGCCACTAAGATGAGAAACAGCAAGTCAGCCTATCTCCTCCTCTTATCATTGCTTTCTCAACAATTTCCCAACTGTTTTCCTGTATTTTTCCTGTATTTTGTCCTAGATCACAGACAATTCTCCCGGAAGATGCTGCTGCAAATCAAAAGCACCCTGTAGCGTTTTTCTCCTGGTGGACTACTACAATTCTTGCAGCAACCTGAAGTCCACAGGTAACCAATGCAGCTGGAAGCCACTTCTGCTGCCTTGTGTCCTCTTTGGTCAACAGGAAAACATTTGCTTGATTCTTCAGCTACTCTGCAATCTTCCACATGGCTGTAGCAAAGCAAGTAATACCGCAAGTCAGTGCAGTAAGATGTCCATCCTAAAGGTCTGGTTTAATCTTCCTAATTTTTTTCAAGAAGCAGTCCTTCAAAGTAATGGGACTCCATAAGCACAATAAATAGAAGCTGCCTAGTTCTCCTGTCATATTACCATTGCTGCTGGTGGAATGACTCCCAGTGTTCTCCATTAAGCATGAAAGGAGCTTGACAGGAGTTTAAGAAGGGCCTTTATACTACTGAAGCAAAGCACAGATTCTGCTGTGAAGGTATGGTAATCCACAAATCCAGACCAGCTTGCCACCCTTCTCTTTTCTCTCATTTTGCAGGAGGCATGCTGCCAAGATCTGAAATAYGTTGTTAAAAATACACTGCATTTTCATTAGGGAATTCTAGGTTACTCTGAGGTGAAGTTGTCCATGGGGAGTGAGAAGCACGTAAGCAGCAGCAGCAGTTTCCCAAGGGCATTCCTTGAGATATGGGACAAAACATACCAGCCTACTGTTACGGATGCAGCATTATGGAGAAGAGAAAACGGAGAAGTTGAGTTTAACTGGAAAAGACAGGCATGCAAGAAAAATACAGTCTCCTTTTGACACACTGAAGATCTTATCAGAAGCCAAAACTGGGGGCAGGGAAGGTGCTGAAGGAAATGGTAGAAGAGGGAAGAAGTGCCCCATTGTGGTTACCAGAAAGGCTTTGGTAAACAATAGCAAAAATAGCCACGCTGCCTAATCCCTGCTGAAGGACGAGTGCCGCCTCACTCCACGCTGCTTTCTCTGGAGAGCTTTCCAGTCTCACTGCCCTTGCCAGTGGCTGCMAGGGGCAGACAGGGACTCTTACAGAGAAGGCTCGGTGGCCAGCCAAGCCCGCTGAGCATTTCACTCCGTGCCACAAATAGCCGTGCGGAGCAGTCACGGCTCCAAACAAGGTGCTTGGCAAAGGCAGCTGCTGCTTGGCAACCYGTTTGTGCCACCGTGACATATCCCTGCACCGCCGGCGCTGTCGGRAGGCCAAATGGCCCATCGGGACACGCCAGGGGGATGAGTAATCACAGCGCATCCCACACTTYCCCCGTGGCTAAGGGTGGTTTCATTTTAATGATGTATTAACAGATGCTATGCAGTGGCTCTCACACGCAAAATACAGAACAAACTAGAGCAGAAGTCTGGCTGCAAAAGATGCGTGGGCTTGCAATGCCCTGCTCTGATTTCTGCATCAACATTTTAAAGCACTAGTTGACCTTTGTGGGGATTTTTTACTGAAATTAAAAACACTCTTGGGTTCTGGTTGTTGCAATTGCTTATCTCTTAAGCAATAAAATATTTTCTGTGTTAAGCTGGTCTCCTAAGGCAGTTTGAAAGAAGGTATGAATCTTTTCTAYAAGCACATTACAGGCAGGATTTTCACATGTGCTCAGCTCTGCACTAACTACTGTTTATATTAAAAATTATGGAAAACCATCTTGAAACCACTGCAATAAAAACCAGGTGAATTCTGAGTGCTCCTAAAAGTTTCACTCTTTAGTCTTCACCTCAAAATGCACAATTAAGCTTATGCGGTGGGAGTTAAAAAAGGGCAAACAAAAAGGCAATTCTAGTYGTTTCATATACTTCAGTATAAATTTATTCTAGTATAAACATGACCAAAAATGCTTTGGTCTCTGCAAACAGAGAAGATTCACATTCCATCTCTCCATAAGGAAGTAAATATAACTGGAACAGACAGATAAGAGCACCTTCCCACACAATGTTTTATCATTCAAGCACAGTGAAAAAACAGCCTCTGACAGAATTTGTAGAAAGGGAGGCAATACRCAACTACAGCATTTTCCTGTTAGAAGTAATATTTCAGAAAAATATTGTGTTTTCTTCCTGCTGGTTACAAATATTACCAAATAAAGCCATGCTCCATGTAAACCAAGCAATGGCTTCTTCTGTGAACAGATATCTGATACTCTTTAAAAAACCAGTCATCTCTTCCCCCCCCCACTACTATTTTTTTAATCCTGTGCAGATAGGAAAAAGAAAACAACAAATACAGTATCATGTATGAGAAGCTCATGAGCTACAATAATTTTGTGTTGCATGAGACACAGAATATTATTAGCTATTTTTTAAATCTATACCCTGTGTAGTCAACTGTATGTTTATTTCACTATGGTAAATATACTGCATCCAATTCTTCCAACTCTATAAACTTTAAAGATGCATTTGTACTGATGCAGTTCATGTAACATTTACAGCCTCATTTCCAATTTAACAATAATAAAAAAGGTCAACTACTCAATACTACAGGCTGCACATCAAATATCTCGGAGACACTTGCTGTGAAAAGAACCATCTTTTCAAGCCCAAAGAGATAAAATCAGGTCCATCAAGCTCCAAAAACCTCACAGGACAAGAGGAACCAACTTCGAGTTGCAYGAAGGGAGGTTTAGATTGGAYATTAAGAMRYTTTTTTCATGCAAAGGGGTGTCAAGCATTGGAACAGGCTGCTCAGGGAAGTGCTGGAGTCACCATCCCTGAAAYTATTTAAGAGACACGTAGATGTGGCACTTGGGGGAATAGTTTAGTGGTGGACTTGGTAGTGTTGGGTTATGGGTTGGACTTGATAATCTTAAGAGGTCATTACAATCTGAATGATTCCATGATTTTAAAATGATGCAGTAACACATTTCTCTTTAGGGTAACAGTTTCCTAGCACCAATATTAGTTCATGTCATCTGTCACTGACATTCACCAAAAATCCTYCACTGAATCCTCAGCATAATGGCAAATGCCAGCCTTTGATTCTGCCTGCACCATCTGCCCGCACTATGTGGAACCAATGTTTTGACAAGCTGAACACCGTGRCCTGAGCAGCTCATCCAGGAGCTATAATTAATACTATGACTCAACATAACACAACAGCAGTCAAGAAATACTTCCAGTACATCCATGCAGCTCCTTGTAGGGCAGAGAGAACTGCAACACCAGGCTTCCCARCTCACAGCAACATCCTTATTATAGTCATGTCCCCACTGAACACACCATGCTAAGTACTGACCTTCATSACATACATCTTTTACATTACCTTATTAATATTAATCTACACTTCCAGAAATGTAACTTCTTCTTCCCTTCATTAGTTTGTGCTTCTATTCTATATGAGGAAGAGCAAAGCTTTTCATTGCCTGAATTAATTCCTTTTGAGCAGAATTACAATGTGTTAAAGAAAATATCTCCTCAGCTGTTCCTCTTCTCTCACACACATAATTAATTGTAATTATTAGTCACTCCAGGTTTTGGTTTCACATTTTTCTCTTCCTACATTCACTACAGCATCACCAGGYTTCAAAACCCACAGAGGATGGCAGACAGCTGAGCCATCTGCAGTTAACACTGCAGCATGAAATAACAGCCTTAATATTCAACAACCAAGAGAACAACCAGAAGCAGTTTATRTTCCTAAGACTCAAAAGTGAGTAATGTATCGACAAATAAAGCTAATGCAAAATAGCACTGCTTTCCTACTTCATTATGACAGTCTTAACATTTAGGGTAATGCAAACTGAAGGTCTTCATCTTGTACTTTATATTTATTAGCTATTCAATGCTAGTAGCAGACCTTTCAAGTAARCGTGAACAAATTTCAGTAGCAGTTTATAGAAAGCAAGACTTCCATGCATTTTTCTAGCAGAAGGTTTGGCAACAATTGCCAGCTTTTTTTTAAGTAATGGTTTCCGTCTCAATCCATCTGACTAATCCTCAATGAGTAAAGMAGCAGTGGACAGTTACAGCATCTATTACAAAACTTGGGAGGGAAGAAGATGTACAAGTTACCCATCATAACAACATATTGCTGGGATCATTCRAAAGAGCAGCACTCTTTTTGCTTGACAGAGCAGAAGCAAAGGAAAAAGGGAAGATGACACGGGCTTGTRCTTTTAATCAGAGGGCTTTGAGACCTGCCAAGCCTCCTTCTGCTTTGCTACATACCATGGAGAAGTGGGTGCAATCTGAGSAGCTGGTAGCTTTAGCAAGCAACATAGTTTAAAACTAAGCAACTACCTGTGCACTTCAGGCAAAATTCATTATCAGCAACTTGGTAGCTCATGGAGTTAYCCTACTCTGAAGCTGCAGTGCTAAAATGTCTTTTTAAAAAGTATATATATATATTAGGAACAGCTTCCTAAAGTGTCAGAAATACAAGGTATGCTTCACTTCAGTTTCTGAAGTCAGTGAGAAGAAACGTACAAAACAAAAACTGAAAAGCCAAATATTGAACAGGACAAATACCGTCCAATGCAAACTTCCTGTACTGGAATAAGGGGACCAATCAGGGCAGCTTTGAGTCACAACTCCGAGTGGGAGTCCAGTAGTTGCATAGAAACAGAGTTCAAAAGGTAGACTCAYCTCCGGATCAAGAACTTTATGATCTATGAAGAGCATGGCATGCATGGATTTAACATGCTAGAAAAGACAAACATCATTTCGCATTTGCTCTACCTTTGTCCACTCATTCCTTGCTGGAACAGCTTGAATGTTTTGAATCTTTCATTTTAAAAAGCACAGCTAAGAAAAGCTGCCAGGTGTTGCTATCTGTGTCTGCCAGCATGTTACTTCCTTTGAGGCTGATAGTAAAAGATCTTTAATCCATTTTCTTCTAGCTCTGTCATGGCCATTAGGGAAGCCAGAAACAGCGGAAAAGCTACATGGAAATATGTCACAAAAGTCAGAAACCAAATTTCGCTTCTTGGACAAAAATCTCCAAAAGATCAGAAAGGTTCATCTATAAAGGCACATCACAAGATGATTTACAATCTGTTGGTAAAATTGAGCAATTTAATCAAAAAACATTGCTCACAGAGCATTATATATGAGGCTATCATTTCAGAATTCTACCAGGAACTACCTAAAAYGAGAAATTTCTAAAAAGCTGGCAGATACAAAGAAGAAAACTGAAAAATGGCAGCCTAAAGCTGCTATGACAAATCAAGCAAAGGAAAAAAATAACACATAAACATGTGTACTACAGCATCATATAATACACATGAAAACTCAGTGCAATGAGTGATTTGGTAAACGTCCCGAGATTGCTGGGTGCAAAACCAGAGGAGTTAATYGAAGGGAAAAACACTGAACGCCACAAACTCTGTAGAAGTCCCTGAGCCACAGCTGGTGGCAAGCTGGGGTTACTACCAAGCGCAATCCCATAAAAGGCCCAGTCTTTCCTTCTACCTCTCTTCATAGGCATCAGCCTTTGGCTATTGTCACAAGCAACATACTTGGCAAGATGGAGCTGTTCCCACGCCTGAAGAGCATCATGTAAAAGGCTCACGGTCCTCTCAAGGACACTGTCTTAGCTTTGTGTTTCCTAGAACAGATCACAGACCTCAGGAAAACAAAAAATATGCAGAAAGAAAATTCAAACTTACAACCTTTAAACTTCTCCTAGATACCTGCAAGTTGGTAACTTTTACTAAGTGGAAATGTTGGCATCATTTGATTTTTCTCTTCTGTGTGTAAATTCACTTCAGTGTGACAGACTGCATTCAAAAGACAGCTTAATTATAATGAAGAATAATAAGCAATCACAGTACATTTTCTTTAGAGAACACCTCTGATTAGGTGTCATCAGGACACATGAAAATAATAGCAAAAGAAAAGAAATGTATAATTTACCTTTAGTCAGCTAAACCTGTAAATAAGAGCCATGAAAATCCTAATTGCTATAATCATTGAAGTTTAACTGTTAAAATCATAGATTTAAGAGGAAAAGTAATTATTGCTTGGGTTGACATTACACAAGCAGCTATCCCCGGTCATTTGCAGTCACAGGAGGTGATAGTCCGGGTGAGCAAGTCAAACAAAATCACTTCGTTGTTCTGCAATTCAGGAGACAAGAGGTGAGAGAGAAGGCAAGAAAAAAAAGGGTGTGTTCCTCCGGAGTTATTTTAACCCCTAGAGCAATGAAAAATACAGCACAAATGAACAGTAAAGCCTCTAGTCATTTRGATACCTCAAACTAAGGCTCAATGCAAATTCTAAGTATCCCAATATTTAAAATCTAAACATGAAGCACAGTTATGGTGTTATTCTAATGAATGGTACCAATTCAGTGTTACATTTACGTGAATAAATCCCTTCTTCAAACAGAGCAGCTAGCAGACAAGCCCAAGTATTTCTTAGTTCAGAGCTCCCAAACACCTGATTCAAATGAGTATTTGTAGCAGTCAGCTCTCCACTATTCTAGGAGAGTTATTAAGCAGAGCAAAAGAAGCAGTACAATTTTTGTGTCTTGTCATTTAAGTTTTTCCTGCTTTAATCAATTAATCATTTTTTTACCAAAGTAAAATGAAATAATAACTGCTTCACTGCTAACACTGGCACACAATAAGCAAGTGACACTCACAGAAAGCAGCCATGTAAATGTTAACATTGGTGATGCTATAAAGAGACATTACCAGGAGAAATCAAATTTAAGTAAGTTTCCAGGTGCAGACATCTTTTATTTTCACTTTAACTTGCTCTGAGTATCCTAAAGTGCCTTAAAGCTCATCAGGGTCCCTGGTTTCCCCGACATTCCCTGACCAGCATTTTCGTTCCTTCTTCCTATGAAGAGCAGGTCTTCAGGGCTGACATGAGGCTGGAAACAGCTGCACACCTTGCCCGGCTGCTACACACATGCTTTTGATGGCAGGTTAAGGAGATTTCTGACCTTGCACGATTCCCAACTGCTGYATCTCATAAAGAAAGGGAGACACTCAGCCCTACCGTGCTGCCAGTGGGGGGTGGGATTTCATTCATTTGTTTCTTTTTACACTCACCTACAAGCCTTGCTGTGCAGAGCCTATCCCCCTAAGGCTCAGTGRGATGTAAGAATGTGTTTATGTACCCTGTTTCATCAGTGAGGGAGTCTTTGCATGAAATTTTGCAGCACATCCACATGCTTTCCAGCCTGGAGTCAATGTGCAGAGGCAGGTGGGAGCCTGAACAGACCCAGCAGATTGCCTGCACCTACTCACACACATGCACCCATCAGCTTCAGCAGCAGAGAGCAAAGGGAATGCAGAGTTTTTYAAACTATTAATATGGAAAACATCTACCATGCTTTCTGCACAGGAAAAYAGAGCAGTGAACTACGAGTGAACTATGAGTCACTGACAGTCACTGATGGAAGCTCATCAATGATTATTGTAAATGCTGAAATTTACTGTTTGGTTAAAAACTTGAGACTAACCGCTTCTAAAGTTGTTTACATTTTTAATGGCATTTGAATGCATATGAACTTAGAAAAGAGAGCTACAGATAGTAGCTGACAGTGATCAAATTCACTTTTAARTGTAATTGTCAGAAAAACAACACTAAGAGAATTGCCTCTGCTTTTGCCAGCACCTTGTACTGAGCTTTGCAAATTAATAGTATCAATTTTTTTTAGAGGAATCATTCTATTTTTACAAAAACCCATAGCATGAGAAGGGGAAAACAAAAATAGCAAGCATACTGCTACTGCTAAGTGACTCCCAATGATTAGTTCTAAATATATGTGTACAATTTCCTTTGCAACCCGTTTGCTGAGAAAAGCAAGAAAAAATAACTCAGTGTACAGAGTTTTTTACACGCAGTTTCTAAAGACAAAGCAAGWCAGGACCAATAGGGGCTGTCATCTTTTTCCACCAAATCAACATAGCTGGAAAATAACAAGCTCTAAACAGCAGATTTCTCAGGTTGCTTTTAGTTCAATGACTGCTGCATTTGTTACTCACAGGAGACAGAAAAAGGTGCCAGGATCCTCCTGCACTTTGAACTCGGGGAGCATCCTGCATAATTAAGGTTTTATGAGCTGCTAAGTCTACTTAGACAGGCAAGAGAAGTCTGCATTTATCACTGGTACCTCAGCAGAGGTCTAAACCAAGCACATTTTTGTACTGTGCAAGTTCAAGAAAAGGATGAGCTATCCAGTCCACCTTTTACACAGCACAGGCAGGCTCCAGCTCCCTATAAAGTCAGTAAAGCACCAGTTACATCTCTAGCAGCRGATTAAAAGGCTGCCAGAGAGGTTATGGGGTTTGCTAAGTGATGCGTGAGAGTGAGACAGAAAGAGAAGCCAAATTTCCCATCCCCACCAATGTGCTGGGCTATCAGGACAAATTAAATGGATGTGACACATTACATGACAAATGTATGTTCTGGTCCACATTCGGGAGTTTCAGTACATCGTTTCAAGGTGCCCTAATTACTAGTAATCTCAGGTGTTTTAACAACAAATGACACTGACATTCCCRGGAAAGAGCAAAGGCATAATTTTGGCACCAAGCCCGGCTGAGCTGCTTTGAAATGCCAACACTTGGCTATGTCTCAGCTACAGTTTCCAGGTACACAAGTCCCTGTCCTACCAAGCACATCTGGCTCCTGCCGCAATGGCTGGGCCCACAAGTTGAAATTAAAGGTTTTAAATACAGAAGCTCCCAAAGGGTGTCCTGGGGACACTGACATCTTGTACATTTTGGCCGAGGATTAGAAGAACACTACTTGAACTGAGAAAGCAGGTTTCAGTGAACTGTTGCTCGAGGGCTGATATTATTTAACACATCTGGATTAATATGTATGCAAAGCAAAATACAAAGGCACTAGAACAAAGAACTGGAGAGAGATATTACGGGAGGGCATTGCAAAGCCACGGATGGCAAGATATATTTAGCAGACATAAAAGAAATATCTTGTCTTTCTTGTGGACTCCAGATATTCTGACAGTATTTGCTAAGGACAGGCATCTAAGTGGCACCGAGAGAACATATGGAAAAAACTAGAGCTTTCCATTTTTAGAAAACTAATGAGCTTTTCCTCTTTGTTCCCAACTGCTCTTTGCCCTGCTGATATGTCATAATTCTYTATTTATAATGCCATAGCATTTTGTCATGGAGAATGCAGTAAAAATTACAAATAMGCCTGCCTTGCAACACATTGACATATCACAACATGGGTTAGGAAGGAGCAAGGTTTAGTTTGAATAAGAACCAGCTTAAGCTATTAGCAAACATAAGATAAGCTCTGGTTGTAGGTATGGGCTGTCCCCCTGCTCTAAAAGCATCATCTGATCGTGCTCTGTTCACCCTCTTGTACCTCCAGCACCCTGTCCTGAGCTGATTCACAAGTCCCCTGATTTGCTATTTCCTCCAACTTGGATTTTATTTCTCAAGACCAATCTGTGTTACATGGATTTCTCAACTCTAACTGGAGGAAGACCAGGAGATCAGAACACTCGGACTCACACTGGTACAGTAAACACACCCCTTCCCCCAATCCAGCCCAAAAATGGTCYCATTCCCATCTTGGATATGCATCGTAATAACAGCAACACAACCACAGAGAGCTAGTACGCATTTTTAGATATGTGCTTTAAAAAGAAGCTTTCTCTTCCCCAAATAGAAATGTTCTCCCTCATTGTTAGTTTTGTACAAAATAAACGAAATGTAAAAATGTCAAGAATCTCTGCACATCTCTTACTCTACTAAGTCTGGTTATTCTTCCAACTGCAGTTATATGAATATAATATATATGCTGCTAATTCTATTASAAATCCACCAAGGAAATCAATGCAGAGTTAATACTACAAAGAGACACCAAACACACCTATCAGACCTGCAAATTAACACATTCCTAGARGTGATATGATACTTCTGACACCTCATGGCAAATAGTCTCTGAATTAATTAAGGGCCTTAGTTATAACAAAAGAATAAATCCTCCAGATCTGAATAACCATTCTTCTGAAATCGCTAATGCAGTTGATGAAAACACAGTAACAAAAACCTTTCAAGTTACACTGCTCTGCAACCTGACGCATAACCACTTCCAAGGAAAAATAATCTAAAAATACAATGAAACAGGCATTAGGAGGTAGGAAGTACTTCCTCTCCACSGAGGCTTTTGTAAGCAGACACACAAAGTTCCTTTTCAAGGTTCCTTTTCTTGAAGTGGGAACTGAYTGCTTTCATGCTGAGCACACCCAGATAAACACCTTTGCATTTTTACGCTTTTTTGTGGCATCTGCACTTACTCAAGTTACAAACAAATCTTTAATCTTCCTGTTTCAAACAGAGGCTTTTTGCAAATTCATTGTTAATTTTTTCCAAAAGGTTCACAGTATCAGGAAGATAACTCCAGACATTAAACGGCGTTCTGATTTTTRGTGACCCTTCCTGAGTAAGGTCAGGCTAAGTGGCCCTGCTGCATTCTTTTGTCTAAAGCCCTTTCTGCAAGAAAAAAATCCCCCATGAAGAAACCCAAAGCCCAGCAGCCACCCCAGCTCCACAACACAAGCTTGATGGGGGGACTGTGCCCCACAATCGGAAAAACCTGGGTGACCCCAAGAACTTCAAAGCAGATGAAGCAAAGTTGTCAGGCTCTGACAAGTTTATTTACTTGTAAGTGCTAGCGGTCAGAAGGGATCCAGAAGCAAATGCCGGCTAACATTTGCCCTTCCCAGAGYCAGGCAAGGCTGTCACACCATCGCCAGAATGCGCAAGGTCACCGTATGGCTCCTGCTATCCCTCCTTCGGGGCTTTTTCTGTCATGCTTCARGGCAGCTTCTCAATGCACATGTTTTGTAGTGACTTTCCAGAGCTGTGTTTGCATTTTGTCTCTTAAACCGCCGAAGCAAGCGGGCAGCAAAGAAGGGCTCGSTGCCCTGGCAATACCATCCATTCRCACTCACCTCAGGTTTTCTTCCTGTGACCCCGGCAGGACACTGTCAGGACGATCCCGTCTCCTCCTGTACAGACCTGAATGTGACAACTCTTTCAGCTGCAAGGCCGTCATATTCCCCTACCTGGAGGAGGGCTGGKTTTTTTTAAAGGTGAGGGGGGTGTTTTGGCTTTGGGTTGGGTTTCTTTCCCCCGCCTCTCTCTCCCAGCTGTGGGTGCCGAGGAGCGCGCCTGCCAAGATGCCTGGAGAGCAGCGGCWGGGCGGTGTGTCGGCACACCTGCGCCCGCCGGAGCCACCAACCTCCGCAGGCAGGCAGGGCAGGCACCCGCCGAGCTGCTTCCTGTTTCTCATAGGTACACACCCTCCCAAAGGGCACCACATTTCCTCTAGCACCGGATCACACCTAAGGGATRTGTGTGACAAGCTCACCCTCTTCCCTCCAGGTTTCCTTAAACTCTCACCGCCCCGACAGGCACGACCCTGCCCTGTGCTGGGCAAAGCAGGCGGCTCCCCCAGCACCTCTGCAAGAACCTACACATCCCCAGGACCGCAATGAGCTGTTTACTCTTTCCTGTCATAATTTATGACAAAAGGAAGGTCATTAGAGCTATGAAAATTCAGAGTTACTCAAGCACATTGGCAAGCTCTGACAGGGAAGTTAATGCAGCGAAGTGTGCCGCAAAGTAACTTCGGTAACTAGCATAAAAGTACTCTAGGAAATGCAACAGCACTGTGTATTTTTTTTCTTACCTTGAAAATAAGAAGAAAACCACAATGTAATTTTCTGCCTACTCTCAGCTATCAAAACATAACCATTGTACCAGTTTGTCACATTTTGTAGTAATTGAGTGTCCCGTGTAATTGTAAAACGGGAATGGAAGTGCCTGAAGTTTCCTGCAAGGCAGGAAGGTGGTTAGCAGAGAATTTTGCAAGCTCTGTGATTCAGTTCAGCAAATCTTTAATAGTAAATAAAACACTTAATTTCGGGAGGCTTCAAAAAAGCTTACCACTTCTTGAAAAATGTTTGCCATTCCTTTGACATTATTCTTGACACATATAAATAAAAACTTAATTCAGAGATTTTACTCCGAYGTGGTGAGTGGGGAAGGAGTGTTTTTTTAAATGAACTTGCATTTAATAATAGCCAAGAAACCTAACAATTTGCAAGAACTGTTTTGATTATAATAGGAAACAAGTTCTAAGTGGTATGAATTACAGAGTTCATTATTAAAGTGTTTATTTTGTAGCAGAATACACATAAGAATATTTTTAATTTCTCTAAAGGAAAAAAGTGCAACATAGATAATACTATGTCATGTGACATCAATTTTGTTGAGATTATCAGACTGAACACAAACATGGTAATTTTGTGTAATACTATCAACATGCTTCAATCTGGAATGTCATTGATGCATAATATTAAGCATCACACAGTGGAAAAATAACAGAAATTGTTTTGGATAAGGAATCACATAACATGCCAAATAGATAATGGCTGCAAAAATTCAAAGTGGTTTATATGATGTTAGAAAGCTGCACACGCTGAACTGTCAACATGAGGTACATACATCTGAGCTGCCCTCAGAAAATAAAAGCAAGAATCACAATATTTGTCTGAACATGCTGCATTCCAGTTTCAAATGAAATATTTTAAATTGTTTCTCAGTACACAGTAGGATAAGCTTAAACACAATTAAATGCCAGTTCCCTGCGGACAGTCAATCAGCGATCCAATGAAAAGTTAATGCTGTTACGAGCAGAGGTTAAGGATGGCAGATGACAGATGTTCATGGCATAGCAGCTTTTTTACATTACCAACAGCTTATACTCTGCTTTAAATATCTGTGTATCTATGATTTATCTTTGTCTAAATGATCAATTTTAGATACTGATCTAAGAAGTGATGAATTTTTTTCTGTGAAAAGCTCTTTGTGAACTATTGAAATTGAACTATTACCAACAATTTGTTCATAGATTCCTATTCACTGCAGTAGCCATCTGTCCAGAATATACTGAATACTTCTGTATTTAACATRACACAAGCCAATAAAAAATGAAAGGACAACTCTTCACTCACTTTGCTACACGTTGCATTAGTGTGAAACACATCTCTTCATTAAATTTTTATTCATCTGCATAAGCAGCTGCTGTGCTTTGGCAACAACTTTTACTCAAATGTCTTTATAAACCAGAGCTGCACCAAASCAGTATTATGAAAATTTAAAATTAACACAACCTGATAGAGCATGYAAATTGAAGGAATACAAGTCCAGACACAAAAATGAGTTGTTAYACAGATCAAATCCACTTAAATATAAAGGAGGCCAAGATAGGTTTTTAAAGTAAGACCTGGGACTCAGCTCCATAGCTCCATTTCACAGGSCTCTTCAGCAAACACCAACAGGGGTCTACTGATATGGAAAACACTTTCATGGAGGACTTCAGAACAAGCTAAAAGCTTTCTACAAGAAGAAATGCAAACTGGACTCCTTTTCTGCCCTGWGGGATTGCCCATGAAGCCTCACAAGAAACGAGGTTTCAAATCTGAATTTACCCATACAGTCAAACCTTAAGTTCTGAGTATCAAATACAAGACGTAAGGGCGTTTTTTGCAGAGATATTGCAGAACACAAATGTTATTTCTCCACTAACTCACTTAAATGCTTCCACCAAGCAACTCGGATAGACCTGACTGCAAAAAGAGCTTCCCCAGCGAGTGCCTCCTGCTCCCCACACCCCTTTTTACCTTCTAGCCCCTATCTGCTGTTTATAATTCCTTTTTTGAGAGATTACATTCTTCTCGTGTGGGATGGGACCACTTGGACCATTCACATTCCATCAGAATTTTTGAGAATCAGCCAAGTTACCACAGTTTTCTGCATTACCAGTAATGTACAGCCTTCTTGTATCTCCTGTACTCTGAAGGTTTACTCTTCATTTTCCAGTGTGTGACTCTTACCTCATGCAACTGACCTTCCTCCTGCCCCCAGAGAAAGCCAATGTTGCTACTGCATTGTAATGGATAATCATTGTGGTTATCTGTCTTTCAGCAGAGAAAATAKTYCCCCATGTCTAACCAGCAAAAGGTRGAAACAAGATAGAAAGTATGCAGTCCTTCATTCAYCACAAGCAGTAAATAACTTTTTATTATGTGTGACAAAGCTCACGGTTGAGTTTTCMCTGCAGTCCGACAGAGCATTTATCTTGATATTTGAAGACCGCAATGCTCTCTCTCAAATTTCTATAAAAGTGCTGCTGTTCTGGTGACTCTAGGTATTCAGGAGAATTCTCCAGTTTAAAAATACTTTAAGGAAGACAGGTTATGTCTGGCTACTTTATGCTACATCCAAAGGGATGTGAACAGTAATTCATGAWGCTGGAAAACATGTAATTGAATTTAGGAATAACAATAAATGCCAAGTGCTTCAAATTCGGACATTTGTCCATGAGYCTGTATTTACAGAGAATAGACACTAACTATAGAAACCACAAAAGATGAAGTTTTAGATCTGTCATTCCCCACAGAGCAGTCTTTACTGAAGTGTTTTACCTTTTATTCACTCCAGTGGCATGTTTCTTCTCTGGGGGATTTTTCCAAACTTTGAAAAAATCACCAAATTTCAATTAAATTTAATTGAAGATTTTTAAATTGATAGAAAAAACTGGTTTTATGACAGCAGAGACAGTATAACAATAGTCAGAGAAGTGTTCTAAGAACTCTATACGAATGCTCATAGTGTGCACACAGTTACAAGATGGTTGCTTGTTAAAAAGGAAGCACATTCCTCCATGCCTGCATTGCTGACCCAGCTTATCACTGGAATCAGTTWCCAGAGGAAACTAAAGAGTGTACTAAAGTGATGGTTTTCTTTCTSAAAAGATTTCAAAGAAAAGCACACTTTAAAGTGGAGGAAAAGGCTTATACATCAGCAAAGGTCTCACTGGAGAAAGTGRAGGAAGGTGGCAATTAACCTTCCAGCAGTTTTGTTAGAATCTCTGAAGCATGCAACTGATGTGCCACTGCTATCATGCCTCTCTGGAGCTGCAGAACGAATCCCCTCAGATGAGTTTGGGTGTCAAGAAATAGTGCACCCACACTGTGGGTCCCTGCTAGGGCAGGCAGGRATAATACACAAAGAGAATGCCAAGCCACAAATGCTAAAGACACATACCTTGAAACTGAAATTTCAAAGCTTCGTGGAAGCCTAAATTAATTCAAAGAGTTAAATAATTAATTACATGTTTCCTTCCATGTCTAATGTCACTCCCAACATCCGTTTTGATGTTTCCTGCCTTGTTCCACTTGGTGATCAATCAATCCTGAAGCATGCAAATTTAATCTGAGGATTAGGCTAAGTACKGAGGCACTTGATCTATCTATGGCCACACTACAAAGCAGAGCTTTGRATTTATGTCTGTGCTCCAGCTGACCAAGTGGGTTTATTGTAATTTAACAGTAGTTATTAGTTATTGTTAAACTTTATCTACTAATGCCTCTTCCTGCCATACAATATAAAGTAAAAACTTACTGATGATGGTTGCAACCTRGTCTAGTGCAAGGTGTCCTGGCCCATGGTGGGGGTGGGAACTAGGTGATCTTTAARGTCCCTCCAACCCAAACCATTCTGTGATTCCATGGTGTGCTCAACACTCAGAGCAGTGAGGCACTTARCCCAATGAAGTCCTCTGGGATTTGAGTGGGCAAAGGGAAGGCAGAGTTATTGTGGTGAGCACCAGGCTCCTTTCTCATCCTGGCAGTACCACCTCCATAGCTGGTGCGCCACAAGGTTTCAGTGAGGCAAGGCAAGATCCCTGCTCTCATTCCAAATATACTATTCCAATAATAACAAAAAATATAAAAGCAAAAATGGGAAAATCTTCTTTCTGAAYGTGGAAGCAAGGTATTTTGCTTTCCTTCTCCAAGCTCTCTGCATGTGTTGCTCCATGAATTCCTAAATTCAGCAGGAAAAAAAATCAAACCTGCAAAAGGCACACTTTTGTCCAGCAAGCAGAAACCTACTTTGGCTGAGCTTTACAATACCTCCCTCTACTGGGAAAATACTGCCTTGTTTTTTGTGCCAGTATTTCTCTSTACAGCCAGAGGCAGGTACGGATTAGCCCACACATACTTCAGTAATTCAGAYCGGGGCCAAGCTGAGAGCAGAGACGAATGATAGACCTGTGGGTGAAGACGTAGGTTAGCATTATAGCCAGAAATGCTGTTAATTAGGAGATGATCCATGCATGAGTAGGTGTGCAAAGAAGAAAGCATGTGACACAGCATGAATCAGTTTTGTCCTGCCATTTGTACATAAGTTTCTTTAAAAAACCAGTGACAAACAAGCTGGCAAGAAGTTGATGCTTTAGGATGGGTACAATTACTCATATGGAGCCTGTATGTGATGYGGTAACATCTTAAAAAAGAAAGGGGAAAAAATATACCAAAAAGATGATGGGAGGGGGAGTTTAAAGTCAATAAAATAATAGTTTAGATTAATTTTCATAGCCTAGAGCATGTGGACAAACACAAGCAATTCCCAACCTGCATTTCTAGATCCAGGACATACCCTTCAGAATAATTTTTACTGTCTTGGAATKATAAGCCTCTTCCCAACAGAGATTTTCAAAAGCACTCAGAAATACACCTTTTACATTTAAGCACCTTGGTTATGATGCATGAAGATCCTAAACTGAAAAGTCTCATCTCTAAAACAGTTGACTCCTACTTGCACTTTATTACTGTATATGTCTAGAAGGTTTACCTTATTCTTTCTACTATCATGGGATAAAATGCATCTAGAAATAAGGGAAAAAGCCCTGGGTGCCACCCTGCTTACTGGATGATTAGAAGTTCCCCAGTAGCTGCTACAAAAGACTGAAGAAACTTCCAAGTTAAAAAAAAAAATTAAAATTACTACTAATACTACTACCACCATTACCACCACTAATAATAATAATAATAATAATAATAATAATAATAATAATAATAATAATAATAATTCAAAAGTAGAACCACAAAACAGGTGGCAAATGAAGGAAACTGCCCAGAGAGCTACTGCCCCAGATACTCCAAAGAATTACCTGCTCTGGCAGTCGGGTTTGTGTCCCAAAAGCCAGTGAGTCCTTCCAGGGGTGCAGAAAAGCTGACTGAGCCATTTCAGATGGAAAATTACTAAGACTGTTTTGGGTGGGGAGCTAGTGGGACATCTCAAAACAGGTGCCAGACTGACTTTGCCCTTTCAGTGAAGGGACCGGACTATTAGGAAATCCTATTTTTTCTCCAAACATCACTCATCAGGGTTAAATAAATGCAAACAAAACCACAGCAGCCTATAAACTGGTTTCTCTGTGGATTCCCAGCAATTATTCTCCTGGACCCTTTGCTTTCCATCTCACAAATAATTTTCAAACGACCAATGCTACATTACAAGTAGAGAAAGAAAAGCTTCTCATCGAGGTTTCATGTCATTACACTGAAATGAAATGCCAAGGAGAGAAGACAGTACTGGCTGGAGAGATGCTGGTGACCCTGACAAAATGCACATGGCTTGAAGGCACCACCACCTCTGGGCACACAACCAAATATAACCATGAAAGCAATAGGTGACACCACAGCTCCAAGGGCTGGTGTTTTAGAAGGACAATCCAACCCTGAGCTCCCAAGGGGGTACCAGAGCCTGTGAATGCTGCTGGTTTTATGGTGAAGGATGGTCAATTTAGCAGCCCAGAAGATGCAATGATCCTGACTCTGCCTGTAAATGCACCATACAGGCACCTCACACAATCTCTACTGCCCAAAATACCAAGGCAGGGAAACACATTACAGAGGAAAGGGGAGGAGGCAGYGGGGGCACAGAGAAAACACTTGAGGCAGCACAGAGGGTCAGACATACTGAAAACTGGTCCTTTACTCTGACCAGCATTTCCAAGAAAGGTAGAAGACAGTGGGTCCCTAGAGATTATCACCTTTAAAAGCTCAGAAACCTGCAGCATGATGGTTTCTAGTATATAAGAACTACATATAATCTTTMAAGCAAAATACAGAAAGTAGATCAGGCATCTATAAAATATAAAACTGAATATATGTAGAAATACTTAAAAACCACAGGCAACATGCAATTTTTAGTGACTCAAAAATATCTTAATTTTTAGGTACATACATTTTGCTTTCAAAATGATTAAGACCTGTAATTTATATCCAAGTAGAAAAATCCATGCTCAGAAAAAGAAAACAGAGTATAAAAGAAATAAAAGTAATTCAACCTGGACATTCAGGATGATGTAAAATGGAATACCCATCCCGCCTTCCCCTAATGCTGTAAAATTACTTTGGGTTTCAGCATAAAACATAAAAATATGATCTCATCTGGATTTTTCATAATATTTTAAAGCAAATGAAAAATATACTCAAAATTCATAAATTGGAGCAAAAGCCTTAAACCAAAAATGCACAGCTGCCCTACCGTAAAAGCTTTGCTTCGCTGGAAAAGTTACTGGCCTCTGAACATAACCATATCAGAAACGGTACAATTTCTGTAGCAGGTGGGACAAATCTAGTCCTTCCACTGAAATTCCAGTTTTGGGTTCAATTACTCCATTGCAGTGTCCTCTTCTTCAGCCACTGCCAATTATCCCACTGCTCAGAAAGAAAACYTGTCAGCAATGGTGTATCTTCAAACTGACCACAAGTCCTCTGTTCTGGGTGGGGACAAAATAGTGTCCCTAAAAAAGCTCCCAGGGAGCAAAGGATAAAAAACAACTGGGAATACCAGAATACCTYCATGCATTTCCACAACAACAAAGGACTTTGATTAAGTTCTGTTACCATGCCACTTGCTTTATAAAAACCATAAAACCCAGCAAATAAAACTGTTATTTATCCTCTTCCTAACTTTATTTATCGCTATTCCCCATGCAAGGCTCCTGCTCCCAAGAATTTCCCTGTGAATGACTAAAAGCCCATACAGTTTTGGCTGTCAGCTTAGAAGTCAGCATGATATGCACGGTGGCAGATGCTACAGCCAGACCCTCARCCCCAGTGACCAGATGGATACTTACTGTCAGTCTGTAGCCCCACTGGCAGCACACTCACAATGAGCAGCCTTTCCAACATAAAGCTTTATATCAAATGCCCACTGTTTGCATGTTTTCCCTGTGGTWATGACTGGCAGCTCTGATAAAATTTTAAATTAAAAAAAAAAATTAAGTGACTCAGTAAACCACTTCCTTTTTTGACCCACTAAAAACTTGATGCTGTAAAGAAGAGGATAAATCTATCAAAATTCATGGTTCAACTCCAAAAATTGTATCATGCCAATTCTCCATCTCAAAACCACCAAGGACAGAGAAAGAAGCAAGCCTTCCACTTCATTTGAAAGGTTACAGCTTTAGTTACACCATTAGTATATGGTACAGAAGTACAAAAGTGGGAGAGGAACAGCAGGACAGCATTCGAGGTCCCTGTATGGGAAGAGCAGCCAGAGTCATGCAGGGTCATTTCAACCCATCACAAGCATCTCTGTCAGTGCAGTGAGAAGACCACAACTCCCAASCTTCCCACCTGCCGACAAAGGGCAMTATCCTGATTTTCTTCTTTTCTGAGATGAAGGCTGTGTCACACACTGGAAGACTACTGCCATCTCTGGCAACTGCAGCACAGGACAAGGACTAACTGGGGACAAAACACAACCACCATCTCATAGAGCATGTTAGGGTGGTCAACCTACCCAGACAGACAAGAGTTGAGCTGTGTCTCTCTTGTAATGACAGACTCAAACTCAGTTTTCCTACGGCAATCTCAATCCCTGGCACACCTCAAAGGCCCCAGGCAATCTATTGCAGGTTAAAGCAGCAATATCTTTAAAATCAACAAGGCTTCACCGTCACTTGCTACATAGAACTGTAACAAGCACTGCCTGAAACCTTGCTCACCATCAGTGACAAAGAAACGAGGCCACAAGCTGATCTCTACARGGCACACACAGAATATGCTGCAGGCAGAACTTGTCCCCAGCTCTGTTCATACAGCAGTAGAGCTTCAGGCTTAGGTCCCCTGACTGCCAGTGCGCTCTCCCGAATAGTCAGACAGTAAAGTTTCCTTACCACACACTTTAATCATGTACACAAAATAACGCTATGCCATACCATCAGAGCCTCATTTTGCTTTCCCTTCATCATGTCTCTACATCCTGTTTCTTGCTCCTATTTCTGTCTTCAGGCCACTTAACACTATCACTAACCCTTTTCTGTGGACAAATTAACAATGTAAGTTATCTCTCCAAGCTGCTGTTTCCCATACCGCCACATAGTGCTTCCTCATTTGAACTTCTTATCTCTTCCTGCAAAGACCCTTCAAGTACAAAAGGGGCAGTGAAGTTTCATTAAACTTATCACTAGACAGTTACACTCCCAGGCCAAAGAATGCACTACAGCTTTGTCTCTCAAAATAATGTGGTAAAAGTCAAGGTAAGAGCATTTTGTTCTTGAGGATGAAGAAAATCACAACAAACCAGTTGCACAGAATGAGAGGCCTTGGTTGCTACTGCAATGCATGTTATTTAATATATTGCTCATATGCCAGCAGTTCTCCTTTTATAGGAAGGCAAGGACAGTTTGTTGATTCATGATAACTGTAAAAGCTGCAACACTTCATGGTTAATGTGAATAAGCATCTGTTAAAAGGGAACTAGGAAAACAAGCATTAACTCTTCAATTAACATTTTAAAGCCTGTTTGAGCAATTCATTAACCRGTTGGCCTGGCTAAACCATGTTTTTCAGTTTTGTTCACTTCACAATAGTTGGCTCCATTTTATCACCAACTTGTTTTCTGAAAGAGCTGTGCTAAAAGAAAACTTATGACCAAAATTATGGCAAATATGAGAGCAGAACAAGACCAGCTCCAGAGAGACTATGATCATAGGCACGGACAGATTATTGCARTCTCTGGCTGCCCAGATCAGGCCTGATGGGAAGTGCAGGGCAGAGTCACACAAACAGCTCTAGACAAAGTCATGCGGTTTAACCAAAACCCATCAGCTGGTCCTGGCACCAGGGCTTCCTGCGAAAYGGGTCAGCAGATGTGGCTCTGCAATGATTATGAAGCTCCTGAGGTAATGGAGAGGGGACTGGACCTTGGCTAGGCATGGAATTAGGTAAAAAAGTTAGTCTACAAGCAGAAGTTAACTACAGAGGGAGTCACTGGTTCATACCCACATTTCCACGGATGCAGAGTATTTTCCTTTGCTCCTCTAGAAATGCCACCATGAACCAGAACTGCAGAACGCAGGCAGAGATAAATCCCCAGAGTTGCTCCAGGATGCTCAATACTGCAGCTTCTGGACAGGTCTGTGTCTCCTCTGCTTCGGGCAACAAGGGCAACCCTCTGCAAGGAGACTTCTGAGGTGCCTGCATTGCCAGGAGCTGGTGGAAAAGCCAGACAGTCACACCCTGCAGCTGTCTGCCTCGTCACCCTCTGAAATCACCGTCTCCGGGGCAAAACAAGCAGAAGGAAATACATACTCATGCCTCAGCTGTTCCAGTTTGCTGTACACACAAGACAGCTGAATTGACCTAGAAGCTCACCGCCAAGTTCCTTGCTTCTCCTTTTGACACTCTTCCTTCCCCCTCCCCATACACTCCTTCCTCCCTCACCTCCATCCCAGCAGCAAGGAGCTTTAGCCCATGTCTTCCTCTCTCCAAGACCCCTCTCCCAACTGCCAAACTAGGAAAAGACTGGGTTTGGGGGGTGAGTTAGTGAATGCAGCTGCTGTAGAGCAAAGGACTAAACACAGCACAAAGGAGCAAGATGCAGGAAGTATCCCTCCAGCTGAGCAAAAGTGAGATTTCCTCAGCGTGGTCATCCTCAATCAGCTGTGGATGCCCCATCCCTGGAAGCATTCAAGGCCAGGTTGGATGGGGCTCTGAGCAGCCTGGTCTAGAGGAAGGGTCTCTGCCGATGGCAGGGGGATGGAACTAGATGATCTTGCAATCCAAAACACTCTRTGATCCTGCACACTGGCACAGTGCCCATCCCCCGGCAGACACATCCGCTCGGACCAGGCGGGACCCCGCGGGCTGGGAAGGCGGTAGGGCTGCGGGGTGGGGCGGGCTGCAGGCGGCAGCCGCGGGTGCACTGGAACGGAGACGATATTTGTGAAAGCCGTATTAAGGTCTGTATTTGTATCCCTGTCCGACAGCCGGGAGCACCGACCTGCAGCGGCAGCTCCCGGCTGCAGCCGCCCCCGCCCCACGGGCCGTGCCCGGGCCCCGCGCTGTGGGACGGGACGGCCCCGCCGAGCTCGCACCGGCAGGGGGAGCCCGAGAGCCGCGGTCCGGCCCGAGCTGCCGCCTCTCCACAGCCCCGGCCCGCAAAGGGCTCCCCTGCTGCAGCGCCCTCCCCGCTGATCCCCCACCCGCCCCACATCGCCCGGATGAAATGGCGAAGCCTGCTTCAAAAATGAGGAGAAAAGCCCCAAATGCTCCTGGGGTTCCCTCCGCAGTCCYTCCTTTCAGTGTCATCACAGCTGCSTTTCAAAGCAGACCCCAGACACCAAATGCTAACAAAATCAGTGTAAATCTGAGTTGGACTTCCAAGGCAGACTGACTCAAGTTCAGGGAGAAAGTCACAATTGCAGCCATTCAAATAAGAACTTTTTCACTACGACGGTGGTGAAATGCTGGAACAGGTTGTCCATAGTGTTGGTACATGCCTCACTCCTGGAAAGATTCCAGAAGCAGCCTGATGGAACTGAAGATGTCCCTGTTCATTGCAGAGACATTGGACTAGATGGCCTCTAAATGTCCCTTCCAATCCAAATTCTATGACTTTATGAAATGGAACCAATTAAAATAGTCTGCTCTTGACTGATGAGAGGACAGACAGCCATTTGTCATCTCTTGAACATACTGCAATATTTAAACACGACTTTTTCAAAAATCCTACTGCTACACCTGAGACAGGCCTGGATCAATGCCCTAGGATCAACCACACTGCTCGTTTGAGGGCCCCTCGCTAGGAAGTGATGGGAAACACCAGCTCCACCGCTAGACCTGCTCTCCTCACCGAGTGTCCTCTCCTGGGCCTGGTGGCAGTGGCAGGGCTGAGTGGAGCAGGAGCACAAGCAGATGGCACACCTGTCCCTGCAGGACTGGAGTTGCAGCAGCTGATCAGAGGAAGTATCTGATGTTGGGAGCTGTCAAAAGTTTCCTCTCCTCTAAAATGCTTAAGAATAATAGGAGAAAGGCTTGACCTTTCCACAAKAATACTGCTGTTAAGAAGTAAAAGAGGCATTTCTCTTGTTTAGCAGTTAAACAATGGAATTTGTTCCAAAACAAATAAACACTACTTGCYGGTCACTCTGTGAATTCCAAACACATTAATGTTTGTCTGCTTTAAGTCTGACCATTCTGGTCACTGATATAACTTCATCTGTAGATGAAAACAAAACCACAACTGATGAGATCTTAACCCCAGGATCCCCATGGCCAGACCAGGAAGAAAACATCCCTGCCATTCTGCTCAGCCTCCTCCTCTGCAGTGCCTGTGACAGGGGAAGACAAACAGGATGGCTACATAATGCCCAGCACAGCTGGATGGYTCCTTGCAGCTGCATCCTGATGTGCAGGGAGATGCCCACACCYTGTTGCATGGACAGCACAGCCAGGGGCACCTCTCATGCCCAACTGACACAATCATCACAGGTATGTCAGGGCATGAGTCCCATTTCAAGATCTCTGACTTCAATTATCTACCTTTCTGTACTTGTCTCCTTTCTGACATGACAGCACACTGAAGAAGAAAATGCTGCTCTGGAGAAAAAAGTGATTTTAACTCCTACATAGGGCTATCATACCCCTTCTAWTTCACTTACAGAGGCCACAGATGAACTAAGATACCATCAAAATAGATTTGCCAACCATGGATACAACTCCATTCCTAGATTTCAGTAAAGCAGCATTCACCAGCCAGTGGCTGCTGCAGGCTTTCCAGTCTTCTCCAAGTGCTTTGTTGCTTTAACAAGGACTCTCTGTTATCCTCCTCTGGCAGGACAATGGCTCTCAGGCTTTTTCAGTAATGAATACACAGTCTCTTCAAAATAATCTAGGTCAACCTTTGGTAATATTTAATATACAGTGTCTCCAAAATAAGATCAGTTTTTCTCTGCAGGTTCATCATAAGAGATGATAAACATTTTTAATACATCCTCCAAATGGCCCAACCCATGGTCATTTGAATTCTCCTTCATGGACACAACTCTTTGCATTTCTCTTCATGAAATTTCAACTTCTTGATTGTGGAGCCTCTCTTCAGACTGCCAARATAATCTTTAATTAATCTCCTGAATCCCTAAAGGCTCCTCCAAGTCAAGGACATCCACAAACTTCATAAGCCAACTTTCAGCTGCAGCATCCAGATCATTGATCAAGTTATTAARAGCAAGTGACAAAGGAGAGAATTCCTGCAAGATATGGTCAGGCAGGTTTGGTTTAGGGGGTCCTGTTGGTGGCTCTGTGTCAAAACACAAATTCCTGTGCAAATGCTTCTTTTCACACAGCTGCACATCTCCCTTCTGGCAATTTCTAGACTGCTTTTTCCAAACTGCAATTTGGAATTCTCTTGAACTAGGCCAACAGCAATGAAATAAAGCACTAAGTCCAAACTAATATGCCTTCCAATGGGATGATGAACAGGAGGAGATATCAGCAGCACATATGTAAATGGACCACAACAACAAAAGAGTGGCAAGAGCAGATGAGTGGATACACAGAAGACAATTTGCAAGGTTTGTGCTCCAAAAGCCAATCACCATGACTTTAATTCTAAAGCCTTTCTCTTGTTTGCTTATGAAATTTTGTGCAAGACAGCATCAGCAGATACACCTCATTTATTTCCTCCTTTCTGTTTATAAGGCAYGCTCATCTGCCAGATCTGGAAAATTGGCTGCTTTGAAATGATCTGTTCTTAGAAATTCATGTGGCTTTTTAATGCTGTATTATTCAGTAAGTGCTTATATATTGMCTGTTAGTTGCACTCATGACTTGTTAGGGCTCAAAATTAGGCTGATTGAGCTTTAATTCTTCARCAGCCTTTTTTGCTATCATTTTCAAATATAAATACTGTGGTCACTCTTCTGCATGTCTTCTGGGGTCTCTTAGATAAGCTCTGAAAAAGCATCCCTAATAGGCATTACAGCACACTCTGAAYCACCCACTATTACTGCTGGCACAATGTGCATAATATTAAGTCAAAATACTAGAGAAATTGTATCACACTATGCCTGACATTAATGATATGAAAAGCATTCTTCCTCACCATTACTAATGCATATTATCATTTAAGCTTAAACAGGAATGGTGACAGCCATGGAAAATAAACAATATGCAAACAGGAAGGTTATGCCTGTGGAATAGTACAAAAGGACCAAAAAGAAAATATCTTGTGAGAAATTMTTGACACATTTCAGCTTGGATCTGGCCCCATTCACCTCCAGGCTTTCATTAATGTTCTCCCTTTTCCCTGGGGTTATGTGAAAGAGGAAATGAGATAACTGAACAGCACTCAGCAGTCACACTGACTAACACCATCGGTAGCTGCYTTCCTCCCAAACTCACTGGCAGGGGCCCAGGGATCTCCCTCCCAGGCGTGCTGCCACCAACCCGGGGCCAGCTGGCCACTGCTGGCCACCCTGCTTCCCTWCTGTCTCACCTCCCTTTTGCTACTCACTGTTTGATTCCTTTCCCCCTCCTCCCAAGTAACTTGTGCTTGCCAGTGTCTCACCAGGGCAGTGCAAGGACTTGCCCCGCTCCCCAGCCATCTCAAGATGAAGGCAGTGGCTTGGCTTGTGTAGGAAGCCCCTGCACCCACAGCACCAGTGGATATTAACCTCATCCTTGAACCTCAGAGCCAACTCAATTTCTCTGGATGAAGGATCAGTCAAGGTAATGCCTGTCTGGACTTGTCCACCTGGTCAGAGCTGGACCACAGAGCAGAAGAGAAAGTTGGGGCATAAATGATTGCCCCAACCAGTGTGAAAATTCGCCACAAAGACTGGATTTCATTCAAGACTGATTTGCTCAACGCTTAGGCTAAGAAGCTGCAGAATTACTTTATCTGTGGCAATCCTCCATGCAGCTATGAACTTCTGGGTTTCTGATCAATTGTAGCGCTACAAAAAGTTCACAAAGAAGTTTTACATTTAAGAACATTATTAGAGGAGTAAATTTAGGCATCAGCAGAAGGAAAAACAAGTTATTACATACCAGAGCAGTGAAGATGAGCTCAGCAAAACAGCTTAATTATTTGGAGGGAAAAATACAGTGAGTCACCTTTTAAAATTTCAAGTGTTCTCAGTACAATCTCTCACAAGACTCCAAAGTACTTTACAGACCCAGAAAGAGTCTGTGGGCTGTCCAAATCAAATACCCCACCTATGAATAAGTGTTTTGATTATTGGACTTCCTTCAYATTATTAGCTGGGTTCCCGATTTGAATAAATCTGCAACTGCCTTCAAGTTCTTTTATGACATATTGGTTGGCCTATTTGCATATTGCTCAAGAAACAGAAATTATTACCACATAGGTGAAGCACTGGCAACTTCTGTGCTCACCATTCGCTGTCCCACCTCACACACTGAGAGAAAATGAACAGCAAAGATTTTTATAATCATTTGTCTACTCCAAGCAGAAGGATTTTATAAGCAACTACAAATGCATGCAGGATTTCTTTCTGAAGGTCATAACAGCCTGAAGCACTTTTATTCACAGACAGCCCTTCCCTAGTCCACATGTCTGCCTCGTATATCAGTGCAGTAAATCTCAAGAACTTCTCCACCCCTTGAGGTCAAGAGCAGTGGGGTTATGGTTCTGTAGAAATCACCCCTGTGTATGATCCAGTTCCCCTTCCGTCACTCAAAGGGATTGCCAGTCYCTGCACACCCTCCCCTACACAAATCCATGTTCACATGGGCTGATGTGGGTTCACCTGAAGATTGTTCATCTGTCACGGGGAACAAGATCGTGCTCCTTTAGCCCACCAGAGGCCATCCTCCAAAGCACCTTGGCAGGCTCCCGCATTTTCATTTTTGGAGAGGGCAGGGAGGCATTTCTCTAAGAGAAAAGGAGTGGCAGGACGGAAGGAATCCAGGCCCAGAGGCACAGTGGGGTGGATCAGTGGGAACACCGCTTGAATCACCCCACCTCCACATTTGCTGCGCCCTGCCAGCCCGCCAATTTTGGCACCGCACTCGCTACCCCTTGACCTCAGCCACCCCATTGGCTGGCTGTGCCCCTTCCCCTTTCCTTCCCTTAACCGGTCTCGGTAAATGGAGCATTAGAAACAGACATTTCACTTTAGGGGAAGAAAACAGCTCTTTAGCCTGCACTGGGAAACCAGCCAGCTCCCATTCAAATCAAACGGAAGGGATCACGTGGATGCATTTCAATTAATTGTACTGGAGAGGCAGGCTGCAAGCARGCTTCCCTTTCAGCCAGACTCCTGTTGGGGAGGTGCTGGTGTACTCAACCAGATTACCTGGGGATTCATCTCATTACACAGTGCTGAAAGCTGGGAGGAGGCTGTATTCGCAGAGGGCTGAATTTAGCAGGGCCATAATGTGGTGGCAAATAAGTGGAAAAAACAAAAACTGTTTTTCCATCTGCTAGAGCTGTGGTCTCCAAATTATTTTAATTGCATACTTCTACTGGTAAAAAAAAAATTAAGCTAATATATGTGTACATTTTAAAATTTATTTATAAATTACGTGCATGTAATTAAACATCACACAAGGGAACTGCAGGGGTTGAAGAGCTGGTTACAGCAACTGTCATCTGCTCACTGGTATTGGTCTACCATACAGGCTCTTATGCCAGCACCAYCATCAAATACTCCAGGGCAACTTTCAGGTAGCATCAGTCTCAGGAAGGAAAAAGAAAACAAAAAGAAACATAACTAAAACAGCACAAGACATCTTGGGAGCAAGAGTGTGTGGTATTTCTCAAGAACTTTTTTTCCCTTAAATGTAATTTTTAAAGCCTCTGTGGACACACACACTTCATGAAAGAATGTGAAGAAGGAGCATTCACAGAGATCCTGAGGGCAATTTAAATATGGGTCACAATATGTTATGCTTACAAACAATCATGTTCAGATAAAGAATTACCATCATGGTTTATCCTTAACAAGCAGTTAAAAACAGAGGTCTGAAGTCAATACTAAACTACAGTGTACTTTTGGCATGTCATTTGTGCTTCCTCTGACAAGAGGCATTCCCATTTCAATTTCTATTTACTTCTAATGGCTATAAAAATAGTAAGTCATCAARTAAAGAAGCACATCAAATACTCAGCATATAAATAAATAAAAAGATCAACATCAGGCGTGAGGTAAGGTACAGGCCATTTTTATTTGTATGAAAATTAGGGCAAACTTACAAGAAGAGAGGAAACAGAACTAGTGTTAGAACTATATCCTTATTTTTTCCTTTAATTAATTCCCTTATGGTTACATGCTTATATCAATAATATAAATATATAAGGGAAATAAAAGTCCTAGACAGATATGTGCTTTAACTTGAAACTTCCACAAACACTACAAACTTATGAACTCGTTTGAAAACAGTACTGCCACACAGCTCAGAAAAGCCTGATGCKTTCAGAATAACCCTCATCACCCTAATCTGAGCACAAGACTTATCAAAAGAAACGGGGTAAAAGTGCATTTTGTGTACTAAACCTTCCAAAAGAAAGAAGTTGCTTGCAAAATTGACTTTCCTGTTTTCTAAGTAATACAGATCTGCGAGAGTGCTAAGCTGTTTTGAACACAGCCCATAACAATTCATAAAAGACTGCAAAAAAGTGSCAGCCTAAATCGTCTTTATTTTACTACTATTTTTAGATCTTGTTAATGCCAGTAACCTACAATTATTAATCTTGATGCATAAAGAGAGTACCAAATTAAATCTTAAGAAGTMACTTTGCTTGTATATCAGACCCCTTTTTTGGTAGCTCTGATCTTCTACTGAAAAACACAGCATCAGTCCAATGTGAAGAATAAGCCTGAGGGGGAAAAAAAGTGTCTCTGAATATTACTCAAAAAAACCCCACTAGTTCTTTTGACASAAAGAAGAGTATTTTCATCAGAATCCACACACGGAAAAGTAATTTGGGTTCCCTCAGCCTCAGGGGGAAAAAAATGTAGAGGAAGTCTTCATTTAAAAAAAAAAMCAAAACAGCCCAAGAAAACTATGCTCAGCAGCCAGGAACTCAGCTCATCGCATCCCCACAGCATGTCCYGTATGCCCCACTCCCTGCTTCACCCCTGATACCACCCCATCACTRCCACGCTGTGAAATGTGAGCAGGGACAATCCAGAGAAAAGCAGAGGCTTTTTGTCATTTTTAGCTCCTCCATGGCTGTGAACATGAAACCCAGGAAGAGACAGTCGACCAGACTGTGGCCAAGGCAACCCACTACTTAATGCTGGTGTCKGYGACAAYTAGAGATTTAAAACACASCAAGTTCCACCTCAACATGAGGAAGAACCTCCTAACACTGAGAGCAACAAAGGACTCGAACAGGCTGCCCAAGGATGTTGTGGAATCTCCCTCTCTGGAGACATTTAAAACCCACCCAGACATGCTCGGGTGCTACCTGCTCTTGCTGACCCTGCCTTGCTTGGGGGATTGGACAAAAAGATCGCCAGAGGTCACTTCCAACCCTATCCATTCTGTGATTCTGTGATTTAAGGGACATATTTATTACTAATTTTTTGATGTGAGAGATTCAAAATGTAAGAGGCAGTTACAGAAATGTGAAAAGACACTACCCATCCTAACTGCTTAAAATGAAACAAAAAGAGAAACCACAAAAAAGGGTGGAAACAAGAATTCAGTAAAAGATGTGATGTTTGGCTCCTTTCAAATCTTAACTTTCAGCCTAGGCCACTGGCTCCTCTTCTGAGCCATTTCAAGTTACTTAAAACTTCTTGTTGTCATTGGGAATGAATCAGTTCCAGTGGGATTTGCAGGGAGTCTTCTGCCCACCCCAGGAAGTGGAGACAAAGGCAGCAACAGGCAGACAGTTTGGGTAGAAAAAGCTGACTCAGTAAGATAGGACTTCAGATGATGAGCGGTGGGAGGGAGGGGAAGGCAATTACCAGCCACAGCCCATAATCGGAAACAATGAAGTTTCATGCTGGAAAGTCCAACATCCCACCAAGTCCCAATATGTTCTAGATTTATTAGTGGTTAGCAGTAGATGCTTGTAAAGAAAGCACAGGAATTCAAGTAAATGGATTCAAGACAGTAATAAAGCCAGAGATGATATACACCAGTATTATATGAAATACAATATGTGAAATGGAAGGGACAGTCAGGGGAGTGCCTTCAAAAAATGATAGGGGAAATGTTTCTGAACTTCTGCTGACATGAATGAGAACAGCTTCAGATGCTCAGTGGTTTCCAAAATAGGACTTGTAATGCACTGCCTTCTCTTCCTGGGTTCATTACAGAAAAGCAGCCTTTTAATTATCCAGATTTAAATAACCCTGAAGTATCCTGTATCTAAAACTTGAAATTAAATCAGATGTTCTCAAAAACATGGTCAAAGTGGCCCAAAATTCCTTTAAATTCTGTATTTTCCATGTCCATGACTTTCAGCCAACTAATGTGAAAATATATTAAAAATAAAATTAAAAATTAAATCAGCCCTCAGCTTTAATCACCAGCGCCAGGTGGAATAGCAACCATATATTGGAAGAGGCAAAAGGGAAGAGAATTGAAGATAAAGTTTCCTTGTGGCCAGAACAGCCACAGTATTTTTCACTGAATTCCTTTCAGCTATGGAGATCTTTATAAATGTGTTATTTGCATGTGGGCAGAGTACAATAGAAACACATGGTTTTATTAACTTTTAAGGAATTAAGATAGGCCAGCCATGCCAAATAGCACATACCTGCCCAAAGGGAGGGATGAATGTTACTGGGGGACCATGTTATGCTGCCATCACCTTCCAAACRGGAGCTGGGAAATACCCTGCTTTTGAAAGGATCAGAACAACAGCCTCTGCTAAGGGAGGAGGTGGCTTTATCTTCAGGCCAATCATTAATGTATGCTTAGACTGCTCAAGGGAAACTTCCCAAACAGAGAATAATCAGTCCAATCAACCTGTAACTGAGAGTATAAAAACAAAGGATTTGTACACCAGACACCACTAAGGAATAACAGGGGTTGTTTCCCCACCATAAGGAATGCCAGTTCAACACCAACTCATTGCTCATGTTCTGAAGAACAACACATTTGGGAAAGCAAAGGCTTCCTTTGTTTTGTTTGCTGGTTGTGTGTGTTTGCTTTTAAGCTTTCTTTTCCCCAAACAAACAACAACAAAAAGAAAATCTGTATACCATTCCTGGCTTGCTCTCTGACATTCAGCAAGCTGCCATCTCCTTGAAAWCACAGTTCAGAGACACAGTTTACACATAGCCCATTTCACAGCTTCTTGGGTGAGATGAAACATGCTGCAGCAGCATGATGCCAAGTACCAATCCACTATAAACTCTTCCTACCCTGACGAGATACTTAAAAAACCCCAAAAAACTATGGTAGGTGATCTRTCCTGCTATAAATCCTACCACCATTAAATTACCTTTAGCCTTCCAACAGTTGGCATGAATTCCATGCTTTGTGCTCTACCCTAATTAAACACAGACATCCTTTTGTGCATGTGCCTGACCATGTTTATCCCACCAAGTAGCATCATACATAAGTGTAAGCCTAGCCCTAAACTGCATATAAACTTACCAACGTGTCCCTGAAAACCACCAACATTTTTATTGTTCAGAAAGTGGGACAGGAATCAGAYTTCCTTATAGTCTAAATGAAATCTGCCAGTACTGTTAACTGAAACAAAATGTATCTAAAAATGCTTGCCCCTTYTAAAAATCCCATTGCAGCCAAATTATCTTCCTCATTTTACTGGCTTTTAGGAGTCATTGTAATTAAAGCACTCCCTCTTCCCACCCTCYGGACTTTTGGGATGCTCCAATGGGACTGCTGCAGTGTGAAAGCAAAAGTAGTAGCAAAATCATCTATTTAATATCAAATGTACTTGATACTGTTGCTGCCAGGGCAGCAAATCTGTTCTAACCAACATTTTCTTTTAACTATCCTCTTCAGAAACGGGCTTCTTCACAAGTGTTTATAAAGGAAATAATAACAGATAGCTCTGAGCAGCCAAACCAAGTGCTCAGCACTCAGCAGAAATCACCAGCATAAATTAATTAGGAATGCAAATACAATACAACATTCACAGAGACTATGATTTCAGCAACTTAATGGATAAATCATTATAGCTGTCCAGAATCAAGTCTAGTTCATGGGGAAGAGGGGGATGATGCTGAATTAACAGAAATCCTGTTTTTACCATTAAATTCCAACGTGCTGCTCCTAATATCATTGAGAAGTAYTGGTACAACCCCAAATAAGGCAAGAAACATTGAGCAAGCAATATAAATACTTAGAAACCACCTTAGAAACCACAGCAACTTCGATACTGCAAGTGTTACCTTCACCTCCCTTCTTTAACGTCTTCAGTACTGAACTGCCTAGCCACAGGCGATTCMAAACCCCACAATTTGTGTGATACATCGTAAGTTATTAAAATCCTCTTGAACAAGCTGACCTATAGATGCAACTTCCCTGCTGCCCCTTAATTTATGTGTATCATTTACTAACCACTGCTACAAGGCACAGCACTTTTCCTCTGCTCTTGCTTTCTTSAAAGGGTGTTCTCACTTTGTCAAAATTTAACCACTGCAGAACACCACCAGCCTCAGAGCAGACCCATGCATGCCCAGGACCTCTACCTGCTCTCGGGTAGGTCACCAGGAACCCCAAATCCCACAGTTCCACAGACACCAATCCCACTCCAACCCCTACCCACCTCCACCAGTTACTCCACTGCCAACCCCAAGCTCTTTCCCTTTCAAGAACACAACTCACTTGCGGTAAAAGTCACACCCCAGAGAGGTGTGACTGAGGACTCACAATAGCTCCTGTGAACAGGAACCTCCTTGCTTACCAATCTGTAACCACTTTTCACCAAAGAACAACATGCAGGTCATCAGMCAAGTGGCTACTGGGCTAAAAATATAAATTAAATTATACCAGTTAGCATACACTGGGTTAATACACAACTTCTTAACAGTCCACTGCATAATACTGAAACCAAACTGTCATTTGGCCTCCATTCTCTGAGCAACCAGACCTGCAGTGATGGTGACTCTCTTTGCTTTTCCGACCTTTTTCTTGCACACATTTACATTTGCATGGCCATCTGCCAAACTATGCAAATCTGATTACAGAAAAAAAAAAGGTATTGCAGAGATCTGTTGAAAAATACTGTAATAACTCTATAGAGTCATATATATGTAGTACAATGATCATTTTTTAAATTAAATTCAGGTCTTTTGAATGAAAAAAAAAAAAGCTGAAACAGCCTTAATTACTATTTACAAAAACAAGAAATAAAGTATACAAAATATACTTTGCTAGAAGTAAAATCCAATGTATGACAACYTCAGCCAAAGGCATTTATCTGCAGACACAGCGATGTGACACTGGCCATGTTGGGTATGTTGGACCCATCTGTCTAACAACCAACTACCCTTCTTTAAATATGAGAAATCAGAGATTAGGAAAATATCCTCCTCTTATGAGGCTGACCTTACTGTACCATCCWGATAAAGCTAAGTCAAAATAGTGATGGGTTTGTCCCTATAGCTCAGACAAAGAAGCCAGGTTTCAAAGCTGACAGAACTACTTYCCAAATATTAGCAGGTATTTTGTCTTATTTGGCCATTGGTGTTCAACTTACAGACTTACGGACTCTTAAGACTACACCAAGCCCCGTTGAAAAGGTCAGTGGAATTCCAATTGCCTTTGAGGAG
Organism: Malurus melanocephalus; assembly: GCF_030028575.1. Taxonomy (NCBI): domain Eukaryota; kingdom Metazoa; phylum Chordata; class Aves; order Passeriformes; family Maluridae; genus Malurus; species Malurus melanocephalus. The sequence goes on from NW_026623233.1 coordinate 9,545,628, forward strand.
AATTGGGAAAAACTTGCTGTCTCAACTGTATCAGTTTAACATACTCACCTCTAGAATTCCCATGTTATCAGAAATACTAAACAGTGAGAGATCAAACATACAGTTTCTTTGCTCCTAACTACATGCAGAAGATAATCAAACTCAGAACTCCCCTTTTATATGCATACAGTCTTGAGGAATTGTCACAAAGTTCCACTTATCTATTTCTATTGAAGTTAATGACACACCCCTGCAGATCTGAAAGGAACTGAGTGACTGTGAGTAAGGGGTCATGCAGACAATGACAATGCAAAGAGCTCTAGGGAAGCAAGCAGTAGCACGCTGGCCAGCTAGTTAGAACTGAGCTCAGTTTGACTCTTCATAACTACTGAATAAGCAAACAATCCCTTACTTCAGCAGTTTCCTCTCTTTTCCCCCCATACATAAATTACGAGTGCAATTGGTTCACAGCAGAAAATCGTGCCTCTGTCATGAAGAGAAAGACACTGTTTGCAGCACGGGTTGATGAAGCACTGAAGACATGTGTCCTCTGTAAAAGGGCATTTGTTAGCACAGAAAATGCATTATTTACAGAAGCAAAGAAACAGGATACACCTGAGCTATTAGGAAATCAAACATCCTAGTATGCCACGATAAGGTAATAAAAAATGATAAGGTACAGAAGAAAAAAACCTATTCTGGTGTTCAGAAAAGACAGGAGAGGCAGAATTACCACCTGGTGAGGTGGCCAGGAGGGCCCCCACACCCCTGTTACTATGCAGGCTGCCACACTGCCTTGGATGCTTCAGGTGCTGCCACTTGTTTCCCTAAACTCCTTTATTACTTATTCAGAGCAAACTTTGCATGAAGCCCATGAGGACAGACACGGCACAAAGTCTGTAACCTTTACCACACCTCAAGGAGCCATTTGGGACTCCTCCCCCAGCTGTGCTGTGCCATGCCACACCATCAGCTTCTCCTCTGGCATGCAGCATCCTGAYGAGGGGCAGCTGCAACTCCCCAGCATCCAGCAGAAAAATAGCAAATGACCATTTGTGGAGCTGACAGGCAGAACCCAAGCAACCCTTGCCACAGTGCTTTTGGTGCCACACCATCTTCCGCTGAGGTTTTAAAATCTTAATTTCTGTTGGTGCATTTCTTGCTTTGGAAGAGAGACTTCAGAAGGGGCATCCTGCATTTGTTTATATGCCTGACCAGATAATTGCTAATAATAATTTGGAGACAATATCCTATCGCAATACCTGCTTGTACTGAATAAACAGAGTTAAGGAAAAATTTATGGCAGAATCACTTACAAAAAATCTGTTTTCTCCTACCACTCTTCTTACCTATGTGGTTGGTTTAAATATTTCATGTGCCAGATAGATGTATGTTATGAAAAAGCTTATAAAGAGAATACAGAACACAGATGCACTTAACCTTTGTGTAAGCCACAAATAGTAGGAGTAAACCCAGCTCCTCCTGAGAACACCTATCATGCCAGGTCCATGCACTTGAGTTCCTGGCTTCAAGGAAATTACAGTTTAAACTTGTAACTTGACCTGAGGGAATTCTGGAATTTAACTTAAGGGCTCTGCATGAACAGCACTGTATTGTCTTCAGACTAAGCAAATTAACTWGATTATTTGTACTTAGATACATTTCACTATAAATTCCTCAAAAGCAAGTATGTCCTTTTTAAACATTTTTAATGTTCATTTTAAGATAAGAATACTTGAAACAAATATTATCTCCTTGTCCTGCCTGATTTCTCTTAATTTCATTGCATAAAAAATATAGGAAAAAGCTTTCAGTAAATGCAATTCTCTAAATGTCCTTGCAACATTTCCACTCAAGCACCAAGTCAGCACCAAAGTGTGAAATATTGGATATTGACAGCATCAATGCTTTCACCTTATTAAACTTTAAATCAACATGGACTTTATATTTTGAGAACTCTGTGGTATAAAGAAAAAAAAATTTTTAAGCTGTGGATTTCCTTACAATTCATTCAGGCAGAATTCTTTCCTTGCATCCCCAAGACCAGCTTCAAGAACATTCCTATTTAAACCATGAACACAGAGTGGATCTAGTATTCTTTCCAAATTTGATGGAAAACCTTTTGACTTGGAACTAAGACCTTGCTCATTTTGCATATCCTTTCATGAAAAGGGATTGATCTGGACTCAGCAGCTTKTCATTATGTTCCCCTCCCACTGTGGCAGGGACAACTAGTAAATACCTGGCAATGCAAAACAAGGAAGGAGCATAACTCAACATACGAGAGAAAGATCCTCTCCTTGACATTTTTACCATCAATACCCTTCATGCCTACACGTGTTGGACACCAGAACACTGCTTTCAGTGGTGCAGCTCCTCCTCTGGGAGAAGGGAGCCCTTTTTCCCACAGAAGACCTCCCAGGCCAATTACCACCTCAATCACGCTGTGGCTGTGTCGGCTATGGCGGCTGCTTCGGGCACAGTGACTGAGATCCCAGAATCTGCCCCACCCCAYCCCTTCTGTGAACTCCCTCTTGGCCTTTTTGTATGTGCATGGAAGTAACACTGCTGCACATTTTTAACTGTATGCTATTGCACTTAACAGAAAATCCATTATGAAAATCAAGACACACAGCTAAACATTATCAAAACCCATCAGGTAAAAATGATTAGACCACTTTTACCTCAGATGACACAAAATACTCATTTTATAATTCTGCTTTCATTGGGAATCTGTCCCAGCTGAAAGTGCCCTGAAAAGGTATCAGTATCACGCAATGGCATTAAACTTCTTTAATGCCCCTTTCAAGTACATTGACAAAGCTATTCATAAATGAATAAATAACRCAAGGTGAGCAGAAAGATTTCCCATCAAACCTGAGCAGTAATGCAATATTACCATTCCTGGGTCCTTTGCCATTTTATCATGCGCTAGTAATTCTCCCAAGGGTGATGTCAAGGATCCTCTTAACTGTACTGTTTGCCCATCTCTGCATGGTAATGATAAAAATATTGATTTTCACATTTGTGATTCAGATGCAATTTGACACAAGAAGTCTAAATTATTTCCCCCTTGCAGTGCATCAGCAATCACAAGCACAAAGAGCTTCACTCACATCAAAATGAAGCAGCCTTGTTAATACACAATACTTCATTTTCTCTGTACTTTTCAAAATGAAGGCCTGGCCCAGCAGTAGCTTTGTAAYGCAGACTGTGGAGGGGATCACAGAATGGTTTGGGTTGGAAGGGATGTCCCTTGGACTGGGACATCTTCAACTCAATCAGACGTGTCTGAGAAGCTGGAGGGTAAGATTTTCCTTGGGTATGAGCTGACACCAAGGAGGATCCTGCCTTGCCTTGAGARCCCTGACACATCAAACACCCCACTGTCCCTGAAAACCCTCACACCCTCTCCAGGTCCGGCTGGAGAGGTCAGTTTGGTAATTCCTATCCTGAATGCGACAATAAGGAAAACGTGGCTTTCAGTCTTAAAGTTTGAAAACTCTGACCTTTAGGCTTACACCAGGTCTAACCACCAGCAATATTCCAGCCCTCCTCCCTCACTTCACCTGACTGCAAAGCTACGGCACAACTCATCCCTCCATCAGCCAAAGCTAAACCCAGCCTGGTGACCCGACAGCTCAGGCCAGTGCCTGAAGATATCCAAATTCCAGCATGGCATTAGCCATTTCAGAGAGGATATCATATGAGCAGGATGCCCACGAAGAAGGGGAGCCTTTTCAGTCTGAAAACAGAGAAATTATAACTGAGAGAATTCAACAGCAGGGGATTCATCCCGGGGCTGTGAGCCCTTCAGTTTACCCCAGAAACCATCCTGGCTCTGTGAGTTGCTTCTATTTTTTTTATGTGAACCTGAAACAGTTCTTCAGTGTCTGAATGAACAGGAAATCAGCCAAAAGAATAAGACCCACTRGCCTTTAGATTATTACAAACAATTAACAATAAGCTACTATTCTCTTACAGAAATCACACTTCTTTGATGCACAACAGCAAACAAGCCCACTAAAGGGGCAAACGGAGGCAGATTTTTTTCCAGAAGGTAAGTACTTTTCTAAATAACACCTATCGTGAGGACCATATTTATACAACTTTTTCAACAAACAAGACTTTTGAAAGTCTGCTATAATCTACTGAGRAGAAAAGATCAAAGAAACTAACAGGAAGGCCAGGATGCAATCAAAATATTTGATCAGTGAGCGGTTTTGTATCCAAGCCATAAACTCAAGGKCATTTCAATGGAACCTGTGGGAGGAGAAGCTGCTGTGAACACCTGGAGGTTTTGTGGTCATGGCAGATTGAGCCCCTTAAGGGAAACCTCATGCCCCACTGCCATCCCTGCAGCCCTCCCTGCACAGGACACCAAGGGCACCCACCATCCCCAGCCTCCCATCATTTTCAGTGCAGCTATGTTAAACAACCAAGGTTGGAAATTTTACTCATTCTCCTACATCCCACCACCTCCCCCACCAAAGTTAAATATTTGGCCTTTGGTTAAACTRCATGGCTTTTTGTTTTTCCTTTCAGAGCGGTCTCACGATCTCCGTGTGACCCCRGTGGGAGGACAGAGGGAGGCAGGGAGACCCCAGCATGCACTCAGAGCACTGCTAGAGCCCAGTGAGCATCAGCCCACTCAACAGCAGAGATGGGTGTARTAAGCTTTTAAATACTTCCTTTCTCTACTTTTTTTTTCAAAGAAAAAAGAACAGCCACTGGTAGTTTCTGATTTTCCTCCTCACGCCTTTTTTTTTTTAATTACTACTTAGCAAAATTTAAACAACTACATGTTTGGATGCAACTCAATTTAAACAACTGCTTCGACAGTTTAATTTTGGGGGAAAAATAGCAAATTCTTACTTTCTTGAAAGGCTTTACTTTTAGTTATTTGTATATTCCCTAGGTTATTAGCACATTTCCCTTGGCTTTTCTGACAGCAATATACATGTCCTTGTAACCAGAGAAGTATGGGAAATTCGGGAAACATCCAACTGTGTATAAACATTTAAAGCTCAGACACTCTAACACAAAACAAGTACCTCTCTGAAACAAACTTCTCCAGATGTTTTAATGTACTTTTATATATAGATAGATATATATAAAAGATGTGACTCAGGCATGGAAAGCCAAAAGAATGTTCTCATTTCCTGAGAATGACTAACAAAAAGGGAAAAAATATGAATGAAGGAACAAAGATTTCAGAAGTCAGCTTTTTCTTAACAGCAGCAGCTTTAAAATGCTCCACTTCAAACCCTTTTTCATATAATCAGACTATTGCCTCTCTCTTGCAACTGCATATACTCACAAAAGAAAACACAGAAAGCAGAAAAAAAATGTTTTCTGGGTTATTTAAAGTACTACAGAAACGTCTCATTAGAGAAGTGCCTGCCATTCTTTCAGTTCCAGTGAAGCTCCCTCTCCCACCGCCTGCCTTGTCTCCRCGGCACAGTGGCTGCGAACAAGCCAGAGCCACGTGTGCTGTGGCTGTCCCACAGCTCTGTCTCTGCGTGGTGGCACTCAGCCTGAAACACCTCACAGTGTATCCTCCTCAATTGTTTTTTTCTGACAGTACAAGTGGGCATAAACAGCAGTTCCTCTGGGACCTAAAAGCAATGGGTAAAGAAAGCTAGCCCATGGACGTCTTCAGATCATGAAGTCTTGTCATACCAACAAAAATCAGGCAGATTTAAACAGGGAGTAGATGTGTCACTATTCTTCCGTGTCCTTTCTAACCATAACTTATGCATCAGGGGGGCAGGACATGGGATTTCCTTCCTCTGAACCCTTTGAAGGTGCATTTCTGCAAACCAATTCTGTGAGTACTGTGACTAAACCACTGCCGGGGTGGTTTCCCTTCAGGCAGGGCAGTAGGAGGGCACAGAAAGCTGCAGAGTGAACGTACTCAAGTGCACTTTCCACAACAGAAAGCAAAATTGCCCAGATAATCCTTCTGTGACCACCTGCAGGCAGGTGATCCCTCTTCCAGTGCAACAGAGCATGGACTCCCAATCTTGACACGGCACCCAGGGCAGCCCGAGCAGTCCCCAGATCGAACCCAGACCACCGAACACTGCTCTGTCTTTAAATCCCARCATCTTGTCACAGAACCCGCTTTTCACACTGTTCTTTGGGCCACAGCTACATGACCCACACACAAATCTATGCTTCTGCCAAAAATTGGTATCGCCACCTTTCCCAAGTTCTTTCCCCTCGACGTCACTGCCACTCACAAGATCAAGKAATCCATCCAGATTAGACAAACTCAGTTTTAACCTGTGTATCTAACAATCTCTCTTACCATAGATTTTCAGCTGGCTCAGGTCCCTGGTGCTGGCATGTTGGGGGACGGGAAGGTGTGGGTCACCCCAGGCGGCTGTAGCATAACCATACGCTTAATTAAAATGTCTCTGTAAGCACTGCCGCCTGTGGGAAGAGCAGCTGCCCTGGCATGGCCCACAGATGGTCTGTCCTGAATCCCAAAATCCCAACACTGGCCAGAGCTGGGTCTGCGAGATAGCTGCTGCCAAGTGAATCTCAGCCCACTTACAGCAAACCCCAGCAAAAGTAAGTTACTGAATACAGCACAAATGTGGGTCTCTCTGCCGTGAAACACAAGTCTGTCCTGCTACCAGCACAGTTCAGAAGAGCACGGTGGTCATATGCAAAGCTCAGCAATACGTGCCTATTTGCAAGCATTTCCTCACGAAAACCAGAGGGTTTTGCAAGCAGAGGCTGCTGTGCCAATTCAGCCCCGGATCTGCAGGGGCCGCCTTCCCCCGGCAGTGCCGGCGACACCCGCCTGCCAAACTGTATTTTTCATTCCCAAATCAGAGSTGCAGAGTGCCAGGAGACTCTGAAGGAGGACTCAGGGATGCAAGGTTCTATAAGGCAGGAGGCTGACAGCCAAATCCTTAACACCGTCAGGCAGTGCCCAGCCCCAGTGGGAATGGCCAGGCCCCCACAAAGAGTCCTTGCAAAGTATGAAGGTCCTTTTCTCCCCTCCCAGGGTGGATTTGAAACTAATTCTCTGCGCGGTTCCCTCTCCCCACATCAATCCCACAGCTGCTGCACATCAGTGTGGGGTCTGGACTGAAGCCACCTTGCCATGTTACTGCCTCCCAAATATTTGCTGGCTTTACAACATTCCTTTGCTGCGGTCTCTCCCAGTGCCCCCAACTACAATAAAACAATACATTAATAAGAAAATGCTTTTAATKTTGAGCACAGCAGCTATCCCATGCTGCTCTGGCCACCCAGGAAATGTTCACAAAGTCATTACAATGCCTTAGCTTCCCAGATAATCCACATCAATTCCCCACCCACGATGTGAGCAATAAACCCTCGAYTTTAACTCTACTGTTCACATCAGTTTAGGTTTTACTCAGACAACAGCCCATCCACTGGTGTTCTCTCAGTTCTTCAGTGCAAGCAGTGCCTAAAACAATCCAAAATGCACTACGTGACTAAGGACCCACCATCTTATTGAATTCTACACAAGTGGCTAGYAAGGTTTTTTAATAAATCAAAAAGTGATGAAAAGAAGGATCATCAGAGCTGGAATTCGAGAACTTATTTAAAATATAAAGAAAAGCAATCAATACGAAAAACACAGAGCACAAAACCTCCTCCTGGGTGCCAACCATGTTGTAATGCTATTTTTCATGCACCCTAGGGTGCTTCAAACTATGCCATTTTGGCACAGGAACGTGGTTTCAGGCCACAGAGGAGGTCCACTTTGCCCATAGTCTGTCACTGGCTACACCATCAGCTTCCGGACCCTGGACATCTCTGACAGGATCCAGATGCTGAGACAAATTCAAACTGTTAGACATAAAGARTTACTATGGCACACAAAACCAGCCAAGGAAATTACAGTATCTTGATTCTTTTTTCCTCCCCTTCTATCTGCTAAAAAACAGAAGCCAGCATTTTCATAAAAAMTTACACACCACAGGAAGGGAAATGCTGAAGTAATTGCAAAGGAGCATCCTAATTTGAAGAAAAGCATTAACCCCAGGGCACAGTCCCCTGCTATGTTTTCCCTAATTGTCAGACTGAATTAGGACCTTTCACCCTTTCTGCCCCAGCACCAGCATTTCTGCACAGGCTGTTAAGGATGAYGTGATCTGTAACACATCCTAACACCACGAGGAGAGCAGACCACGTACATGGCTGCTTGGTTCACACTGCATAGCTTAGACAAGGGAAGGCTTTGGCTATGAAAACGTGACTGTCAGTTTCATTTTTTTTGTCATCAGCACTGGCCATCATGGAAAGACCTGGCGTAACTGCCCCACCGACCACCAAGCTGCTTTTAGCACAGCTAATAATTAAAGCCTCCCTATACTGAAAAGTAATAAGAGACTTCATTATGCTACAGAGTAAAAAACTTTTGAACTGGCCTTTGGAGGAGAACAAAGCACAGACAAATCAGGATGTGTAACCTGACACACAGCATGAAGCCACAATCGCAGGAGCTGAAAAGCCTGCCTTAAGTGCTCCAATAATAAATATTTTACTGCAACTTGAAAAAGGATTTGTTAACTGCGCAAACCACTGTCTGCATATTGCAGACCACKAATAGTTCCCCTGCAGCAACTGTACAGAGCCTGATCTCGGAAAAARATCTATGCACTACAACTGAGACGGAACTGCAGCATCACATTTATTTAGAGTCCCCTATCAAAGCCAGTAACACCATGAAGTGCCCTCATTTTTCAGCTTCACAGTCTACACTGGAGTAAGAGGTGTAAATCCAATGAGYCTATTCTAGTTTTTCAAATGTAGTTACACTTTGAACAAAGAGAAGCTGGCTTTGTCCAGTATTTTGCTGCATGCTGACCTGTATTTCTTGCTGCAACAAAAAAATCAGTTTGTTCTAGAAAACTACAAAAGCTTAAGATAACAGTGGTTCTGAACTGAGAAGCTAATGCTTTTCTCTGAACCACATACGAAACTTATTCTAACAATAACACATCAAGATGAGTTCAGCACAACCAGCTGAAAAAGCTGCCCACAAAATTCAGAGGACATTTATAAAGCAAGCAGGCACTGCCACAACGAGCTGTAAGCCCCAGACAGGACACCAAGCAATCCTGAATGCCCCACCACTACCCAGCATCGACCCACTGCGCATTTGTCCTTACCCAAATTCCCCTCTTYCAGGGCACAGTCCGGTCTCCCAGCGTGATGCTGAATGAGAAAGCTGTGCCTCAATAATGAGTGTTCAAGTGACAGTGCCAGCCTGCAAGTTCCTCTAGTTGCAAAACAAAAGCCACAGGAGTGACTCAAGTTCAAAAAGYCTCCATAAAACAAAGCGGAAAAAAATAGTTTAAAAAGGAGAGTATTTCCTTGCGCATACCCATTGGCCAGATGTCTGCTGCTTTTCTATGTACCAAATCTGAAGAGAGACGTCCATTCATTCTTTCCTTTTTTGTTTTCTTCACCAAAACTCAGATTACTTAAACTCTCTAAATCAGACCAAAAAGTCAAGACACAAAATCCCTTAAGAATTTCAGCTTGTGAAGRCCTTTGAGATAACTTTACATTTTGTTAAAAACTAGGTTTGAATGAAATATTCACTTTTTTAGTGKTTTTTTTTTTWAACTCAAAGAATCAAAACACTCTGATATTTAATTTTCCCTCCTTGTATTTTACGAAATCAAAATACATCTTTCAAGAGCCTTACCCCTTTGTTTTGACTTCAGTGTACTGGAATTGTCTACAGAAAACCTCCTCAGCCAGAAGGCTTGGAAACAGCTTTTCCAAAGAAGCTGATTTCACAGTCTCTCACCACTGTACCACCCTGCCAGAAGTGCAGCCCTGCCTGTCCTGCTCATCACCTGCCTGTCCTGCTCCCCTGAGCAGAGCTTTAGTGACAATGAACTGCACAGAACCTTCATCTCCTTAACCACAGCACAGCCCCCTGCCCTCCACACAGCGATTCACCCCAAAAGAATGGTGAGAGGAACAGAGGAAGCCAGCTAGTTTAGGCAAGAGACCCCATGTCCAGCCTGTACTGGGCAACCAGATCTTATTCAGGGTGCASCAACAGCGGCAGGACTCCACACTTACTCTCAGCCACAAGAGGATTTATTTGGCCAGGAGGCAGCATGGCTGTTCCTGGTGCTCTGAAAGGATGCTTGAGCCACCACCTGCACCCTGGATGGCTCTGCTGCCACCAATGTTTCCCGGGGTGTGTTGGCCAGCCACACGCTGCTGCAGGTAAGCTCCCTGCTACTTCATCTCTGCAAGTTTCTGCAAGTGTGGGCTCTAGTCTGACTTTGTCCCAAAATTTCTCRCTGTGCCAGGGGTGTAGCCTAGCTCATATCCTGGGAAGCATGTATCAGCAGGGCAGCTGGCCCGCTCTCTGGCAGCTTCAGCACAATAGATGCCAAATCCATAATTGCTCTGTTTACCTGGCCGAAGAGGCGGYTCAGCCAAAGCACCTGTGTGGGGCTGAAAGACACACAGCTAYGTGCAGTCACAACAGACTGACGCTGGCGGCACAAATACTGACAACTCGGCTGCTTTCAGGAATGCAGAAAGAATCCTGGCCTGGAAGCATYCACCACCCACTAGCAAAGCAAGTGGCTTTTGGAATGTCTGAAGAAAAAACAGTTACCTCAATACTTASGCACACCTGAATCACATTATCATGTTTTTCTAAGCATGTAGCTGCACTGCAGCTGGAGCRAAAGCTGGTCAAGGCTGGTGAGATCCTGTGCAGGGCATGAGGGTACTGACCCTGGGAGCAGAGCTGGCTCACCTGGCACAGGATGGCACCACTGGAGCCCCAACTCAGCCTGACTTTGCAGCTGCCACTTTTCTCTAAAGGAATGGTGAAGAGCTGGAGGAGCCTACAGGATAAGTTGGATGTKGGAAAGATAAGGTGGTCTTTAGTCAGGCTAAAGTTTGTGTGCCAGCGGCCATTCCAAACCTGCAGTCCAAAGCAGCTACAGAATCATTCCTTTGTCTTCCCTCAGCTCCAGGTTTTGTCATATTAGTACAACACTTTGCCAAGTGGTTTACTTAGGGCCGTTTCTTCCCAAGAAACAACTGCACAGGGCGAGGCTCTGAAACGGTGGGCAATGAACAGAGCAGCCTTTGCTTTGCACAGTCCAGCCCCATTAACCTGTCCCTAAGGTAGGACTGCACTGTAACTGTGGGATATGCATAAACCAGCACGAATCTCACATCAACACMCGAGGTTACTTAGTTTGAACCTTTTAAAACAACCACCACCCGCCCCGGACAGAGCGCATTTGCAGGCACTGGGCTCAGACCGCGCTTACACCGCGTTCGGGACATGCGAGCCCCATTCTGGGCGTTATCCCCGACCTGCAGCGAGAGCACCGGAGCCGCCCCAGTGCTCCGTGAGGGCGCGGAACGCCGAAAGAGGAATTGCGGAGYGAAGGGATTCCTGCAGTGCCTCTCGCCGCCGCTGCCGGGGCCAGCGGAAAGTTTCCCCGTGGAACGGACACTTCACCGGGGGAGCAGCAGGGACAGCCTGCGCGGCTGCGGGCCCCCCGAGCCCTCAGCGGGACCCCGGCCCGACCCCGGCGGCGCCCCCGGGAGCAGCGGGAAAGCGCCTTTCCCGGGCAGCAGCCGTGACAGCGGCGCGGCCGACACAAAGCAACGCCCTCGACAGCCGCCCGCCGCGGGAGGCGGGACGGACGGCGCGGGCGGCCCCAGCGCTCTCCTACCTGTTACAGTTCATCCCCGCCGCCGCCGCCACCCCCAGCATCCCGCCGGCCGCCGCTCCCGCCGCTCCCGCCAAGCGCTCCCGGCCGGCGGCGGGAGGGGCCTCGCCGGGCCGCGGTAATGGCGCTGGGCCGCCCCGCCGGCACCCGCCCCGGGCCCGCTGCGCCCCCGCGCGGGGAGAGCGGGGATAGCACCGCCGGGACAGCGGGGATCGAACCGCTGGGAAAGAGGGGATAGAGGGGATAGCAGCGCCGGGAGAGGGGGGATAGCAGCGCCGGGAGAGGGGATAGCACCGCCGGGAGAG
>NW_026623233.1:9559302-9560994 GCF_030028575.1 Malurus melanocephalus
ATCCCACCTCCCAGCCCGTGGAGAGAGGGGAGGCACCGCCGGGAAAGGGGATATCAGCGCCCGGCTCGGAAAAAAAGGGTGGGAATCAGTGCCAGGGTCTGGGGTCCCCCCTCCCCATGTGCTTCCCGCCGGGCCTTCGGGAGGGATCGTTCGTCTCCTCTGTCAGCCCTCCGGGAGATGCGGCGGCCGGAGGGGCGGCGGCCAGAACGCCCCGCAGAGTTATGTGAAATAGGTGCCGGGGAACGTCTGTTGCTGGTTTGGTTTTTTGGCTTTTTTTTTTTTTTTTTTTTTTTGCAGAACAGAAAATTGCTATCAAAACCATTGCAAGTATTTTCACTGCTTCCTATACGTCCTGAAGGATAATTTGTAGCAAGAAGCTGTCACTTTACCTTGGGGCGCCACATTTGCTTAGATGAATTTTGCAGGAGAGTCCGTTTTTAATCAATATTATTTAATCATGTAACAGCAAGAATAAACAATGGAGTGGGGAAAGGCTAGCGCCTCGTTCAGGCTCAGCACTTTAGAAAGTAAATGTAAGAAAGTTACCTTCAAAGCTGCCAAACCCGGGGCCAAACCTCCTGCTTTACTTGGAGAGAAGCGACTTCATTCCAAACCAGGCAAGTTTCAAAGGCAGACCCATGGACAAATGAAAGGAGCATAATAGAAAAGGCGGGATTATTGAGCTGTCTGTATCACCACCCACTGCCGTCCTTTATATCAGAATAAGGAAGTGGCGTGTTGGAATGAAAAATGCAAATACTGGCCTGCCAGGATTAAGGAAATATCTATATGGCTCCAAGAAGATARCTCAAGGAATATGTTAAGGCACTGAAAATCAGCATAGACAGGTATGAGTGAGCACAGATCCGAAAGAACARTTCAAACTACGTGTACATGGAGCACATCTACTGTGGTATCCATCAGAACCAGGGAAAGAATGTAAATTTTTGTGATTGCTTAAAAGGTATTTGATGGCTGTGCCACAAGCATGGTCCTAGAGAGAACTACAGCGGTAGAAATACAGARTGTCTGTAATACTTCTGTTTATTTCTTATTTTGCTCCTTGGCAGGGTTTGGTTTTGCTTGCCAAGTTGAGGAATCAAACACAGCAAAACTTTAGCATCACAGGGAATACATTTCTGCACGAAGAGGAAAATAAAAGGGAAGGGATGGTATGCCAGATGAGGGGGATGTGATCCTTCCGCTTTACTCAGCACTGATAAGCCACACCTGGAGGGCTGAGTCCAGTTCTGGGCTTCCCAGTACAAGAGAGACATGGACAAACTGGAAAGAGCCCATCAAATGACCACTAAGATCACTGAGAGACCAGAGCACCTCTCCTATTAGGAGAGACRGAGCTGRGACTGCTGAGCCTGGAGAAGAGAGAGCTCAGAGAGATCTTGCCAATTATAAACATATCTGAAATGAGAGGTTGCAAAGAGGACAGAGCCAGTCTCTTTTCAGCGGTGTGCAGTGACAGGAACAGAGGCAGGGGAAACAAACTGAAATAMAGCTGGTTCCCTTTGAACATCAGGGAAGAAATTTTCACTATGAGAGTGAATAAACACCAGCAGAGGTTGTCTGTGGAGGTTGTGGAGTCTCCATCCTTGAAGATAGTCCATAGCTGTCCGGACATGGTCTTAGGAATGTGGCTGTGGCCCCAATTGGACAGGGAGGTTGCACAGGTTACTT
>NW_026623233.1:9561044-9648427 GCF_030028575.1 Malurus melanocephalus
CCCACAAAACAGCCAAAGCCACCAAACCCAACCCCAAAACACCCACCCATTTTAATGACTCTGTCAGCAAAGCTTCCTTGTATCATCTAAATAAGTAAGTACTCATTTTGTGCCAGCTGAAGGCAATACAACCCTTCTGGTTTTTCTAATCTGTTTTGGGCAGTCTGCCATTACTTGCAGGCAGCTTCATGAATGGCTTTAATTAACCTCAGCTTGTCTGCAAGGATTTCAGGGTCTCTCCCATTGCCAGTCGTCCTGGGAGCTGTATGAGGTGGTTATCCCCAGCTGCTGCACAGCCTGAAATGGCAGGGAGGTGGCTGGGCAGGTACACAAGTACCAGAGCAAAAAACTTCAAAACAGTAAATTCTGGAAATAATTAACAGGCAGTGGCAGCCAACAGGCGCAGCCGTTGTGGCGCTTCCTTTGGAGAGCACATTAATAGATTTAACAGCAAGTGAATTGCACCATGTGCAGTTTTCCAGTGCTTTTAAAGATTAAATCCTTAAAGCCTAGTCTGCTAGCAATATAATCTCRAAGTAGCAAAGGCATTCTCCAAGAGAGTGGGAGAGCCTTCCCCAAACATGTACAAATGCCAAACCCTAAGTACTAGCAGCTTTTGGAAACGCTGTACCAAGAAAAGCCAGGAATTCAGTTTCTCAGTTTGTGTCCCCAGGCTCAGTGTGCTTTGCACCAAGTTAGCGCCTTGGGTCTGATTTAAATTTTTGCTTCCTCTTGCTGTACAACAGAAATAACAATTCTTAATTGTTATTAATTGTCCATTACATGGTATTAGAGCATGCTGGCATTCTAATTAACTTGTAAAATTCAGTCCAGAATACTTAGGCAAGTAATTTAATAGGATTCACAAAACACCACAGACCCAAAAGAAGGTAATTCCTTCCACTCCARTATAATGCAGGCTATGACGATTTTCTTCCCCTGCAGTTAAAAAAAAAGGTCATCTGTCTACTTATTTTTGCTTATAAACCCATCACAAAGTTTAACATTCTGCTGCTAATGTACTTGGCATCAGGTAGAGAAGTGCCATTATCCCCACCAGGCAAGTCAGGAAATGGAGGCAGAGAAACTGAAATTAAATTCATAAAGGAAGCATGTGGCAAAGCAGGGAATTTGGACTCCATGTCTCCAGACCAGCATATTAATCACAAAATTAATGTTTGTTTTTTCCTTCTCATCTCTTCCTTCTAAACTAAAATGCAGTTTTAAATAGGCATATGGTTCTAATGTTTCCAGAGCACTTTACATTTTTCATCACTGTTAAAATGCCAAACTAATTGCACTGCAGTTGGCAGTGGTCACTTAGTGACTTTGACTTGGCAGTGCCAGGTTAACAGTTGGACTCTTTGATCWTTGAGGTCTTCCCCAATTTAAATGATTCTGTCACTCTGAAGTGACAGTGCAGAGCCTTTACCTATTTAGAGCTAAGTGCATGGTCAGTTCTGCTGACACTAAACAAGGCCATTATGGTAGGCCTGAGGGAAAAGTGAGAAAGGAAGGTTATTGGGGTCAGATAAGAAGGCAGCTGCTTGGTCAAAGAATTTGACTGCCTGTCTCTAATCAGAAATATCAGCATCTTTACATCAAGTTCTTTTTCTGGAAAGGAAAAATTATTTTATGATTTCGCCAGAGTGATATGAAGAGACATCAATAATGATCTTCTAACTTCGGTATTTGCTCTAGTTTTTGCTTTCTTCTAGAACTTCATGCAACTGCAGATGGTAGATTTGTAGAATGGTTTGGGTTGCAAAGATCATGTAGTTCCAACCACCCCACCACAGGCAGGGACATTTTGCACTAGASCAGGTTGCTCAGAGCCCCATCCAACCTGGCTTTGAACATTTCCAGGGATGGGGCACCCACAGCTTCTATGGGCAACCTGTTCCAGTGCCTCAAAATCCTCACAGTGAAGAATTTATTTCTGTTATACTCTGGCTCTGTGGGCTTGTTAGCAGAGCAGCCCCGTGGCTGTTTACCCTCATATATTTTACCCTGATATAATCAATGCATTTAAATCGTAAACTGTGCCAGTGTTTTTCATGTCACACCTCCAAAGCCATGAAGTTAAAGCAATAGTGAAGGAAACTTTGACCATATAAGTAGGAATAATTTTTGAACACAGGGTATCTAGCTAGATATTCTTAGCAAATGTGTTAATGAATTAATAGGTAAAAGTTATTTAGGTTTCACAATTTTGGTCAATAACTCCACAAATCAATTGAATAAATAAGTTTTGGCCACTCTTTGATCTCTCTAAAWAACTCTGCTATTATTAAAAAGAATATGTAGTTTGCTCAGAATAGTAGAAGACTTATTTTAGTGATCATTCTGACATCCATATAAAATGAATCAGATTTCTGCTTCATGAATTTTAGACATACCTAGTGTATTTGGCATCACTGTTTCTTGGAAGAGGGAAGGAAACTSTGCAAAACCAAGGATATAACTTTTATTGATCAATCTCAAAGCATGGAAAAATGCATCAATAAAATTCCATATTTAGCAGCATAAATTTCTGCCTCATGACAAGTTCAGTACTTGGACAGACACAGTAAAGGCTAAAGAAAAAAATTGATGGCAGCACCACAAAACAAGTACTTGAAGAAATAATGACTCTTGGCGACCACAGTATTACTCTCACATTTTTCATAAAAGTGGGTCATTTTTCTGTTTCAAGCTCTTGATCATTCCAATTCCCACCTTTCCCAGAATGTTACAAAATCTGTCATTCGCTTTTCTGCATTTTCTGAAAATCCTCTTCCTGCAAGATATCCACTATCCCCCCCACTCTGCAAACAACTGGTTTAACCAGTTTCCAAGAGAAAGGCTGGTGGGTGGTTAGGGCAGGGACAGAGAGCTGCCACATCAACAACAGAAGCTGTTTCAAGTTTTTATCACCACCATCTGCTTTTCTCCCCACTGTTCCTGAGGCTGCAGTCCTCTGCCCCTGGAATGARGGAGCAAAGGCTGGCAGCTTCAATCTGGGCTGCTGCAGCTGCAGGTTTAAGTCAGTGCTGTGAGTAGATGCGAGAGGAACATTAACTAGCCTGTATAAATATTTGGATGCAAAAGCCAGAATGATACCATTGGCCTTCTCCCTTGGCAAGAGCAATGCTGAGCATCAGCAACTTAACTCCACAAAGGGGAGTAACGACAGTAAAACTGTATTTGGGTAAAAGCCTTTTTCTGGAGCTTGGTAATGGTTTCTGTGCTTTTTATTTTTGAGATGTTTTGCATGCTGCAAAGAGCACAAGAGCCAAGAGCTAATAGGTACCTCCCCTCCGGAAACAGTCTGAGTGTTCTCAGAATGAGCTTCGATTTTCAGGCAATGGAACAATAAACACCACTTAAATCCTACGCTCATATACAGCTGCTATCCAATGTCTATCAATTTAAAACACTTTCAGAGGCTACTGTGGGAGGACTGGGACTGTGCCCAAGCCTGAAAAAGCACAGTTTTCTACACTGATTACATTTRCTTAGGATTCTTAAGAAGCCTTCAGGATTCAACTGACAGCAAAAATAAATTATTTCCTAATACCAAGGCATGCTGAATTGTTGGAGCAGTAACTAGTGTGCATTTCCACACTTGTTTTACCATTCTAAGTCTTCACTATTCAATGCAGCCTGAGTCCCAGGATGAGCCTGACAAACACAGGACAGGAAGGAAAAGAAGGAAGCTCCACAATCCAAGATGTCCCTTCTCATCCTTTCACAGCTATATGATTAATTTTAAACAAATTCAGTTTAAAAGTAGTCAGATTATTATTTCCCTTCTCCATAGCACCTATACATTTTTGTGAAAGCTGTTAGAAGTTGACTGGAAGTCTCAGGCTCTCTTTCTTGACTCTTAGATCCATTTATTATGTCTTCTTTTCACAGCTYATGATGCCATCTCTGACCACGTATTTGTCTAATACATGGTCTAATACAAACGGTTGGCAAGMAGATAAACACACCAAACTCCTGATTAAATCCAACCAAGCACCTGTTCATCCATTGAGCATGTAATCTTTGCACTAGGACAAGTATGCAAATAAAGAAAAATTATCACAGGTTATTAGGAAAGAGGTAATGATGTCTGTTTCAAAGCTGAGAGCAGTTAGAAACACCAATTAAAGCTGATTTATAAAGTAGTTAGTACTTTTATGACACTGTGCAGTTCTGCTATCAAGGTCATTAACAGCTTCTGCATCCCTCCTCTCCGTCCTGTCACATAGTGTCAGATTGCTGGTGACAATCTAGTAACACATTTGATTTAAACAAGCTTTTTTTTTTAATATCGATTTTTTCCTAAAAAACCCATAACAAACCAATTTCTTTTCTGTTCATCCAGAAGAATCCATTGCTGTAGTTGTCTKCAAAAGCAAAGGCTGTTTATAGTATACCAGATCCATAAAATCTCTTCAATACAATGGTACACATCCCTTGTTTTCCAACTTGCACCTGAGTAGCATTTTGTCAGGTTAAGAACAGGCATTCAAGGAAAAAAAAACAAACAACCCACTCTACTGAGTAAAGGTGAATTTTATTGAAGTGATAGCCACACGAAAAGGCCATCAAAGACATTATTTCCAAACAAAATACTTATCTATCCAGACTAGCAATTCTGAAATTACTGCAACAAATATATTTTTACCTCTTCATACATTTGGTTTCTCAGCTTGTGAGTGGTGACTGCTATTTGGAAAGCTCCTAAGGGAGATATTTTCACAGTACCAACAATAATAGAACTAGCAGCTAGTTTAGGAAGTATTGGTGCACTGGGTGAAGCCAAGGCATAAGCCAAATGAAGCATGTGTTTAAGCTGCCTTCAACGACACTTAGGACAAACTAAGGAGAGYTTTTAGGCATTCCTCCACAATTTCACAATATATCATCTGTTATCACAGCAAAAAGATGGAGGGAGATAGACAAAGGAAGATTTAAATTTAGAAAATAATCTAACCCTGTAGTCTCACAGTTAGAGTTTGCAGAAGGAGGGTCATGAAAGAAAAAAAAAAAACAAAAAAAACTTTACTCTCTTGTGTATGACTTCTAACATGGTTCCCTTTGGCCATCCTGAACCCCAACATCTACACAACAGCTTGAGAAGCTCTGATCTTCCTGTCTTTCAGCTGAAGCACATTCCACTAGCACAGGTGAGTCTCCCTTCTGGGTAAAGAGAATATGAAAGACATATAACTTGTTTCTAAGTCAGCATTAGGTAGCTAAAAATTTAGCCACAGTGCACATGCAGGTTTGGGAGCTTTGGTTTTTAATTAATATATACTCTGCATAGTGACAGCAGAATCTTTATTAYTATTAYTATTACTATTATTATGATGCYCTCCTTAGGCYTGGGTTGAAGGCAGKMTGATAAAAGATGAAAATTGGTCCTAAGCTTATAAATATTTTGGGCAAGGGTGACATTTTCTGTGAACATTCTAATAAATGTGGCACTGTAAAGAAAACAAAAAGAACCAGAAAGCAAAGTCAGCACAATGCTCTTCTAAAAAAGAGCACCACAGTATATGAAGAAGCAGCAGTATTAGTTAAAACTTCARACTGCTTTTTGAAAGCAAATCACAGCTACAATGCTGTACATTACAAATGCAAATATATGACATATAAAGTTTTCTATGCAATATAAGCCTGTTTCCAGTTCACATTCTTTTATGCCATTTACTGCAAGTGTCTATTAAACTTTGATATATTTGTTTACAGTCARTTTATTGCCACATAGGTAAGTTCTGGCAATCTTAGCAACAGAAAACAGTTTAGTAACAGTTATTAAAATATTTTTACATTAATTAAGATCTCAATCTTCCAATGTAAAAAAAATATATTAATGCAAGTTGTTCACTACATTCGTAAGTACAATACTCAAGTTTTACTAAAAACAGTGAGCATGCAACTCAGATTTGAAAGAAAACAAYAAGCAACTGGTATTTAATACAGCCAGTGACACATGTCACTTGCATACCTTTATTCACAGCTTACAATGTTAAATAATTTACAGTTCTGAAATATGTGCATTTTAAGAGGAACTTGTCACAACTCTTTTGCARCAGTGGAGACTAAATTGGGTCAGCTGCAAATGGAGTGTGAACTRAGTAAGATAAAGCCATAAGCCTCCATTCATGTGCTTCCTTTGTTAAAATCATAGCAGGAGGATGACTAGCACTTATTTTTAYACTGATTTCAAATCTCTCCTGCTGCTGCGTTTGGGTGTTCTTTTGAGTAACATTAACCAAATCCAGCTGTGAATAAGGAGATAGAATTCAACATCTGAGATATCGTCCAAATCGTGAATGCTGTAAGRTACAGTAAAACATTCCAAAGGCAAATGCAAGAAAGCCTAAACACAGCCTTCTGTTTGTTACCTACAGACACCTAAAACACTCACCATTCACACCACTGTTGATAAGTTCTGTGCTCTGAAAGTCCACAGAGAATGTTYTTCCCAGTAGCACAAACCATAAAGGTTCCAGTTAAAACACATATGGGAAGAGAAGGGAAAAAAAAGTACCTAAGAYAGTGGAAAGGAATTGAAATACCTAAACAAAGCCTGTTGGCTTTGTTGATTGTGTACTGAAATATATACAACAAGCAAAAAGTTAAACCAAAAGCACACTTACTCAACAGTTTATTCTCAACATGTTGCCATTCTCCTGTTCACACGTTCAGATTAATCTCTGCCTGAAGTAAGGCAATATTAAAGGAACAAGCCTGAGCTAAGGTAGATAGAAAAGGAAGAACTCTATTTAGTATTTGTATGTGTTCTGGGGAAAGACTCTCTGTAAAACAGCAYAGAGAACATGAAAATATGAGTGAAAAAGACAAAGGACTCTGTTTTAAATATAAGCAGGATTCAAATGTGTAYGCTTTTTAAAAATCTTAAAAATAAATTAAGATGGTGAAAGGCATTATGGACTGTAAAGGGAGAAGACAACTGAAGGTAAAAAAAAGGTGCTGTGTTGATAACAGAAGCAGAGRTGGTAGAAATTAATTTTTCTTGGAAAAAACCCATAACATTCTGTTGAGTAACCTAGAACAGAGATCATCTCATCTGTGCAAAAGATCTGTGCAAACAATGTGCACACACACAGGTAAGTGAGAGAATGGTATAAGATCTTCAATCATTAGAATATTTAAAAGATGCATTCTTTTGAATGCATTGACAAAAAACTTTATTCTCTTCTCCCAGAAGTTAGTTAGGAGTCTGACCTGTGGGCTCAGATTCTTCCTTTAGTGTCTTCAATATGACTGAGTCAGTAGGAGTAGTCTTTTCATCCACAATAATAGAACATTTCTTCCTGGTCTTTTCCACAAACTTCCAACCTCAGGTTAAAAAGCCCCAGCTCAAGCCCTTTCTCCCAAAGCTTCAGCTCACTTAGGACCTCTGAGTCTTGGAGTACTATCCTAAGGCTTCCAYGGATGCCATTAATCTCTACTACAGTACCATGCCCAGATGTGACAAGCCCTGTATTTCATATAGATTTTTGGACTCACTACATTCTGTGAAATGTTGCCTTCATGTTTTGCAAAAAAAAAATAATTTAACAAAGACTAAAACTGTAAACCAGAAAATTCCCTGTTTCTTAATTATCTTACATTTTGTAGCCATCACAAGAGAGGAAATAATTTTAAATTTGTTAAACGTGCAGAGAATAACACTAACCATATAGATTAGCTAGCTAATAACAATATGTAGAAGCAACTGTAAACACTTTAAAATGCTTTAAATCTAAAGTCTAGTTATTCCAGTTAATATATCAGATCAAACTTTTAAACTGATATCAAAAGAGCTATCACAGGTTGGACAAATTCTCTTTCCAGGCAATTTGCAATTAATTTGTCAGTTCTCATAGTTCTTATTATCAGCTTTAACATTTACAAGAAAAATAGTTCACTGCTGCCAGAGCATAATATAGGACAATCTTTCAGAGCTATTGCAGGCTTCTTTCTTAGAAGAGCCTAAAYAACWAAAAATAACACACAAAAATAAAACCCTGTAGTTCAGTCCTACAACACCAACAGATCTTCTACAGTAAGATTTCTCAGTTTTGCAGTTGTGGAATGTTTTTAAAGATTCAGTGTTTCCACTGTTTTATCGAAGTCCTGACCAGCTGTGAAGGTATGAAGCCCACCCAGAGGGCCGTGAGGTACTCTCTTCTTCACCTGAAGGAGGAAAAAAAMCATACTTTGTATTATGTTATACATTTGTTACGTTAGACATTGCATTATTTGGTTACCTGACCTTGCCTTTATCCTTTTTCAAATGCTGCCCTCAAGTTTGCTGAGAAAGGAACTCACTCTTGGGTGACATAGATTTAGATTGTACCATGAAGTCCACTTTACTTTGGGTACTTAAGAATGTATGAAAAAGGCCATTTATCAYTATTCTCCAGAAAAATTCAATCAGTCTTCATCAGAGAACCACCACAACACCAGCATGCTATGGATTCAACTTACATCTTATTTTTTCCAAATGCACAACCTATCATGGAATGCAATRCTTGAACACTTCCCTTTTTAATGTGATTTTGTTTACAACTTGAAGTTATGTGTACATGTATTACTTACTGTTTATATTAATTTTAAAATAAAGTATAAGTCAGTTGCTAATGAAATTCAATAAGCTACTGATACTGTTATTGAGAAATGACAGGAACTCAAAAAGTGCTTTAAAGGAAAAATGCTCAGAATATTAGAAGCAGAGACAGAAGGTTATCATACATTTCAAACCTGTGTTAATTTCCTGCAAATGCCTAACTCTTTTTATTTCCTTCCCTAGTTCCTTTATCTTTTCAACAGAGAGCGTATTTTTTAAGGTATTTTAAAAGTATTTGTTCTGTTTACTGAAAATTGAACAGTAACTTCCTGACAAAGCAAAATGGTTTCACAACTAGCTCATTGGCATTATGTTGCTAAGCTTTGTTTTTCCTCAAATGTCTCCACAACAGACATCACAGAACTTTCCTTTTACACTTTTTTTTTGTGACAGTGTTTTGAACACCACTTACCTTGGGCAATTGCAACCAGCTTCCCTTTCTCTTCAGGGCTGAGCTGCAACATGGTGTCTATTACTGGGAGCAGCCGTTCTTTCTCACTTCCTGATTTCAGAAATATGAACTGCAATAGAACATTCTTCAGGTATTCTAGATTAGCCACAGACTTTTCTCTCTCTTGATTTCTTTCCAATCTTCTTATTTCATTCTTAAGAAGCTGCAGATGAGAGAAAAGTATGTGATACTGTTTGCTTCATTCAATGAGTAATTGAACAAAGTCTTTTGAAGAGCTAAAAAATGAATTGCACAGCTTGCTTCAAAAAGAATAATGTGTGTATAGCARCATATTCAGGACAAAAACTTAGTGAAAATTAAATATGTGATAATGTAAGAAAAAGTTATTGACTAAAAATAACCTTTTTTGATAAAATTCATGCAGTATAAAGACACAATTTTATTGATAAAAGAGCAGTAACAGTTAAACAGTAAAATATTTCAGAAATATGAYGGTATTCTTTAAGAAACATCTTAGAAAAGTAAGCTTAGTATATTTAGGAATGTCTTCAGAAAGCTCACTCATACATTAGTTCATGTGTCTTCCTTTAACTTAAGACAGCTAAAAGGGCTTACAGAAAGATAAAGCAGACAATCCTTCCCTGGGGATTTACTGCTTTCATCTAAGGGAAAGTAGTATAAACCTTTACTAAACACTAAATTTCCAAACTCTGGAGTTTTTCTAGTAGAAACTTTTACTCCACACTTCTCTCCCCCTCCCCTGCCTTGCCTACCCAACTAGAAACTGTGATAAAAAAAAAAACAAGATTGAAGTTGACTCTGCACTAATTAGACCTGTGAAATAAAAGCCCTTCCTAAATTAAGTTTTACATCACCCAAATTTTATAGACTGGGATTTTCTGAAAGGTTTTTGATCCACGAAACAGATCATGGAAATTAGAGCTGTCCTCACATCTCTTATGCGTCTGCTAACCTTTATTTGTTCCATTAGGATTGCATTGGTTGCTTCTGATTCCCGAAGTAATTCATTCAAGTGATCAGCACTCTTAGTTGTTGTGTTTAATTTCTGAATCAGTTCATCCTTGGTGAGATCTGCTTGCCACTGAGATGGTTCTGTAATCAATTGGAAAATAAAATAAGACAAGGGAAAACGACTTGCATCTACTTCATACTAACTTAACATCAGGACTTGATTAATGCAGCTTCTTAGAACAGAACTCATGCAAAGTCAGACTGCAGACTTAACAGGCATTAATGATGCTGCTGCATACTTATTTTYTGATCTATTTTTGTTTCTATATTAGAAGGGAGCTGGCAAAATAGTTCTAGAGTACCTCAAGATACCTGGTTTTAATTAATTCCTTGTTTCCTACCCATAAATGGAGATTTTCAATAGTTATCCTGGTGTTCAGTAGACTTTTAAAATGTGATTACACGCTACCSTATCTTTTTCTGGTTTTTGAGCAACTCCTAAAACATTCTTCTTCATGCTGGATTTCACTTTGCCAGAAAAAGCCCTATGAATAAAGTTCTGCTCTAATATGGCCCATTAAGATGAGCAGAAATTTTATCTTTTCATTAATAGAGTTCAATTAGCACTTAATTGTCCCTAGTACAGACTCATTCAGAATACAAAAATTKCTGTAACTATTCACTGGCTTGTTCATCCAGTCTTCTCCCTTTAAAAGCTCAGAAATATKACATCTTTAAATCACTAAAACGTGTAGGAATGTTCTACTGTTACTCCTTACTCAATGACAAATCTACAGAAGTTAAGGACAGTGAAAAACTCAATGACACTTAACCAGACTTGTGTCTTGCACCTAAAAGCATGAAAACACAATGCTCTAACATATTTTGAGGGTACTTAACTTCTGCAAACTATGTAGGCAAGCCCTTCTGAAAGCCACATTCTACTCACCAGGCTTTGCTTCTGAGGAGTTCAGAAGCTGCTCCAAGGACTGAACATAGGTGCTGGCTGAGGAGACAGACTCTGTGTCYGTTGTTTCCATACCTTCTCCCTCTTCCCTAGCGACAGTGTGCACATCGAGGACAGGAAGGTCAGCATTCCGCCGTTCTCTCAAACTCTTTGTTGTCGGATTTGAAACAGCTGGACCTGAAAGATACTTACTGATGTTACATTCTGTTCATATCAGAATGAAATTGGGAGGGTTATTCCTAGGTATGACTGTTTTGGATGGAGAGCAGTACATACAATAGTCTTCAAAATGCAGGGGAAGGTGAAGAAAAAAAAGAAAGCCAGACACACATGTAACATTTATAATATCAAAATACAGCCTTTTAGCTCCAAATGACCATTTCAATCGAAGTCTGGYTCTAAACCCAAACTTGACTGGCAATTTTTATTTCAGTGACTATCAAACCTTTAGGAACATCACCCTGAAGATGTGTTTTAGCTATGGTAAGAGTAACAAATATTTTTAATACATAACAGAATTCACTTTTATTTCAACAAGTCCCATGGGAGGTGCAAATTCTTCTGTTTTATTATCRTGTGCATGACCCTTCTGCTTCAGTAATAACAGAGTAACTTAAACTGTTACTGCTGTTTGGCAAATGTCCAACTACATATTGGTTAGTAACTTTGCAGATATACAAACAGAACTTGAGCTTGAAGTCAGTAAAATCTCAAATTAAGATCAAATTGCAACTATACTAATTAAGATCAAATTGCAGCTCTACCAATAAATASCATGTATTCAAACAACAAACATTCTTAAAACAGCTTTCAATATACTTTTCTTTAGCTTTACACCTCATACTTGAAGCAGATGTCCAGCATGCTCCAAAACCTGAGACAACAGATAAAAACACCAAATATTCATGAAGTAACTTCCCTCCATCTAACTGACAATGCAGATACTACAGCACAGATAACAGTGACGCAGATTCTAGAACAGAATGGTTCCAGTTGCAAGTGACCTACAACAAGAATCTAGTGCAACTGACATTATTGAGGACATTGTCCACATGCCTCTTAAAACACTGACAGGATTGGGACATTGATCACCTCACTAGGAAGACTGTCCCAGGGTATGATCACTCTAAGTAAGAAAATGCTTCCAAATGCCCASTCTGAATGTCCCCMCRACAGCTCTGAACCAYTCCCACATGTCCTATCACTGGATATCAGGGAGAGGAGCTCAGMRCTTCCCTCTTCACTTCCCCTCCTCAGGAATCTGTAAGACAGCAATAAGGTCCCTGAGCCTGCTCTTCTCCAAACTAGACAAACCCAGACACCCCTTATAGCCCTTCACCAGCTTCGCTGCCCTCCTCTGGATGTATTTAAGCACCTTAGGATTCTGAACAAACAGTAAGTCATAACAATGACATGTTCCTGACTTGGTATCAGTATGCTCAGATTCTCCAGAAAAGGTTTCTGTTGATTTTACATGATCATACACTTTAAGCATGTTTTAAATTTAGACTCAGGTACACATATCTGTAACAAATCCATAAAAACCCGGTATTCTGCCTGGAAGTTACCTCTAGTGCTTGGTTCACTCTTGAGYTGGAAGAGCTGAGCTTCTACTCTGGAGAGTTGCTGCTGAAGKGTCTCTACTGTCTTCCTGTGCTCTTCTTGCAGGTTCCTGACCTGATCTCTGAAATTGTTCCGGAGAGCTTCGTTCTGGGCTGTCAGCTGGCTCAGTGCCTGGGCGTGCTCTGTTTTGATGACCATGTTCTCAGACTGTATTGTGCAGAGCCTGAACACAGGGCATAACAAACAGTAAGACACAAGCAGCAAAACACTCTAATCTTTAAATTTCAAAATTTTTACAGTTTGAGGCACTTTTGAATTTTCATTTTGTATGATTATTGAATTTTCAATGTGTATGATTATCTTAGAATGACTGTGTGTGCAAYTTTTTTTCATTTGAAGTCCTCTTTTTACAGGGAAAATCTGAGAGTGAAAAGGTTACACTTACTTACTGCCTATCATATAAATGCACTTGCTATGCAAGCTTTTGTCTTCTATTTCAGAACAAAAAATTCAGACATCTTTGGGAAATAATGGAAGAGTTAGAAACATTGTGCTCTAAATAGTCTTAAATTCTAAAACTGCATCTTGGCTGTTTATAGTGTCATACAGGACTTATACTCCACTCCCTGTAACATTTATTTACTSAACACTTACTCAGGACTATTAAAAACACAGGTTTCTAAGGTGGTAAGTTTAATTCTTTTAAACCTGAACTTTGAGTGCAGAAGAGAATGGCTGTTAGCAAGAAAAATGTCAGGAGCTCATCAATTGTAATTGGTTTGGAGGTACTCCAGAACTATGACAAAACCGTCACAAGCAATTAAATATATTAAATAAACAATAATATATAATATACACATGATATATAATAATATAATAAATAAATAAAAGTAACAMGCAATTAAACAAGTGCATTCATGGAAACACTAAGCCCAGGGCTTACCCTTATAAACATACACACTTAAATAGACCCAGAGCAGCAAAGACCAGTGTCTAGGTATAATGGGAACCTGCTGTGAAATGTGTTTTTTCCAGAAAAATGCAGAACATAGTTTGGTTGATTGCAATGAATCATTATGTAACTATCAGAAACAGATAAAACTGTATAAAGACAGTGACAAGGGGTCAACAGGTCCTATACTTCATGTGAACTTCTTTGTACCCTACATGGAGTGGAAACAACAGGGACGGGCTCTTTTTGAGGAGTTCAAATATTACGTACTCGTGCAACTTTTCAAGAAGTGATATAGATTAAACAGATTCCTTCCACTTTGAAAGAAACAGCAAGTTAAAACTGTGGCAAGCACAAACTTAGTACAGAAAGGAGCTTGGTGGACAAGAATTGGATATTTTGTCAGTTAAATTGTTTGCTTTGCATTTAGKTTTTTTAGTAGGAAACATTCATAAAATTTAGTAGGGCAGTACAGTATAACAAAAATGTAGTGTTGAGCATTAGACTCAGAAACAGTCAATGTGCTTAGAAAATGTATTTAGACCTGATAAAGCTTGCAGAATCAAATTCCTTGATCAGCTGCTATTTCATTGTCATTGCTGAAACTTATGGCTCATGAAAAATWGCAAACAATCCTTTTGAAAATTCCTTTAACTTTCTCAACAACACACCCTTTCTTTGAGAATTACAGCTACCAGCTTCTACATGCCAAGAATTTAAAGTTCAATCAAAATAAATTATCTGTATCTATTCATCAGCAGAACATACTTTTCACGGAGTTCTGCTTCTTTTGCAACAGTCTCTTGCAGCATCTTATTGTGTCTTTCCAGCAGGGTGTCGTGTTCAGACTGCAATGCCTGGAGTTCAGATGCATTCATCTGTGAATTATGCTGAGCATCTTGCAGCTTAACTTTAAGTTGATCTATCACCATTTCCAATTGTTCCCTGTACGTGGAATAAAAAGGAATACACAACGTGCATTTAAAAGAATTACATTATTTCAGAACCCATATGATATTCACAACATTTAGAATYGCTGATCCAAATTACATGCTTATTAATTAAATCAACACAGCACTAAGGCCAAAATAATCAGATTCTGTTTCAATATGGATACAAATAGGTTTAYCACACCCCATCTAAACTGCTGGGGATACAACAATTGGGGTAGGAAGCATGACTGATAGCTTCAAGCTTTCTACTACAAGGAAGGCCAAGACAGAAGGAAAATAATTTGTGGGATCCAGACGGGAGAAAAAAATTCTTAAAAATGCTGAAGCTTTTTTTTCTGCCTATTTAGTAAAGCACATTTTTCAATCGTTCAGTGTGATCAAATACAGGGGACAAATTGTTGGAATAGATTTTCAGCAAAGTACTAGGAAGCSACATTAAATCCATGCAGATAAATTCAGTTGGTCGGAAACAAATCAAAATCAAATATACCAGGAAGAAAAAGTCTTAAGTGATATACATTCTTTTTTTACTGATTTCYGTATTTATATATGCAGACACCTCCATTATCTCATGGACTGTATATCTCACTAATCCTTAGAGCTGATACTTGTATATCATTTCTTTGGAAACCATTTGTTATCTGTTTATTTCTTATCCAATTTGTTTCCAAGATGGTTCCCGCTCACAAAAATAACAATACCAAAACTTAAAATTCCACAAAAAGGAGAGAAAAAGAAATGCAACTCTTGCAGTTTGGTTGTTTCAAAGGCAAGAATGTTTCAAAAACCCCAAAGTAACCTTAAATCCAAGTCCTCTAACAAAGCATTTGTCGCCCTCTGGTGGATTTTTAGCGGCAATTGCTGGTATCGACTGAAGGTTTGTGTCAGAAATGAGTTCTGACATTCCAAGGATAAAACCCAGTTTGTCACCAAGGGCAGTCATTAATGACTTATAAAAGTAACTTGCAGAAAMTGATCGAGTTTCTTTTACAGTGACTTGAGACATTTTCTGAAGTGAATCTGAATTCTCCTGGCTTATGRTTGTACTTAAAGGATTTTCAGGGAATCTTTGGCAGTGTAACCTTTTTCTTCCAAGTCTTTCCTCATGTAACAGCTGATAAACAACAGTATTTCATAAATCTGCTCGAACTGATGACTGAATTGGCATCCAGAGCTTTACCTACACTAAACCATTCATTCCTGAAAAAGTTCAGCTGAACTGAACCAATCTGCTCTTTTACTCTTAGTTGCAAAAGGCATTTGACTACTCCATGTCAGAGAAAATGACATGTCAAGTCTACACAGAATATGCTGGCTACTTTCTGCTCATGAGAGTCATAAAAAACTTTCTAAGACTTTACTTCTCCTTCCAACWGTAACAATAGGTAATCTACACAGAAACAATGGTTAAAAAGACAAATCCAGCTATTAGAAACTAATACAGGACCATGACAGTAGAAACTCGAAATACTACTTCTRTTCAGCTAGGCAGTGCCACAGTCAGATTACAGATTTGAGTAAAAATTTTAGTTTTACCTTTCTTGTTTGGCTCCCTCAGATTCTGTCCGAGAAGCAGATTTATTCTTTTGCTGTTTCAGAACATTATGAACACGAACTTTGTAGCTCTCAAATTCGGATGTAACAGATGCTTGTTCAGCCTATCACATAAAAAACAAACCCATAAATTATACTACTAYTGGTGCCTTACTTCTCTAAAATGAAATCACCTCACACTGAAAAAAATGCTGCATTTTCTTCTTTTAAATAGATAATTAAAACAAAGACTACTATAACAGATAATGTTTCTTTAGATTTTAACTGAATATCATAAAATGTGAAACTTGAAACTCTCATTTTAAGCATATCAGTATTAAAGGAAAGAAAGAATACTTGAACATTCAAAAACTGCATTCAACTGAGAGATTCACAAGCCAGAGGTTCTATTAACAGCTTTAAATGAAGGCAAAAGTGATAGAAAATTAACAAAAGAGGTATAATTTTGTTTCTTTCCTATACTACAAAGGTAACAAAAATTCCAATGTGCCTTGAAGTTACACATAATTCTGAGGAATTAAGTCAGTCTTGCAATGGTATTACACAGCACAAGRTATAACATTCTAGTTGTCTGTAAASGTGTTTGGTCTGTCTTTTCTCCTAAAGTCAGTTTTTACACGAGTTTCTGTGGACATACAGAAAATTGCCTCATGTCATAACAGTTTCATCCCTGACTGTACACTAAAGATCACTGCCATCCTTCAAGTAKTCATGTTGTATATTCCTCTTAAAAAACACTGACACAGGTTTTCTTTCTTGGATCTTAGGACAAGCTCATGGGTTCATTAGTCACTCCCAATTACCTATAACAAAAATGTTCTCATCTCCAAGTTCTCATCCCTTCAGCTGAACTGGTTAGTGAAATTCTACAGAACTGACTGTGATTAGCCACTGCTTCAGATTTTAAAAGCCTAGAACATTTGTGGCTATTTTCTTTAAAGGAATCCTTTGTTTTCCTTCCTGTCAAACTATGTGAAGTGCAATATTCTAAGTCCTCAGGAACACAGCCTTAAACGTCAGCGTGACTTGTGTTTCCTACTATCTGCTTTGGTGTCCACCTTTCCTTTAAAAAGAATAAAKATTAATATTAATTAATATTAATAACCTTGTAATAATATATATTTTCCAGATGTAGGGCATTTAAATAGGAAAGCTAATCTTCCAARAGCTTCAAGCCATGCCATTATGAAAGAGCTACAACCTCACTGATTTCACAGCATCACAGAGCAAGGCACCACAGACAGGCACTCTAAGTGCAAGGTATGACGAGCACATTTGTAAATCCATGATCCACGTGTAYCAGCACAACTAAGGCAAACCTCCTGTAGCAGCAACCATGAAGTTTGTCCTTTTCAGTTCACCTTTTTAAAATGTAGAAGAGTTTTTGAGCTGCTGCATTCACCTGTTACTTATTTGCAGGATGCACACCTACCATAGAAGAGTGGCCACAGAGTAGTGCAATAATCTCCATAAAGGTGGTTTGAACAGTCCTACTATATTCTCAATCTGTTTGTCTCCAGTGCAAACACTGCATTCCAAGACCATCTAACAGTGTCACTTGAACAAAAGGACCCCAGAAACAACAACAAACTTCAGCAATAGTGTCAGATTTCCAGGTAGTTTAGCTGCCACATAAGCTGCTCATATTTCATCATATTAAACAGTGCTTGCAAATATATTTTTCACAACTTCTTTTTTTTAAAGTGGTATCTATGTTAACTGGTTTATGAAGCAAATTATATTCCTTCTTTGTGTTTGTGTTCTTTTCTCTAAAGACTTTTTCCTGAGTGTATACTTACAGATCATCTGAAATAAACCCTGGCTCCTCATTACCACAAGTTTTTCACCATTGGACATAGAATCCAGATGTTTCACCCCAAGTGATACACATCAACCAGGACAATTTGGCTTGTCCTTTATACCACCACTGAATTACCTCAAGCACTAAGGTAATTCTTAATTCTTGACAGACAAAAAGAGAAGAGTGAAAAATCTGCAAAATATTCTTGAAGAAGCAGAGAATGCAGTAAATCTCTCTTCTAAAGTCTCTAAGATTACTTCTTGTACTGGAATACCTGGGCTGCTCTGCACTCTTCTTGCAGGGTTGCAATTTTTTGCTGGCAAGCACTCATCGTGCGCTGGTGCTGCTCTGAAGAAGTTCGCAGTTGTTCCTGAACTTTATGCTTTTCTGATGTCAGTACAGCCACTTGAATCTGAAAAAGTTAGTTGAAAATTGACTATTACAAAAACTTTTCTTCCTTCTCCAAGGGAACATGCCACTGAATAAGACTCTRCTATAGGACTCTACTACAGTAATTCCTGCACAGAACTAGTAAAAACAAAACAAAAGTCTAATAAAAATATAATTTAAAAAATAGACATGGGTTACCATGTATTAATTTTTAAAAAGTGATGTTGTTTAAAGCAAGAATTGAAGATAAAATGACAATGTTGGTGTGGCAACATTTAAGAAAACCAACTCCTCTCCCTTCCCTGCTTCTTTCATTCCATTCCATTCCAATCCATTTCTGTTCYGTATACAGATGGACAACACTTAAGATTTTTGCTGACAATGTTGTGCTCTTCTGTTTTTAAACTGAGCAACTTCYGTTTTTAAAGAATAATTAAAAAATATATTTCACTTATAAGCTTCAAAATCCACAGTCCTCTCCTTTGGTGAAAAGGGAAAGAGGAAAAAGGGTAATTTTGCTTAAAGAAAATCACAGGAAAAAATATTTGGGGAAAGCAGCAAACAGACAAAACTCATTTAAGAAAAAGAACAGTAACACAGAAGTAAAAATAGCAGCTCTTTATTCTTCAGCCTATATTCCATTTGCATGGTACAAATCATACCCTTATTACTTAAATGAGAAACCTTCTACTAACAAAAAAGTGATGTTTCTTGCCTTATAGGCTTCCACTTGCTGTTGACTGGCTTCCAGCTCCCCTTTCAATGATGCCTGCAACATTAGATGGTCATTTTCCTGCAAGATAAAATTACCTGGATGTTAAAAAAAACCCCCAAACCTCAGCAATCTACAGCTACCAGCTGTTTTTTAAAATTTAGTTTAAAAATAGAATATACAGACATTAGCATATGGACTTACAGCTTGCTTTGAATCAGCCAGTTCTTTTTTAGTTTTCACCAGGAGTTGTTTTATCTTGGCATTTCTTTCCTCATCCTGTTGCATCGTTGACTGAAGCACCTCTGATGCAGAAAACAACAGTTATTTGCAAAGGAAATCTCTCCTCCTATATTTCCTTAAAAATGTTGGAAAATATTTAAACAAATTCTACAAGCTTAAGAGCTGCAAACAAGGAGCTTACAGTAAGTTTWGTATCCTTTTTCTAAGTTATCACAAAGATCTTCAAATAAGTAAAATGATTTTAAGATTTACACTTGAGGATAGGAAGAAATGGAATTTTTAACCACATGCTAGCTAATCAGTAAAGTTTTATGAGAGTGGTGTATCAGCTAAAACCCTTGCCAGTCACCAATATTTAGAATTTAGAAATAACTTAATCAGGTAAGAAACACAGTATATCAGGCAGGCAAATTGGCTTTTAACTGGTGAATACTGGATTAAGTGATAAAGTTTCCTTAAGACAAAATTGCTTTCATAATGTAACTTTAGTATTCCTGTAAAGCTCACACTCACTGACTTGAGAAGTTATTTTTGAATCGTATTTTTTRCCATTACAAACTATACCATAAWAACTCTTGCTGTTTATAGTTTACTYACTTATTTCTTCCTGTAGGGTCTCTTGTTTCTGTTTCTGAATCCCTGTTTCATGCTCAAGATCGTCTATTCTGCTGTCTTTATCAGTTATCTTCTGATTAAGTTCTTTTACTAGCCTTTCATAATCAGCTATTTCCATATCCATCAGTGTACTCTTTTGAGCATCCTGCAAGTAATGCAAAATGAAGTTAGAGCTTACAATTTGCCTTGGCTGCTAAGACTTTTGCAATTCTGTAAAAAACTACACTGCCCATCAGACAAAAATTTTGCTTCTATGCATATCCATAAACACCACCCATCAATAAATAATAACGTGCTTTCAAACAAGAACCAAAAGCTTTGGAAAACCTGTTATTAGTTTTGTCAGTAGGTATTCTGCATCTTCAGTCCCTACAAYCAAGGCAATTTCTCAGCCTTACACACATACTCCAGACATCTGAATTCTRCTCCTATTTCTACTCATGAAAGGCCACATAACCCAAACCAAACAAATAAACAAATAATAAAACCAAAACCAATCCCAGAAGTACATTTCAACTCTCCAAGTACACAATCAGGGGTGAAAGCCATCACATTTTCTCTTTTGCAAACCTCCAGCTTTAAAATGCTCAGAACAGAAAGGGAGGGATTCAACACAGCCAGGTGGGCTAAAATCTTTGGTAGTTCATTTGGTAGTACCTTTCTGGCCAGCTCTAGTTCTTGCATAGTTTTCTGCAGATGTTTCTTTTCCTTCTGAAGTTGCATCTGAAGCTCCTCCATTTCTCGGAGAGCACCACTATATTCCTGAAATTTAAATAGTTGTCAACTATGCAGTCCAATTTCAAAATAGATGTCAGCATCTTTTTATACTTACACACACACACACACTTGGGTCACACAAACATAGTTGATTACTTTTTTAGGAAATCATTGTGGACCAGAGAAAAAMCAATAACATTATGAAGTGGTTTTCACATTCTTTAACTACCCCCAACTTACTTCAATAGTCAGCCTTGTAAAGTTCTTTCAAAAAAGACAGTCAAGTAACAAGGAGAGAAAGTATGGAATCTGATCTATAAAAACACAGTTTACAAAGGCTTTACAGAAATCACACCCAGTGAAAGCAATGCTTCARCCCATTCACCATCTCTACAAAGTACTACCTTTGTTTTCTGTTCTTTTAGAAGCTTTTCAGCTTCTAGCTCTTTGTCAGCCTTTGCCTTGGCTCTTTGCATCTCCAGTATTTGAGTTTCCAACAGCTTAGCATTGTTTTGCAGTGTTTCAACACGAGCCAGGAGGTCTTCATTAGTAGAGTGYAACTGATCATGCTGAAATTAGCACAGTGGAATGATAAAAACATAAGCTGAACTTATGTGCAATGTTAACTGATAAAGTATTTTCTATATTAAAAAAATACCCAACACTAATTTCTATCCAAATCCATTACAAACTACACTTCTACATATGAGTATTGTCCAGYTTAATTCTTTTAAATCAGATGAGGTAACAAGTGAGATTGAAGTCATTAGCACATTTTGGTTACTTTGTTCAGTTAATTTGCCCTGCTTTCTGTAAGACAACTAAAATTAAAAGAGATCTTAAAAAATACTTTGAAATGTATATGCTTTCKGCAAGAATCACCTTCCCCTTGCAACAGTACAGTATTTCAACACTTATTGCCCCACTTCAAATACAGCTGCTGTATTTATAAACAAATGATCACACCATTAACTCCTAAAAAAGGYTGAACTGCAAGCTTTGACTGAATCACCAAGTCTTTCATCAGTACACAGCAAGAACTATATTGCATCTGCCATACTTTTGCAATGACTTAAACAGATTGAATTTTGACATCTTCAATGATGTATCTTAGTCTTTATTTCACCTACTAAGAATAAGGTATATGTGAAAGATGTCAATTACCTAAACAGCGTTTTATTTACAAACCCTTTATAGCAAACTGAAAAAATGCAATGCCTGCATAATCAGCAGAATATATACTATTATTTCTTATTTCTCCCTATGCTATCCACTACTGGCTTGCGTTTATAAGGAAAAGGYGGTCTAGGTGGATCTTCAGTGTATGGGGCCTGGGAGTTGAAATCCTAAATACCAAACCCATTGCAGCTAGCTTTGCAAAAATGTGTCTCATTGATCCTTAACAACCATCTTAGACTCCTCAGAATACCACTATAGTACTTTACAATGCATCTTAAAGTCTCATCCTTGTGAAAAATGCAAAATCCGTAATTCATTTAGTATATTTAAACACCCTGTTGATTAAACAAAAAAAAATTAAAACCCCAAACCCACATWTTGTTGAAGAAATAGAAGAAAAGATATCTGTTAAAGGTTACTGCACTTCATGAGAAGTGTAGGTGTGCAGAGAAATAGTGCAAGTTTGATAYCAGCAGCAGAGTTGTAGGTCCAAAATTAAGGCAGAGATGATCTGCTCTTTCCTGTGAGTAGACCTGGGATCAATGAAACTCTTTCTATTGAGCTCTAATCTAACAAAGTCAGACATTCTAGATATATTTATTTTTTGTCAAGGCCCAGGCAAGTTATCAGTTGTTGAAAAGGAACAAACAAATCACTCTGAATTTCAAGCCACTATTCAAAACACAGTTAGGTCATGAAACTACAGTAACAAAGGATTAAAAGTTATACCCACTAGGCAGAGATTATAATTTTTACAGTACTTATTAATAGATTAGACCCAGATAGAGAACTCACCTGCTCGGATGACACCTGCAGCTGCTTTGTGAGGTCATCTATCTGACGTTCGAGATTATTTGCTCTGCCTTTTTCGGCATCCAGCTGTTCTCCTTGCTTGTCGTACTCCATTAAAAGATTCTTAACACATACAAACACAAAACCATATTTTTTTTTACAATATGTATTGCATAAGCATATTTTATACCTCTGAGGCCTGCTTATCTTCTTAGTATTTCAGCATATGAGTTGTCTTACTGTAACATCAGAAATATCAGAATGAAATTTAAGCCATMATTCCATTACAGGCTCTGGGAGAAATCTCTTTCAGTTCATGAAATTCTAGAACACATCAGGTTGGAAGACAGCTTAACAGGTGCTACCTTCCTGCTTTAAGTAGAGTCAGCAGTGAGATCAGACAAGGTTGCTTAGAGTTTTGTCCAATCAGCCTTTTCCAAGGACCTGCCTCCAAGGGTCGAGCTGGCTACTGCACTGGGCAACCTATTCCAAAGCAAGACCATTCTCTCAGCATAAAAATGTTTATCAATTTATCCAGCTGGAATCTCTCATTTCATTTGAGGACTACTGCCTTATCTTGCACCACCATTAATAACCTGACTCTCTTCCCTTCATAATGTCTTCCTAGGT
Source organism: Malurus melanocephalus (assembly GCF_030028575.1). Lineage (NCBI taxonomy): Eukaryota > Metazoa > Chordata > Aves > Passeriformes > Maluridae > Malurus > Malurus melanocephalus. The sequence goes on from NW_026623233.1 coordinate 9,584,111, forward strand.
ACTGGAAGACTCCTGTTTGGTTCCTCTGAAGTCTTCTCCAGGCTGTGCAGGTACTCATCACTTATTGCATTCCCTTGACCAACCTGGTCATCCCTCCAATGAAATCACTTCAAGTTATCAATGTCCTTCTTGTATTTGAGTGGAGAAAGAGGGACAAGCCTGGATGCAAAACTCTCAATGACATCACAGAATCATTTAGATGGGGAAAGACCTTTAAGATCATTTGAGTCCAGCTGTTAACCCAGCACTGCCAAATCCACCACTAACCCATGTCCTTAAGTGCTGTGTTTACTTTATATACTTGTATATAAAGCACTTGCAGTGTTTACTTATTATACTTCTTTAAATACCTCCAGGGATGGTGACTCCACTGCTCCCCTGTTCTAACACCTGGGCATCCTTTTCATAAAGAAATTGCTCCTAATATCCAATCTAAACCTCCCTTGGTGGAACTTAAAACCATTTCCCTCTGTCCTATCCCTTGTTGCTTGGGAAAAAAAGACTCATCCCTGCTTGGCTACAACCTCCTTTCAGATGTTTGTAGAGAGCAATGAGGCCTCCCCTGAGCCTGCTTTTCTCCAGACTACACAATCCCAGCTCCCTCAGCTTCTCCTCCTAAGTGTTATGGGGAACAGCTTGCTTTTGGTGAAGCAATGCTGACTTGTCAGATGCTTCTGCTTCACTTGCCTAGAGATGTGCTCCAAGAAGACTTGCCCGCAGGGAATTACAGGTTTGTCTTCATCACTWAAGGACTTCCAAACTGATCTTCAATTTTACGTACTTTGAAGAATTCACAGGGATTTATGATTTGCCTCAGCAACACATTGCTTGGTATGTTTGATGCTAGATTCAAAGGGTTTTGAAATAACATTCCAGTAAAAAGGAAGTGCCTCATTTTCTTCTGAGAGCAGCCACATGGTTCTACTACGAGAACTTTACATTTCTTTATTCTGGTATTCAACTGCACTGACACAATTTCTTTTGCCACACATAGCTGTGCAAGTAAATAGCAATGTATATAAAGGCAAGGCTTCAAACACAAAGTATTTTCTGACAGACAACAGATTTTTGTAAGCTTACCTTATAGCTTTCAGCTCCTTGAATTACATCTTTCATTGAAGCAGACAACTGATCTTTTTCTGATCGAACCAACTCCAACTCTTCCTTCAGAGCCTGCACCTTATAAAAAGAAGCGTGTGTCATTAAAACAGAACCCTTCATGCAGAATCTTCTTCATATTAGGAAGTAATCAGGGTACCTCTTTTCGGCTGGCATCTAATTCTTTCTTTGCTTTCACAGCCACCACTTTAATTTTATTTAGCTTCTCTCCTTTCTCAGCAGATTCTTTTTCGAGCATCCCTAAAATAAATACATAASAAAATTAAAAATTACACCTTTCCATTTCCTCCCAAGAAATGAAATGAAATTAAATTAGAACACAAATATCTGCATGACTTTAAAACCAAACAAAATATAAAGCAGGGGGATATTCAAATGTTTCATTCAGTTAAACTTTTAATTTGAAGCCAAAACAGACACMCAGAGAGCTTAGGGGCAATCTTTCCCTGGACAATCTTTCCCTGTTTTAGAGGTTTCCATCACAGTTAACATTAAGAGCCATATTCCCATCTATTTCTACATAAATTTAACAACTCAGAATCATTTTCTTGCTAATGTGTTGGGATAAATGTAGTTTTGGCAGAGTTGCTTCCCTTTCCTTCTGGCAACCCAGGGATTCTTACTGACAAATTTCCTGCATTAAAAAAAAATAGATTAAATCCACTATGCTGTTTAGTGTACAGAGAGAAAAAAAGCCTTAAAATATCAAATTATATCCAACTTAAAATGGCTAAAAACTTCTTAAATCCCCAATGAAAGGAATATTATAGGAAGCTGCATTCCCCATCTTCCTCAGCTTGTGGAAATACAGGACAATTATGCAAAGAAAGAAAAAATTAACAATCCAAAGAAGCCAAACTGTTTACATAAAAGAAAACAGTGAGAAAGATACCAATTTTTTCTTGAAGTTCTGCTACTGAAGACTGTTGATCAGTTTTCTCAGTCATTGTCTCCATTAAATTCTGTATTATAAACAAAGATATAAGAAGTATTACAAAAATTTGTTTGTGGTATCTGTTTTTTCCCTAATAAGCCACCAGAAGTTTCAGCCTCAGCTAAAACTGTCTACATTCTTACTACCAAGGAAGTCTTTATGAACAACTTCATACCAGCTTGGTAAAAGCATAATTACGCTGAAAGCAGAATCTTTCAACCTTTTAAGAGCTGCTTTCCATCATGTCCAAGGACAAAAAATGGGAGACAAGCTAATTCTGCAGCTGTCAATTTTATATAACCAGCAATTCCCAAGACATTAAGTTAATGCAAATCAAGCAGCAGTTTTGTTTGAGATGGAGCCACAGGAAGTAAAGAGGTGAAAGATTATGAGGTCAGTTAGTCCATCTAGTCAACTGATTGCTTCAAGGGATATTGATAGGAAGAAAGGTTCAAGTACAAGCAACTTTTGTCAAAAAAGCATTATGATTGGTTTTGTCTGCCTCTTTTTTTTTCCTGGGGAAAGAAGGGAATTCTGAGGTGCTAGAAAACTCAGAAATATRTATGTGCTTTCTAGAAGGGAAACTCACTTTCAGGCCAAGGGAAAAAAAAAAAGACAAAAAAAAGAAAAGAGAGAATTGAAAGTATTCTTTGAACCTTAATTCTGAAGACTTTAGAGGTTTAGTCTTTATACTTCAATAACAAAATATAACCTTTAGAGAACTCAGTTCGTCTTTCACATTTCTAAGCTCAGTTTCCTTTTGTTCCAGAATGAAATTTAAGTCGTCTTGCTTTTCAGATCCTTTTTGCTGTTCTTGTATYTGACTTTCATAAAGAGCAAGTTTTTGACTGATCTCTTCAATATTAGCTAAAAGATCTTGATTTTCAATCCTTGCTTTTTCACTGACATTCTTCAGCTCCTGGATATCATATTGAAGCGCTTCTTTTTCAGACACCACTCCTTCCAGTTCTTCTCTCAAGAGATCCTTTTCTTTTTCAAAATCCTGAATCAGGGATCTATGTTCTCTATGCTGAGCTGCATTTTCTTCCTCTAGTCTCTCAACTTCCYGCTGCAAATTAATTACTTCATCTTCCTTTTGTTTAGCAAGGCACTGCTCTTCTTTAATTTTTGACAAGCATTCATTTGCAATTTTTAACAAGYCAAGAGAATCATATTCTTCATTAGAATCTGAAATACTAGACCCCACTTGCTCAAGCAGGTGGTACAGCTGAGTTCTTACAAGGGATGTGTGCACTTGTTCATTTTCAAGTAATGTTGATATTTGGTCTTTCTCTGCAATCACTATTTGTAGTTTCTTTTCTAAGTTTTCAGACTGCTCTTTTAATGCTAAACAAYTGTCTTTTTCAGATGTAATCTCTCCCAGCTCTTCACTTAATTCACCTTTTTCCTGAATGAGTTTCCTATTTTCCTCACGAAGAGTGGACACTTCAGATGAAAGCTGCTCTTTATCACGTACCAGAGATTCAATCTGTTTTTCTAGTTGCTCTAGCATTTGAGCATTTTCACCCTTTGTWGTTAAAGCTTCATTCAGTCTCTCTGTTAATTCCTCTACTTTTTCCTTCAGGCCATTATTGTGCTGGTTAGCAACATCTACTTCTTGCTGGAGTTSCTGAATTTTAACTTGTTCTTGCTTGCTCTTTTCCTGAAGGGTTTTTCTCTCTTCACCCAAGCATTTTACATCATTTAAAATATCCCTGTTTYGATCAGTAAGAGCAATGATCTTCTCTTCCAATTCTCTTATAGTAAACTCTTTTTGGTTGATGGAGTTTGCCATTGTATTATTGTCCTCCTGAAGACTAACAAGTTTACATTGAAGTTCTTCTGTCTCTAACTGATTAGATGACAATTTTTCTACTTCTTTCTGGAGCCGATTTACAGTTTCAGTAAGAATATCCTTTTCATTGAAAGCAGCCCGGAGTTTCTGTTGCAGCTGACTGACATCAGAAGCTTGCTGTTGTTTCATTGATTCAAACTCCTGGCTGATCTTTCCAGCAGACTCACCCAGCTCRGCCTGTAGAGTTTCCATTGTTTCTCTCAGGCTGTTGTAATTGGACACAGCTTCTTCTTTCTCCTGAGTTAGTTTTTCAAGTTGTTCTTTAAGTTCCTGCGTTTCAAAAACTAATGCCATCYGTTCTTTTTCAGAACTAGATAACAAAGTTTCATTTAATTCAGAAATTTCCCTCTCATGTTGCTCCTTCAGAGTCTGAATCTCTAATTTGTGCTCTTTTGCAACAGTTTCATAGTGCTGTCCTGCTGCTTGAAGCTCCAGTTTTAGTTTTTCAATTACACAACAGTAATCTTCTTTGGTAAGCTGCAATTCATTWATCTTAAAGTCCAAGTCTTCCCGCTCATGAAAGTACTCATCCTTCATACGATGGATCTCCTCTTCCAGTTTTAGCTTGACATTGCTCATGTAAGTTAACTCGTCTTTTAATATGCTGTGTTGGGACCGGAGCTCTTCTAAACTATGCTCCAGGTACCTAACCTTTTCTTCCATTTTTGCTTCTACACAAGGTTCTTCTTGTGTRTCTGCAACATCTATCTTGTTTCCTAAATTTTTATTTAAAACTTCTCTCAGCTGCTCCAATTCAGATTCACATTGGTCAGTATGACCATGYATTTCATCCTTGGCATTTTTCTCTGCCAAACTGTGCTGTAACTGATTTATTTGATTTTGCTTTTCTTCATTTTCTTTAGATGATATTTCAATCCGATGCATCAATTCTGACACCTCTTCCTGATGGGCAACTGTTAATTTTTTAAGCTCTTCATTCAGATTTTTTATTTCATTATGGTAACACTGAGAATTGCTTTTAATAGTTTCTTGCAGATTAGTCACTTCTTTGTTTTTGTCTTCATTCACAGTTTCTAACTGCTTGTTCAGACACAAAATCTGCTCCTCATAAGTAGATTTAATTCTTTGGACATCATCTTSTAATCTTCTAATTTCTTTTTGACTATCACTGTAACATTCAACCTGTTCCACCAGCTCTACTTGTTTCTTCACTTGYTCATCTAATTCAATTTTCAGCTTCTTTAAATCCTCATTGTGCTTGCATTGTGCATTTGCTAATTCACTCTTCAGAGCTTTTATTTCTTCTAGCGAGTCAATATTTGATTGTTCCAGTTGCTTCTGCAATTCTTCTGTTTTAGCCACTGCAGTCTAAACAAACAAGCAAATTATTAAACACTGGTAATTTAGCACACAGAACTTACAAGTGAACTGTTTACACAAATGAATAAGAAAAAGTAGTAGTCCTTAGTTTTAAAAACTGCTATAGCTTTTAAATATTTAACTATATTAGGACAAYTCAATTCAGAAGAGACTGCAAGAGTGCAAGAAGGTCTGCAAAACGAGAAAGGAAAACTAAGTCCTAAATCATATTTACTAGCATAATTTCACAAAATGGGCATGATAGAACTTCAGCTTTAGCAGCTATTTTGATAATGTATTAAAGATCAGTTTACTTTTAGTGCATCAAATTCAAGTATCTGGAATATAACAATGTCCATCAATTGCAAGCAATTCAGTCTTCACTATATTATTAATTGAGATTATGAACATAATCTAGGTGTCTTGGCTGAGAGGCTCCTTCTTATGAATATCTAAAGGCAAATCTTGTCTCCAATGAAAAGACAGAGCTGATTGAAAACTGTAGGCTTTTCATGCACAGACTGAATTCTTCTTGCAGCTGTGGATCTAGACAGTGTATATAGGAACTTTATATATATTACTATGAATTAGGGAATACAGAGAAAATATGCTTTAATATATAAAGCCTGTAGATTTTCTTAGATTTTTTTAGAAGACAGAACTCAGATAAGTGAATAAAAAGATTAAAATTAGATACACAAYAACCAAACCTAGAAAATAAATATAATTCTGAAATATTTCAGTAATGTTCTGTGGCTCATTTCAGTACCTCTGCTTCTTGCTTTATTTGAATATTTTCTTTTTTCAGAGCTATGCACTGCTGCTGACTTTCAGCTTTTTCCAGAAGCACAGCATCCAATCTTTCTGTGAGAGCCTAATATTAAATGAGAAAGATAATTGAAAGAAGGGTTTCTTAACAATGAAAACAATTATTTCTGCAAAATACAGGAACTCAACATATTGATTATGACCCTTTTTGTCAAATAAATACATCTGCCTGTTTTAAAAATTGCTTTCAGTCCAAACATGACTGGTATGAAATAGGTGGACTAAAAGAATGATGTTGAGTTCTGTTAAGAACTGTATTGTGATCAGTTAGTGTTTTATTACCAGGTGGTGATGGGCAAGCTCCCTTTCTGTAGAAAGAAATCTCCATCCAAATTATTGAAAACAATTCTCCAATTGAGAAATTTCTCCTCACTACCAATTTTCACTTTTGTGTGCTATGACCCTTATCCTGAGTAAGGTAGATTCTGGAAGTACTTCTTGTGACATGCAACTTYAATTATGGGTTTCTAATCTCATCAAATGATTGTCTCAGAACTTTTCTAAGTGGCTGTAGTCTTTCTGCAATGGTCATTYCAAAATAAACAAAAGCTGATTCAACCAGCCACACAAGGAAAAGTCCTGGTGGGAGCATTCACAGAATCATAGAATAGTTTGGGTGGGAAGGAACCTTTAAAGGTCATCTAGCCCAATGCCCCGGCACCGAGCAGGGACACCTTCAACTCCATCAGGTTGCTCAGGGCCCCATCCAACCTGATCTGAAATATTGCCAGGGGTGGAACATCTGCCACCTGTCTGAGCAACMTCTTCCAGTGTTTCACCACTCYGTGTAAAAAAAATCTTCCTTATGCCTAATCTAAATCAACCCTYTTTATCATTATCTCTTGTTCTATTGCAACAGGCCCTGCTGAAAAGTTTGTTCCTATCTTATAAGCCCCTTTCAAGTACTGAAGTGCTGTGATAAGTTCTGCCTGGCAAGTGTACTCTCTGTACTATTCCTGTATACTAAACCAATAATGTTTCCAGCAAGAGGAGAAAGGACATGAGGGGAAAAGTAAAAAAAAGATTTTAGGAACTATCTTGGATTCCTGCAGATTGATTCCATTCAATTTGAAAAACAGTTTTTAAGCTATTTACTTAAAAATATTTACTATTTTTAAGCTATAAATCCACATTATTTCTGTGGATTTATTTCAGCTAATTTTATGTAATACAATACCTGAATAATATCGTCAGTTCCTGCAGCAGCTGCCTTCGCTCTGAGTTCTTCAGTTTCTTTCTCCAGTTCTTAAAATGTAAAGAAATTTCACCACATGAATTGGTGCTGCATCACAGTAGCAAACTTCTAGTAAATCCAGTGCCTGACAACACTTCTATTCAAATCAGGRATGTCTTTTAATTTATCAATTTTACTTTGTTACTGAGTGATAGAAAGGACTAGCAGAAAGAGAACAAATATTCAGTACTACTTCTCCAGTCCTGACATCAAGCATGGTTTCCTGAGGAAACAAAAGGTCCTTGTTTGGATAGACGCWCAACAGACAGAAATTCTTTTGATGATCATCTTATCTTCTATTTCATGGTCAATCTAAATCAGAGGAAAGATTCAGTTCCTACTGTTTCTCTAAAAATAGGTGCAGGCAGAAAAACAAGATCTTATGAATAATCCCACTGAAAAAAAGCCTGGTATGGCCCATCCCTATATCCTTATTGATTCACTGGGCAGCTACCAGCAGTCAGCATAATGTCATTCCAAACAAGGAGAAGTGACACCAGTTCAAGCAGTGGGCCACTGGAGGAAAAGGGACAGCAGAGTGGAGAAGAATAGCACATGAGAGCACAGATTTACACCACATACTTTTAGGTGGTAAGCAWAAATATTTTTCAGCATATTTCACAATTTCTTGTTAAAGCAACAAATGATCAAATACAAAGTAGCAAACTATCTTAAAGAAGCCATTGTACTCTACAACAGTAMTAATTATGCAAAAATGTATCAGACATTCCTCCCCCCCATCTGCTCCCTGAAAAACAACAGGTCTATATCCCTGCATCAATATGGGGAACAGATAATGGCAAATCCCACTTCAACTTTTACACAAGCTACATTGTTCCATTATACCATACTGTCAAACCAAAATTAATTGAATACCTGACAAAAGCAATACTTCTTTTCTTCCCTTTCTTAATCAAGTTACTTCAGCCCTATTCCTCCCACCATAAATGGCAAAATTGGAGAAAAATAAATTCTAGGCAAATATCCTAAATTTTAAGTCTACCTATCAAAAACACATAGTCAGGTAGTACCAGGCACTAAAGCAGAAATTGTTCTTTCCAGTAAGATACCTGCACATCTTGATTTCACTTTCTGTATAAGCATCATTTGCTTTTTTGCAAACTTGATGAGGTCTTCTTTGGGCAATGTGTCCAGCTGTAAAAAAAGTATGTGTCAGAGAAACCAGTYTGCTCTACCCCCAAGGGAAATTGAAGCAAGGCATTTTAGTATCTGACTTCCAGGAAGCTGAATTTTAGGACAAGAAACCCTTACCATACATTTGTAAGAAGAGTAATATTTCCAAGAAGAATAAAAGTCCAAGTTGCTGCTGTTCTGTTATCCAATTCTGTTATTTCAAGTACAGTAACAGTAATTACTCCTAACTCTGTCTGAGTTTCTTACTTTCCTGAAATAATTCTGGAGCACACAATTGGGCAGCGTCAGTTAGGAAAACTCAGTTGGGAAGGATTACAATTCMGTAACATAATTTGAACAATATTTTGAAAATAGCATGTTGATCTAACCTTTTCATTGTTTAAATTTACTTCCAACATGTGCAAAGAAGTCTGTGTCCATTATGAAACAGACTGCATGCTATTAATAATTTATCAAATAGAACAGGAAGTCACATCCCAAAAAGAGATTTTTTTCCTCATGGTTTCCAAAACATTTTATCTTAATGTTTATAAGTTAATTTTTCCTGTTTGGAAAAAATGTTAAAAATATGTTAGTCTTCCTATTAGTCACTGTTTGCATGCTAAGCTGTAACCTTTGCAACTACTGCTACCCAAATAAATCAGGTTTGTGAGGACTGATTACCTTTGATTTGCCTGACCCTGGTGTGCCAGAGGATGCCACCATCTCCTGCCCAGCATCTTGAACCTACAACAAAATAAAGTACAATCTTCAGTAACTAACTTTTCAGTGTAAGACTACCGAAGGAACTAACWGGAAGTCTTCAAACACTGAGAATAACTGAATACAGTGAGAGCACAAGAAAAAAAATAAAATAAAATTTTAAAACAACAGATATTATTAGGACTAGTCACAAATGTAAGAGAAAAAGATCTACCATGGTTATTAGAATAGCAGAATAGAAAATTCCCAATGTCCAAACCAATATGATCTTATGACTCAATTACTGAATTGACATCTAAAGCAGATAYACTACTGAAAATTAATTTTATTTACAAGCAGTTTCAAAAGCATGACTCACTATCTTGTTCTTTAAAGAGACATTAAAAAAAACGAACAGAAAACAACAACAAAAAAAAAACTTGTAGAGGAGTTACAGTTAAATCAAACCTTGGGAACTTTTGAACCACATAAACTAATCTTATTTTGTTTCCTTCTTAAACACACTGGTTTATCACTAAAATTGTTAGCCTATCAAATATATTCAAAAAGACTTGGCAAAGTCAGGGCTCAGTTGAAGAAATTATACTCCTCCTTTTTTTTTAAAAACATACTAGTTCCTACTACGATTTGCTAGCGTGACAAATATATCTGAAAATTCTGGGCTCCCTGTTACTAACATACATGCAAAATGGCTTCTACTGTAAACTTCCACAGGCTTAATCTGGGAGACTGTGTTACTTTACAGTGGTTTATATGGGACATGCTTATGTATAATCAGGAACACAAGGAAACAGATACAGCCATGATGTTGCGAAGCAAAAGGGAACAGACACTTCCAGTATTAACAGGGATAGCATTTCCAAGCTCTGACCTCTACCCTGCTTTTTCCTTCACACTGTCATATGTGCAAGGGTATAAAAGTGAAAGGGTCTACATATAAATATTTGTATAGTTATGTATATAGATGTTTGTGTGTGTGTGTGTGCATGTATACGCATACACCTTCACTTTTATTTTGCTGTTCTCTTTATTCTGCCAAAAAAAAAATCAAAATCCTTACAGAAGATACTAAGGATGATCCAAACTGGATCTGAACACTATAAGAATGGACAATCACTAATAATTTAGAGGAAAAAGGTGATATAGATAATAAAAAGCATCACCTTTAGCAATATCAGTCCAAGTACAGACCAAGGACAAAGGCAGTTATAGTTATCTGTGTAACACATGGCCTAAGTGTTTGGGTTTTAAGATGGCAAAAGCAAACTTATTAGCAAATAATGTGCCTGTACAGCATTAGGGGAAAAAAAAAAAAAAAAAAAAAAAAAAAAAAAAAAAAAAAAAAAAAAAAAAAAAAAAAAAAAAAAAAAAAAAAAAAAAAAAAAGCTTTAAAGTTTCAGATGTTCTTAGCATGTAAAGCTTTGTCAAAATTTACACTCTTAATATTTTAGCACTTAGACAGCATAATGAAGTATAACAAACTGCATGTACTGTTCAGAAAATGACAGCTCACCTCTCTCCATACTATAGCAAGGTCAGATGAATTTTACTTCTCACAGTACTCTTACTCCTTTAACCTCATACATACTGAGACAGAACCACATACCATGTRAAAAAATGCAACCAGTTTTGCTGTTCTGGTAGGAGAAACCAGAAGCACCTCATGTAGAGGGCAAGCGCCACYTGAATTAGAAGAAAAATGAGGAAGCTCAGCTACCAAAAACCCCTGAACTTTCCATTGATTAGGCGCATCCAAGTTGCAGAGCCAGCAGATACTAAGTATGCTTTTAAGCCCAAGACACTCTTCTGCATGGTTTCTAGTCCAACATTCGGAAATCAGGATGCTTCCATAGTTTACTGATATACATATATATATATATATATACACACATTTGTTCCTCTTTTAGATTTTACTTCAAGCCTACTTTGCCCCCTACATTGAAGGGTTTCCATGTCACACTCCAAGATGTTCTATGTATTTTTAACTCCTATGCATCCCTTACTTTTGCAATAGCTTAAGGTACTCTTAGAAAACCTAACCAATGCAGAAACACAAAATACTAGCTTTTGCTGTGAACTGTGGCAGTAATGACCATCATGAACAGCACTTTTCTGAGCAGTGTGCAACTATCAGACATCCTTAACTCTAAGTGTACCAAGTCATATCAGAACACATTTTGAATTGTGATTGCTTCAACACAGTGGCATTAAACCTCTGTTAGAATGCAGCACGGGAGCAGCAACAGACACCACCAGAAGAGCTAATTTAGCGTGTGAACTTTAAACGCTTCAATGTTGCCTTTGGATTTGCCACGGTGTTTATGAAAGCCACACTAGATACAGACACTTCAGGGGTTTTATTTGCTTGTGTTGGCAGGTGTTTCACAGCTGACGTACTGTTAACACATCGGGTCACCTCAGTGGAAAAGGAGCGCTTGTTCGCCCCTGTGTGCTTTCACACAGTAACCACTGGACGCCCTCGCCGTGCGTCACCTGAGTGTCGCTCCCCTCGAGTCAGCACCGCCTGCTCTCCCCAGCCCATGCCAACATAGCGACGTCCCCACTTTCTGAGCAGGAGGGGGGCATTAAGGAACCCCCCTCGTAGCCGCACCGGCGCTGGCATTTCCGCAGGGCAGAGGCAGSGGCAGGGCTCCCCATCCCACCGGCGGCCCCAGGCCTCCCTCACGGCTGCCGCCCGCCGGGGCCTCGCCACCCACGGCAGCTGCGGAAGGTGCGCAGCGGCCCGCCGGCTTCTCCCCCCGTCACAGCGGGGAGGGAAGGGAACCCGCCGAGTGGSAGAGGCTGGTCCGCACCTTCCCCGGCCCCCCGTGCCGCATCCCAAGGTCACTCACCCTCCCCACCCGCGCTGCCCCCGAGGTTTCCGCGGCCCCTCACCCCCCCGCACCGCCCCCGCGTTACCTCCATGGCGGGGCCGGCCGGCTGCAGGGGCGGGGAGATCGCGGCGCCACAGCCGCTGCCAGCGCCGCTACATCCTCCCCGGGCCGCTTCCGCCTCCGTCATCCCGGCACGCCGGGCTTGCCGGGCTCGGCCCGTCCGTCACCGAGCACCGCCCCGGGGCGGGCGGGCTGTGCCCAGGGCCCGGTGTGTCGGCGGCAGAGCGTGTCGGGAGCGGGCCGTGGGCGGGGAGRGGAGGGTGTCGCTGCTTGGCTCGTGTTCTCCGCCTTATAAAAGGGGAAAGGGGAAGGGTATGGGGACTGTGTCCCGCTGTTCCCTATTCTTGAAGGGCTTCTGAAGGGAATGCGGTTTTCCAATTGCGTGTCTCTCACCGTCACCATAATGAGATTATTCGATGGAGAGTAAATTGCTCAGACAGAAACGTAACGCGTGTTTACTGTCTTCATAGAAACACAACGATTAAGTTATTTGGCAAATAAATGCAGCGAGTGCCAAGCACATGGTGCCAGAGCAGTGCCCAGCGACAGGACGAGGAGCAATGGCCATAAACAAAATCACAGGAGGTTTCACCCCAACATGAAGGAGARCTTCTTTACAGTGAGAGTGGCAGAGCACCAGGCTGCCCTGGGGGGACCGTGGAGTGTCCCTCTCTGGTGACATTCAAAACTCACCTGGATGCATTCCTTTGTCACCTGCTCTARGTGCCCCTGCCTCTGCCGGGGAGTTGGACGAGATCATCTCCAGAGGACCTTTCCAACCCTAACAATTCCATGATTCTGTAAATTTAAAAATGGACATGAACTACTGGAGCAAATAGCAGAACCTAGGTGTTACGGCTTGTAGTTATGTGTTTTTTAAGAGACGTTTTTATGCCTGTTTGAGTAGGTGTTTGAGGGGAGCAATGCCTCCTTTAAAGGGCACACATTTTTCATTGTGACCATGTATGCACTTCAGTGGTGCCTGAATAATTTTTCACATTTCATGATAAGTAATTGATTTTTAATGAGAAGTTGCCTGGGAAAGACAATTTAGGCTATTATTCTGTTTATGGTTCACTGGATAAATACTGAATACCACCAAATTAATTATAATGTCATGAGAGAATATATATTTTAATAAAAAAAGTCAAAATGCTGGTCTCAGAAGAATCATCTGCGTTTTTCCAAGTCTGCTTACTATCTCGTAAAATTCAAATGGCAAATAGTGATAAAAGGCAGAAATGTTCTTCAGATATACTTAAGAAAGTATTTTTATTTCTTCCCTTCCAATGCATTCACTTTTCATTATATATATTTACTTATGCAGGTACACAGCTGTAGCAGGAGCATATGGATCCATGCTCACAGAGGTTGCTGGCAAGGAGCGGATGTCCCTAACCAAACAGCATGAAGGTGTTTCTTCATTACTTGTATGATTACATATTTTAGAAGCCTCAGAGCACATTAAACAAATTAATTCTTTTTCCCCTTTCACCTTGAGGTACTCTGAACGGGTTATGCCTGTGCTGCCATGATCTATCATGGGGATTTCACACAATTTCAGGAAGAGCCTTTCTGGATACAGWCCTTCCAAAACCATTCTATAGCAAACTCTGGCATACTGGATGGCTCTATGCTTTGAGGTCAGCCTCCAATTGAATTTAGACATTTGGGAAGAACACTATTGGAAGCTAACCTTCTCTTTTGGRAAACAACGCTTTTCGTAAAGAAAACAATCATGCAAATTTGTCTTCAAAAAGTATCTATTATGAACCAACTCTTGGATCATCTCATGATTTAGCACACAAGGGAATTGATTTTGGAGCTTGTCCAAGGCAGACACAAAGGAGTTTTYAAAGGTCTTTGTACTGAAGACAATGAACTACTGGCTTAATCACTGCAGGCTTTCTCAACCTGCTTCTGACTAGGGACCACTTAGCCCTCCCTGCCTGAGCTTCATGTTCCTGTGAGGCAGGTATTTGACAGAGGCCAAACCTCCCCTCCCACCCTGCTCMATTCTGTGCCACAGAGTTTGGGTATATTGTGCATTTGAGATTTTCTTGACYGTCTTCCATTCTGGTCCTGAATTGCAATAGCAGTTGCAAAGGATCRTGGTTAGGGAATGGTAGAAGAATTTTTAAAAGTTTCTAGAATAACTAAAAAAAAATCACTGAGGATTTTGGCTGTTGATTGTTTCAGTTTGTTAAAATAAAATGCAAATTGCTCTGAATTTTGTTGATTTGTACCTGCAATGATCTGATACAATTTTCTTAAACAGTTTATAAATTGTGTCTCACTTATCTAGGAGACAGTAAGCTGATACATAATAATGAGTGCACTAATTTGAGACAAGATAAGTGAGAAAAACAAGAATAATTTACATAGTCCATATATATTACATGATTTTATTATCTTTGTAAAAGATAATTAATTAATCTTTTTAAATAGCAYTGTCTATGTAAAACAAACTTGCCAAGGGATTTTTGGGATGTGTTGGGGCAGAGCATAACGAACTTTCAGCCCTGCATTAGTTGAGAAGCAGAGTACCRCAGGGCTGTAATTAGCCCTTACATCAAGGCAGGGTACAAATGCTTATTCACTATCACTGGAATTATTGGACCTGCAAGAATTTTCTGAAGAGCACAGAATGAGAAAATTACTGTAATTTTGCTACAGAGGAATGTGTTTTTGGCATAAAGGAGCTGAKGATTTAAATAGTTGCCATTGTAGAATCTGCCTTTGCAATGGGTTTTGAAGATAGCAGACTCATAGTCATGACCCATGCCACACAAGTCAGAGTTCTTGCTTTGAGCTACTTCTGTGCCTTTTTTACATGYCAGATTAATTTATAAAGGAAAGCAGCATATGAATCTACAGTATCTTAAATATTCTTCTCTGTTTGGAAACTTAAAATACACTCCCTGTCCCTTGCAAATGAACTGCAAATTATTTGGCTGACTATGGCCATTTTGTTGGGTTGGGTTGAGGTTTAGTAGGCTCCCACAGGAATGGAATGGTACAGTGAAAAAAGTAAGAGTCATTTATCTCAGTAACATTTTGTGTGTGAAGGATTTAGTGAGGTGTTAAAAAAATAGACTGTGTACATAGTCCTTAATTCTGGTCTTAAACTGCAATGGGAACTGACCAGAGGTGAGTAGTTTGGTGTTCTCATCTGCAAAGGCCAGCAAGCCTGTTGACAGGTTCTTGTGAAACTGACACAAGGAACCATTTTGTTTGCACGCCTAGGGATGGGGTCTGGCTACAAACACWGTTCCATTGTTAACAGACCTCGAAGGCCCTTTAATTGCACACAGAAATAGTAGTTAATGTAGATGGGYGTTATTGGTACAATAACAAATTACTGTGAATCAAAAGGCCCAATTTTAACAAATAAAAAAAATCAGTTACCATAATTTTTATGTGCCAGACCTAAGATTCTACCTGTACCTACATTGCCTGTACCAGAGCAGGGCCCAGTGTAGGATACTTTTGACATGATGCCTCTGCCTCCACAGTCATGCTAGATTGTTGTAGTTTGACTGTGAGCCTTCAGAGCATTCTAAAGGCAGTCTGAGCTCCCACTGCTGACAGATACCAACTGCCCTTRCAGCAGGCTATGCCAAGGCCTTTCTGCAAAATAATCCATCAGTAATTTGCTTCTTTGATATTAACCATGGGATGCTGTTGAATAACAACTTCCCTGATTTACCTACACGGTGCTTGGTCTGGAGGGCAGGCAGAGCCTTGCTATCCAGCCTAAGCCCATTACTTTCAGTCTGGCAGCACAGTGTGGTTGCATCTTAGAAGTATGAAGGGCTTAACTTTCACTCTCAATGTGCCTCTAGGCTCACCTACAGCCTACATGGAGACAGACCTTGCATCATTCATTGAGGATGTGAGCAAAAGCTGAAATGCTTTTCACATGAAAGCTTTATTCCAGGTTTAAATATGTTAATGCACTACTGAAAATTGCCAAGGTTAATTATTAACCTTGTTGTAAAGATAAGAACATGTTTATGTAAATAATTATAAAAGACTTAGAAAGTGTATATGGTACAATATCCATATTCCATATGGATAGGACAAATTGAATAAAAATGTTTTACTGTTCATAGACTGTTTTCCTAACTGGAGAAGCAGAGACTTTCAGTTCAAGCATGAAACAAATCATCTACAGCTGGATTAGTGGAACAGAAAGCAGTATCCCTCTTTGAATGTTAGCTAGGAAGACAGAACAACTCCCTTCTCCATTTCTTTCTTTAATTTGTTTGAAGCTCTGTGCTTCTTTCATTCTCTTTTGCAAATGGTTGCATTCCATGTGAAAATAAAATGTCTCCCCTTGTTGCTATTGACAGCCAAGCTTGAGGAGGATTATGAATACTCTGGGATCAATACAGCAGTGTCCTTTAAACACTCTGTATTGARGCAGGAATCTTCAGTCACTCCTGTGGGAGGATTTGTTTTGGTAGTTGCTAATGCAGAGCTGCAAAACAGAAGCATGTGAACAGTTAACATGTATTAATCCACACTGGTCTTGAAACGTTTTTTAGAGATGAATAATGAAGTTTCTCCACTATCAAAACSCTGCAGGTACACTCTCTTGTAAAAGAAGAAACAAGCAGCAAAAAAGAAGAAATAAGAAGTTCCTGTGGGATTGCCTTAGCTAAACTGACACAGGTCCTTTTTAAACTGAYATTGAACATGTTGCACCTGAGAAGGTTGGTGAAATTGTGCATCATAGTTCTGTRCAGTTTCATCTGTAAGCAGAGTCACATGTTTGCATCAGAAGTGTGACAATAGTTTACATTATTTGAAATAATTTGTCTGAACATATATAATCTCCTTTTGGAGGTGCTCATTGATTTACARTGTCTTATGTAGAAATATATTAAATGTCCTACCAAGTTTTGTTGGTATTAGTAAAAAAATCTCCATAYACAAACACATCATTTAAAACTCTTCTGTAGATAACAACTGACAGACCTGAAGAGATGGAAGTTAAAGGCACTCTAGATGAGGGCACCCTCCAGTCATCTCTATTGACAAACAGTCAAAATGGACACCAAACCATAGTAGAATCTAGGTCCACTGGGGGATGCATACACCCCAATAACCTTTTTTCCCAAATTTTCTCTGTAACTAACTTTGTAAGATCAAATAATTTTCACTACTAACATTAAACTATTCCCTGTAGTTTTACACTGGTATGATTATGAACATTTTGCAAWTCATCGAATCTGTGAGTTGATCTCTCAGCTATGGTGGCTTGAGAAGGCATAGAAACTCCCCAYTCCCCACTTTTCTATCTTCCTGCCAGCTATATTTTTTCAAAAACGTTAACATTTCTGGCTGAATATATAGAAGGATAATATCAATAGCATAAAAAGCCAGTTTTTGTGTTGCCACGTATCGAATGTTTGTTTCCCCTCTTTTTTTTATTCCAGGACTGCAGTCTGACCTGTAGTACTTTTCACCTGTTGTTCATAGCAGCTGAATTGCAGCTGTGTGAAAAATTGCCTAAGGRAGTGAGAGCAAAGGTGACTTTTCCAATGTGATATGAGTCCCTTATTATATGGTRCCTCTATCCTTGGAGTTGCTACACAACTCCCTTTTCAAATCAGGCTTCAACCCCCGTCAGCATTTTGCATTTCTGATAGTTTGGAGATTTCAAGGGAGAAGCAAGCAGGTCATCTGTGTGACTTTTTGTACAGCACTGCTCATAAAATGTCATAAAGCTTCTGAGTTAAGCAGGTTTTCCATTTACTGATACCTCTTGTGGCACTGAATGAGGATTAGATTGACAAACTGTGCTGACTCATGTGGTTTCGTAAAGCAACCCAAGAGAATGGAAATACCTAAGACAGCAGGCAACGCCTTTTCCTCATAGTGAGGCAGTAAATCAAGTTAATCATGAACAAACCCCAAACAAGTAGCAGAAAGCTCCTCAAGCTGGTATTTAGTCTTGCTGTGAAGAACAGCAGTGCCTTTGACAGATAATTTTTTTCTCAGGTAGTCATTTTATGAAAACATCCTTTCTTTGTTGGTAGGAATTTGTCAACCTGAAGTCTTAAAAAAAAAATTGCACTAAAGTAGTTACACGTGTTTCCGGTTTCAGTGATTCCTGCATTTTGGGGGAAACTCAGTGGGACAGGGCAATGTAACTCCTATATTTAACAGGCAGCTTTTTGTTTGTTTTCAAATTGATGCAAGGATTTGCTGCCCTTTATATCTGCATTCATTTTAGATATGTGCTGCCCTTTATAGCTGCATTCATTTTAGACAGGTGGATTAAATAGGTAGCCTGAAATGAACTTTGCATTTGACAGCTGCTCTTATTGCTACAGCTTTTAAACTCAGTTTTAACTCTCCATAGGCCAAAGAGAAAATATCCCCAGTAGAAAATTGTTTTTATTAAACTAGAGTAAACWAAATTAGACTAAGACATTATTTTCCTTTAGCTGCTGTAATCTACATTCTGTTCCCTCTGACATTCAGAGTACGAATTCAGCTAAGCAGGAACTCTTTGTGGCCTTTTTTTTGTGTGCCTAGCTCAATGACGACACTTTAAATCCAAAAGTGGATTGGTAACAGTTGCCTATAATTAAATGGGTCGTGAATTACTTTAGTTCATTTTGCACAAGCTCAAAGCATGGCTGTAGTAATGGTGCTAATGCTAAAGCAGAACTGGTTTTTGTTTTCCAATATCTACCAGGCCCTATTGCAGCTAAGAGCCCTCAACGAGATGTTTATGTATTTGGTTAAGAGTGAAGTAAAGGAGAAGGCAGTAGCACAAGGCATCTGGTGAACACTTTTACAGCGGTGAAGAGGGAGATGGCATTTGCAGCACTGATTCTCCACCTGGTTTGTACCAACTTTCAGAATTCTCCAGAACACTATGATATCCAGTTCAGAAGSCAAATGTGAGATGCAATAAGGACTRCTRTCCRCAGCTAGACTGTAGATAAATGCCTCTGTGTAGCCCTTTAGCAAGTGTTATCAAAGATGTTTTCGGAAATGTTGCTTTCATCTCAACTTCACTTATGWTGTCCAGCTTAAAATGAGAGAAAATTAAATTTATTCTACTTTGTGCACTTCTGTTGCTCTCTTTTTACTTAACTGCTTATAAATTTRTTTCTTCTTGTTTATTGATAAATGTTTTACAAACTTTTGTACTCTTAACATCTTTTTTCCTGTTGGTTCCTAGTTTGTTTGAGTTTGATTTGAAAATGCCAACAATATCAACTGCAGTTTTACAAAGGCTCACTGCATGTCTGAAATATTTTTATTAATGCTGAAAGTTACTGTGGTAGGGGTGACTGAGAAGTATGCAGTGGAATTATTTTCTTCATGGAGGCTTAAACTTTGGCATAATTTGGGCAGCCTCACTAATAARAAATCAGTGATGTGAGAAAGAAAGATCTTGGAATCTTAGGGACACTGGCATTTTGTGAAGGAAAAGCAAAATGGAAAAGGCTGAAGATCATTAATTTCCATTGYAAGTAATTACAATTCTGTGCGAAAAACAAGAGAGGTATCAGACATTTTCTTCTTATAATCTTCATCAAATTTCTCATTCTGTGCCACRGTGAAATGATTCTTCCAGTCTGCCACAGTCCCTAAGAAACAGCAAAGCAAAAAAAGAGAAAAGATTGTTTTACCAGTATTGCCTGAAGCCCATTATCCATTACTTATTAGATACTTGCATTTCAATGCAAGTTATTCAATGCTTATTTCAAAACAGAATGACAACCAGACAGAGTTAAAGTCGGTAATAAATCTSATTACCTTTTCTCATGAATGGGGAAATGGAGTGATCCATTATTCCTTGGAAGTCTTTAGTGTAGTTTGCCATGGGATTTTCCTTCATTACCTCAAATGAGGTATTATGGACTATTTTGTCTAGAACCTCCGGACTCAGATCCTTCTCCAGGAACTTTGCAATCTTCTGAATTTCTCGCTTTGGATTCTGCAGAGACAATAACATGGGATAAGAAACAGAGCTAGGAAAAGCAAAGAAGTCATACATAGTGTTAGAGCTGCAATTTGCTGACTGAGATCAGGTTATTGTAAGGTYTACTGGTACAGCTGGCATTAGAATRCAAAACTGTTGCTTGCAGTTASTATCTGCAAGATTTCCATATTTCAGAGCTCTGTAAATAAATGTTCAGACTTTTACCTCCTTCATGTCTTCAAAGAAGAGGTAGAGAATGCGGTGCTGATCTTTTGCCTTCCACCATCCTTTTACATGATCATACCAGGAACCCCAGAGCACTGAAAAACAAGAGCAGCAGCAGCTATAAATGCCCCAACTGTCTTTAACACTCATGTGGCMCTCATGTTTCCCTCTTAAACAGCACTTGGGAATTTCCAACTTGGTTTTAAATCACTGTGGCCATGATAACGAGCACTGCTGTGCGCTCTGTGGATATTGCAGTGATTTTGCTTTTAATCCCTCAGGTATATGGATGCTCAGAGCAGGATTCATGTGTAACTTTAAAGGTAACGTGTAGATGAATTATAGTCAATGGAAACACACACTTCAGTTTTCATTTGATCAGCTGGGCAAGACTCATCTTAATTGGCCTTACTTTGAGCAGGGCAGGGGTTGGGACCRTGTTGACACCACAAGTCCATTCCAGATGGCATTGTTCTGCGATTCTACCTGGTTTCAATATTTGGTATGCTAACACAGCTGYCTGCTTCTCTCCAGCAAGTGTCCAAATGATTAGTTAAGATAGAAATAGCTATGTTCTAGATGTCTGCACTGGCACAGATAGCTCCCAAGCTGAGCTGGTCAAACAGAAGACACAAGATCTCCTGTAGAAGTGAGCCTCTCATACAGGTCCAGGCAGTGGTATTTCTAGGTCCACATGGAGGTAAAAATATTAATAACCTAAGGAAGCTTTAATGACCCAAACTGTAAACTGCCAATAATTTGACCAGGTTTTGTTTCTTGGATATACCCTGTGATATCAGCACCTCATTTAGAAACGGAAGAATCAGCTTCTGGGGTTGCCTGCTCTTAATTAGGTAACTGTCTTTGTTGATGCCTGATATTTAGATACATTAATTTAGATACAAAGTCTCCCTTATCTCAAATCCACACTGCACATTTCTAGCAAAATTAATCCTCAATTTCTTTTTTAAGTTTATAATKTTATCAGGTTAGAGTAAAACCAATTAAACCATTGTTCCTTTTCAGCTGGCTTCTTTTAAACTCATAGAGAAGATATTAAGCCTGAAAGTTACCATGTATGCTTCTGAATGATAACAGAATGGTTTGTTTTTTTTTGTTTTTTTTTTTTTTTTGTTTTTTTTTCTCAAAATGGGAGCCTAAAGATAGATTTAATCCTTTAGGTAATACTAAAAACCTATGAATTAAGAAAAACTATGAATGAAACACTTTCAGCAGATATCCTTCTACTGTGTCAACACTGGATTTCAAACCATAAATGAATAAATCAATGCATGCTTTCTTAAAATGCTCAAAATCTCTTACACAACTGATTGCAGTTAATCACCTTTTCCAGTCATAAATTTCTCCACGAACTCCTCCCAGGTTCCTGGATCAGGTAATCCTTTATTCATTCTGTGGAAATGGTAGTATGACACCAGGTTGTCTTTTGCATTTCTTGCCACATAGATTATCTTTATTGATATGAAAAGAGAGAGAGAAATAAATTAACTTGTACACACTTAGATAGATATTGAACATCTCCTGGAGTTTTCTCTTGGATCCTGGTGATAGAGGTTTAGGACATTTTGCTTTGAAGCTGCCATTTGGTAAAATCCAGCTCAGGTAACTTAGTCATGACTTCAGATTCTCACAGACCTTTCGTATTAAAGGGAAAATATTTTTGGAGAACTTTTGATTTTGTACAGATTTTGGAAAACATATTCTGCTCTGATTTATGTCACTTTCTTTGCCCGTGAAGTAGAGTAGRCCTCTTCAGCCTTACCTTGCAGTTTTGTTCCCAGAAGGATGGAGGCAGCAGCTGYACAGGCAGATGAGTTTTCAGTGTTCGTGGAGATGGCATGGCTTCAGCTAACTCCACACCTGGGGGATGTTTAATTATGAGATGTGAGTTTTCTCTAAATTGCACCAGCACTTCTCTACTATGCTCATACTTGTGATCGGGACTGAGACTTTTCAGCAGCTCACCTTGCATTGATCATTCATCTCCAAAGCACGTACATAGCAGTGTAACATATACAACATTACATAAGCATCTTCAATGTTTCTAGAGAAAATTTTACATATATATTTGAGTAGAAAAGGGGAAACACTGATTKATATCTTCTTGCTTTCTTGGGCCCACACCTAACTCCTGCCATCCAAGGGATAATGATGAATACTAATTTATATTTAAACAATCAAAGCTTTTCCTTTGCCATATTTAGTGGCACTTCCACCTTAAAGGTAWGAAATTTTAGTTTCTTTCCAGGGTACAAGAATATGACTGGCTGACTAGACTTTGTAGAAGGCACATAACGAGGAACTAGGAGAATGACAGATAGTGCATTTTCAGTAGCTATGGATATATGGGACTACTTGGGACTGTCTGGTGATGTTTGGAGGTGTGTTATCTCCTCACCTCTCCTTTTTAATATCTATCATGACCTGCATAATTTTTTGCCCTGTCATCTTCTACCATCCTCTATCATTTTTTTGTCTCTCTTTGTATCAACATAGTCTAATTTAGAAGAGAAAAAAACACTTCTACAGAGCTAGTCAAGCTTTTTTAACTTCAAAGATTTGTGTGGGAATGAAGCCCTTTGCTGGGGGAGACTTTTGTAAGAAGCTGTCTGCAGATCAGTGAAGCCTGCTGGTTGCCTGAATGTCTCATAGCTTGTTTACATGACTAGACCCTAGAACTGAGCAGCAGTTACTTGACACAGTAGCAAAACCACTGAAAACATTATCCACATTTTGGAAATACGTCCATGACGTTTCTCATCCATACAGCCTGCAATCACTGATTGGCATTCAATTGCCCCCATGTTGCTATTTTCTACATATCTGCATCGGGTTTATGTACAGGGGAGTATCAAGCACAGCTTTCAGATACCATTCCAAAACAGCATGGTCTTCAGTAGCCCCTGAAGCTATCACATTTGCCAGCCTTGCAGCACTTTGAGTAGCACTGGGTGCTTGTTTTTTTTCGTTTTGTCTAAAATACAAATAATATTCACCTGAGTAACGTGCAGATGGAGGCTCTGC
Source organism: Malurus melanocephalus (assembly GCF_030028575.1). Classification (NCBI taxonomy): domain Eukaryota; kingdom Metazoa; phylum Chordata; class Aves; order Passeriformes; family Maluridae; genus Malurus; species Malurus melanocephalus. The sequence continues at coordinate 9,607,373 of NW_026623233.1, forward strand.
GATAAACCACTCAAGRAAAGGATGCCGTTTGTAAGTCGTCTCACGTTTACACTTCTCAATATCTCCATTCTGTTGAACCATGTCCACTATCTCCTGCGTCCATGTGGTACCTGAAAATGTCAAGTGTTCAGATGTTTCCCTCCAGGATAGTCAAGGATTTTTCCTACAAAAGAACTGAAAGCCAGAAGGATTGGCTCTGTTCTAAAGGGGGAAAGAATAGCACAGAAAATAATAGACAAAATAGAACAAGAGTTTAAGAGAGGAAAAATGCCTAATTAGGCATCCAAAGAACAGTTTCAGGAATTCCATTTTAGACAGGCTTCTTGCTAAAAGAAATAGCCCCTACACCAGTACAGAAAGAAACACTGAGATAGTCACTATTGTTTGTAGAAGATATTATTTGCAGAGAGGAATGAAACTTCCTTCTTTCAATTTTCATCCCTCACAAAAATCTGGGTATTTCAATTTATTTTTCACACTGAATTGGAGTGAAAAAATGCAATACCTGAACTTCAAGTGAGTAAAAATTTTATACAGTTTGAAAACACAAAAAAAGTGGCAGTATTTGCAAAGTTCCCATTTGAAACCTGTTAATGAAGGTCTGCAATTTTCATCTGCCTGAGTGACTGCAACATTTTGTTAGAGTTATAGTATAGAATATCTCATGAGTCTCTTTGATAGCTGTCGTCACTGTGTTAACCACATCTCCTCTGAGCTCCTGTGGCAGGTCAGCTAGAGAAGAGGATGACTTGGAAAGCAATTTGGGCAGGAAATTCAGCCCTTCTTAAGATGCTTAAGTTGTGCATCTCAGACAGATATGACATAATGTSAAATGGAATCCTAACTTTATTTATTTTCAGTTCAGTGGCTAAAAGATTTTAATCCCGGTTGGATAAAATAATGTGGTTTTGCTTTCAGTRTATAGACAGTAAATCAAAAGCTTTCATCTTTTACAAAACTGATGGTGGGGTATTTTGGTAAAAATGTTATTTTTTTCCCTACTGACAAAAAAAAAAAAAGCCTTTAAAATTGTTGCTAATTCAAATAATTATTATTTTTATGATGATCAAATACTCCAGTATCTCTTTATGAATCTCCTATACTGTACAAGTTTTTATTAATGCAGAATTAATATTGATGYTTGTTATTTGTTGTTTTCTTGCGTAGTATGTCTAAAAGATCTGATGAAGAGTAGAAATAGTGTTCAGTCACTGGGTAAAATGCCAGATAGCTGATGTTAGTCACAGTATTTTATTTTATTGGCTGAAGTTATTAAATGAAYTTGGTTATTTTAAAGAATTAATCARTTTTYAGAAATCACTACTAGTTTACAYATCAARTAATTCCCCAAACACATAATATGTTCTATAGTCATACAGACAGTTTCTATTATTTCTTGGTAATGATCACTTCTTTCTAGGCATTGGAAATCACTACATATTGGTAGACAACTTCTATTTTCACCATTATTATCAATGCATAAAATCTCAGTTAAAGGAAGCAATTATAAKTCATTAGACTTTGGCCATTTGTACTCCAGTAGTAGCAGATGTTTGTTGCATCTGCCAAAGAAGTCAAAAGTTACTAGTCACAGCTGACACAGCTTCATGTCTTTAAAATATGTCTGGTTGGGAGTTAAACAACTATCAGTCACAACAGAAAAACATAGATTGCCATCCCAATGATAGGCACTGTCCCAAACTTTTTATTCTATTTCCTACCCACACCAACCTGCTTTTGCATAGGTTGAGATGAGCACATCGTCAGGTCTGGCTTTGAACTTCCACACTTGGTCCCACACGCTGCCGATTGGTTGTGTGAGTGGAACACCTCSCAATTCAAGTAAGTCAGGTCGACTTATTGTCTCTTTCAGACTCAAATCTTTCATTTTATCCATGGCCAATGAGCACTGTGTGAAAAAAAGGCTTGGAATTARCATGGCTGTCCTGAAAAAAGAAATCTGAATGTACTCATCTTGAGGTCTCTCTTATTGACTAAATTCCATGTCCTCTGATTTCTTTGGCCATGATTTGGCCTATCTGGATCCAAAAATAGACTCCTTAAAGCTGGATCTCATTTTCAGAAATGCTTGGTGTATTGCTAGTAGTAATTCTCAGTATCTCTAAAAATCACTCCAAGTTTACTCAGACAGAAAAAGAGAAAAAAGACCTTCTTCCCATATCAAACATATTTATGTATAATTCTGACAGTCCGTATGAGGCCTTCTAAGGGCAAGAAAAAGTAATCAGAAGTGTGATTCAAAAGAAGGAAGAGAATAACAACTGGCAGTGAAATCAGCATASGGAACCCAACCCTTCCTCTATGAAGAAAATAAACAGAAACGCCTTCTAAYACCTTTGTGCCTTATACTCACAAAAATATTTGCAGACCTTTTCTGTGTTTCGTTCCCGGAYCTTTTCAATCTTGGAACYCTTTGCTGTATTTTGAAATTTGTTKCACGTAAATAACCTGGTCTAGATAGATCATTAACTAAAGGTTGTTAGACTTTAATTATGTGAATCAATCTGTTTTACAATAACTAGTTATTGATTTCTGGATTTCTCCCAAGGAGGCCTGTTAGCCATAGCTTTCAGAGCTCCAGAGTCTGGTCAGAGGAAAGCTCTGCTTAAGGAGAGGYTATAGAAATAATCTCAATTAAAAATATTAGCCAGAGAAAAAGATATTTTGATCCAAACAGCAAATATTGCTAGAATATTTTCTTTAGTTTTCTTGTTTACTCACAGCAATTTCACACAGATTCGGTTGAGCAGAGTTAGATGTTGGATTGGTGGCTGGCAGTGACTCAAGAAATTTTAAAAAATAAGGAAAACAAAACTTGCCAGAGAATTTTCCCTGCTTAAATGTCTTCAGTCCTTGGCTGTATTGATAACTACACAGGAATTTAAATCTTCAGGCACAAGTAGGTTGAAAACTTGTGTGGGTGGAGATTCCATTCTTCCTATCAGTGTGAAGAGAGTAAAGGAGGAAGTAGAGCAGCAGCCAACAGCTGAGCATTTTTTTCTGGCAAGGTTTATGAAAACCTTTCTAATCCTGTGAAAGAAAAATACTTGGAATTCTCATCTAAAGTGTGATTTTTTTACTGGCAACATTAAGTGTCAGTCAATATCTCCAGCAAGATTGTTTTTATTTGTCTGTGTCATTGTCAACAGTCTTGGAATAAGCAGTTTTCTTCCTAATATCTAATCTAAATTGCAAAGGTCACGTATGTGCAAGTAAAGGRAAAAAMATCCCAAAAATTTTATTYTTTTCTTCAGCAGGTGATCCAGCCACCTCCCAGGAAGCGGGGTTTCAGCCCACGGGTAGTTGCTGTATGTAAGACTACTGCACTTATRCTTACCTTATTACTAGCACTATGAGGGCTGCTATGGGGAAAAATTAACTCCATCTGATGGATGGGACATCCACAATTTCTCTGGGCAACCTGCCCCACTGCCTCACTACTGTCACAGTAAAGAATTACTTCCTAAAAACTAATCTAAACCTACTCTCAGTTTCAASYCATTCCCCCTTTTCCTGTCACTACATGCCCTTRTGAAAATTCTCTCTCCATCTTTCTTGTAGATTCCCTTCAGGTATTGCAAGGCCACAATTAGGTCACCCTGAAGCCTTCTCCAGGCAGAGCCATTCCAATYCCCTCAGCTTTTCTTTATAGGAGAAGTGCTCCATCCCTCTAATCATCTTGGTGCCATCCTCTGGACTTGTTCCACCAGGTCGATGTTTTTCCTGTGCTGGGKACCCCWGATCTGGACCTCCAACGTGGTGTAGAGAGGTGGAATCACCTCSCTGAACCTGCTGCCCACCCTCCTTTGAATGCAGCCCAGGACACAGCTGACTTTCTGGGCTGCAAGTGCACATTGCTGGCTCAAGCCCAGGCTCTCATCCATCACCATCCCCAAGTCCTTYTCATCAGGGCTGCYCTCTGTTCATCTCCACTCAGCCTTTATTGATGCTGGGGCATGCCCTGACCCAGGTGTGGCACCCTGTGCTTGGTCTTGTTAAATCTTATGAGATTCCCATGKKCCCATTTCTCAAGCCTGTCCAGATCCCAYTGGATGTCATCCTGTCCTTCAGGTGTGTCAGCAGCAGCACTCTGCTTTCTGTCRCCTGCAAAGTTGCTGAGAGTGCATTCAATCTTTTGTCTTCATCATTAGTGAGGAACCAGCTTCTTGGTTAAACTCTGTCTTTTTGCTGCCCCCTTTCTAATTGATCATATGGATCCTTTATTCTCCTTGTCAACTTTTTCACAATTAGTGTCATTGTGCGGATTGCTATCTCAACCATGGCKCTGTCCAACACATTTTGTGCCCCTGCCTCAACTAAAGTCCTCTGACAGAACTCARCTGTGGCTCAGTGGGTACAGACCAGGCTCCAGTACAATGCAAGAGGCTGCTGATTTTCAGTTTGTTGGGGTCATTTGTCTTTTCAGGTGTAAAGTTGCAGTTTATGGGAGGCGACAGCTATCCTGGGAATCTCTCCAAATCCTTCCACACACCCTGTCATCCAGGGACTGGCTTCTCTGATAACAGGATGATACCAGATTCCACAAGCTCCACAATATGCTAACAGTGTTAATTATTAGTGTGAAAGCTTATGTGAGGGTGAACAAGGACCTTGGGAGCCTGACCATCCACATCAGTCCCAAATAGGAGAGAGAGACGTATTCCCTCAACTCCTGCACAAGGCAGATACAGCACAGCAAGGCTAGCAATTCCAGGGCAAAACACAGAGATACTGTTTGTATTAACATGTTTCTTAGCAGAGCAAAATAAAGAGAGAAGCAGTGCAGCCAACAAGCTGTGACCTGTACTGGAGCTTGCCACTTAATACCTACTATAGCTACAGCACACTTAATAAAAAGCTGCTGTTATCTTGAGCCCCATGTTGAGTGCCAGAAATTACTGYGGYGARTTGACTTWRGATGCCAGGTGCCCACCAAGTTGCTCCATCACTCCCCTACTCAGCAGGATRGGGGGAGAAAATAAGAGGGAAAAATACTTTGTGTGTTGAGATAAYGCTGTTTACTAAAGCAAAAGCAAAKGTTGTGTARGTGAAAATCAAAATATTTTATTCTGTATTTCCCATCAGCAGGTGATGTCTGKCACTTCCTRGTAAGCAGGGCTTTGCCACGCACARTGGATGCTCCRAAGGGCRAGCTCTGTAAATCAGGAATGYCCTCWCTTCCTCCTCCTTTCTCTTTGCTTTTCTTGCTGAGCAGACATCATATACGATGGAATATCCATTTGGTCTTTGGTCAAACACTTGATCTTTTTCTGACTCTTTCACCAGGTTTCTCTTCTGATGGCTGACAACACCAGAACGAATAATTAGAACAAGCAGATAATATATGGGTAAGGTACAATATTTTCCTCTCTATGTTCAAGATCTCTCATGGGAGTCCTCCATCCTGCCATTTTCCTCTCTACGTTAAGCCTGTGCTGGTTCTGCTTGTTCTTCTCATACCTTGCAGTTCATTTACTGGTTTGTAATGTTGTTCTCCACCCTTTTGGTTATGCAACCATCCTGACAGTGCGGTAATTCCCAAAGTTTATCAGCTGTGTGTATGGCAAAGAAAACCCAAGATCTTACTGGTTGGCTCTTTTTTATTGCAGCTGTGACTCTGAGTAGCCTTTGAACAATGCACTGTGCCAGATAAGCTGCCATGAGGTCAAAAATCACTTTTTGTAGCTTTAGAACGGCTTTTGAAGTAAGCAATGAGTGATGAATTTCTCTGGTTGTGAAACAGGGAGATGAGAGTTGAACTGGCTGGTCCAGGGATTGGGTTTTTTGTCTGGACTCATGATTTAGAGGGTCACTCAAAAAAAGAGAGCAGACAGTCTCTGCAGAGAACTTCCTCTGGATTTCCATTGACCTTTTCCTGACTGCAAACTGGTGGCATGTGTTTCCTCATGTAAAATACATGGTGTTTATTTTATTTTATTATTTAATTTGATTTGATTTTTGCTTGGCTGTGTTTTATTATTTCCATAGGATCAGACTTGTATGGAATGAARGCTATAAATCCTACATCAATATCAAGCACTGTGATATAGTTCATATTTGAAGTGATTTACGCCATATTTTGCCTACACTTAATGGCCTATATAATATAGGATAGCATGTCTTATAAATTAAAATCTGTATCTGATACATTTGAATAAAAGAACATTTTTTTCTGTGTTATGCTTAATGTTTGTATTACATTTCTCTAAAACTCTGTTCTCCCTCTGCTGGACAAAACACAGTCTCTTTATTCCAAAAGATGTTAAAATATTTTGAGTTTAAAATTACATTTGACAGTTTCTGATATCCTTAGATACCAACCTGTATTCCTCCTTCAGAAAAAAATGCATACTTTAGAAAAATAAAATAACACTCAGACTAAGGTTTCACTTTGAGGCTTCTTGAATTTTAAAATGGCATTCATCTCTTGGTGACTAAATTAATCTTAATCTGACTGTGAGTCAGTGAGCAGCCTTAGGCAACAAAAGTTTTAGTATTGTGGGCTGCGTTTACAGTCAATCACAAATATAGCCTGTCATAGGYTCCTGGTTATCTCCWTATGCTGTGGAGAACAATCCTGCWGTTGTCTGTAAAATAGGAATGCTACTACCAATCTTGAAACGATTGTTTAATGACTGTCTGGGCCAGCCAGATACAAGTGAGATAATCATAACAGATGTATTTCTGTAATAGCAAAGTAAGTAYTAAGGGATGTGTTAAGTGTAAACATAGAATGCAAAGTTCTAAAGCTTTAATTCAGCAAGAYGTTTAAGCACAATACCTGAGTCCAATCCCCATCAGTGAAGCACTTATGTTCCATTACCGTCACACTCCAGAAATTTCTTTTCTTGAAGTATCCTCTCTCCAGCAGAGTTTCCTGCTAGGGGAAATGTTGGAGCCTAGAGTGTGTATAACTCTGACCAACTCCACATGTGTTGTGGTCACAGTCATATTAATTTACAGTCTTGTTATTGTGGKTGTGCATTGTCAAGTGATAAAGTTTAATTGGAATCCTGCAGCTTTTAAAAGTACTTTTCCCAATAAAATATGCATATATGGTGCTGCAGTGTCACCCTATCAGTGACACAGGATGTTTGGCATCGTTTCTGGAAATTATTTTGCAGAAATAAAAGGTTGGGTATTCACCATGCAGAATAACACATCCCTGCTTGTGAATGAGCCATGGGGTGGAAACCAGAAATTTGTAATGAAGAGTTACAGAGTGTGGTACCCTTTCTATATTAACTTATGGGATGTACTTAAACACATTAATTCACATGTCAATACATGATTCAGTTGGCTGCAGACTTTACTTACTAGGCTCTGCTAGCAAGCTCGGTGTGGGCAACTACGTGCAGGCAGCATTGCTTGATAGAGGTGAGGTAAAAAATTAAACTTAAACACAGGTGCACCAAAACTTAAGATTAGACTTGAGAACACCACAAAGCCCAGACCTCCAGGAACATTGCAACTGCAAAAGGCCTRCAAAGGGGAGCTCTTCATATCATCTCATTACATTTGATTACAATCACTTCATTAAGGATTTTTCTCTTATTTCTTTCCTGTGAATTTCATTTCACTATAAGTCCACCCAAATCAGCTTATTTCACTTGGTTCTCCAGCTTCAAGATTTTATGTCCTTCCATGAAATGAAAATCTCCACTTCATGAAAGGAAATGAAATTTTGCGATTTTAATGAGGATCAATTTGGCAAGGTTTGGTCCATTTCCCTGCAGTTCATGACATCCCATGCCATTTTATTGTTTTCACTTTTTTTTCCAGAATTTTCTCTCTCTTTTTTTTGTTTTTAAATTTTTTTTTTTTAGCATTTAATTTTATCAATTTCTTCTCCTGTCTCTTCATTTCACTTTGTTGCCTGATTTCAGGATTTCAGTGAGTAGTTCTGGCAGGGTTTGGTCCATTTCACTTCAAGAAAAAAGCACCCCACTGACTTCAAATGAAAAGGCTACAGCAGCTTCCCTTTGAGGCTATAACTTCTTTTGAAAATAAGAAGGTAAATTAGAGCAAAATGCAATCAGACTTACACAATGATATTTTGCAGTTATTTCACTAGAAGAAATATGCACTTCATTACAGCTGAAGATTGAAAAATTAATTCTTTCACTACTGGTGGAATAGCAGGATGCTCAAGTGCTACCCTGTGCTACCTTAGGCACTAAAACATCTTGACCTTTCATCTGGAACAATTAAATGGAGTTTTGCTTAAGTGGCACAGCTGCTGTTCAAGCTGAGACTTTATCACATGTAGACTGCCTTTCCCAGTTCAGAAAACATTTGCGTATCCAAACAAATTATAACTCCAGTTTCCTTTTAACAAACACCTGTTTGTAGACAGGAAAATCTTTTCAGATGTGAAGATTCAGAAAGCAGCTTCAGAAATTTTTCTGTGATGTTAAACTTGTGATCATTAGCCAAATTTCTCCCTAAAATTCTGTGAATCCAACAATCTTCCTTCTTCAGCCTAATGCTGAAGCCTAATGCTTGGTTCTGGGAAATCCTTAAATGACTGCTTCCTAACTTAAAGAAAGGAATCCAGATACTACAAACAAGAAAAAAATGGAATAGATATTTGAATAGATAATATAAAATATTTGAATAGATATATAATATATATTTTTTTCCCAGTACAATAGGTGTCTGTGTCACAATTCTTATTAAGTAGCAGAGAGAACATTACATATTAAATACTTGAACTATAAGAAACTCCTATTAACAAGGCTTATAAAAATTTCTCTTTGCAGTGTCAGTATGCAGGGTTGTGAAAAGATCTTTCTCAGTTAAACACAGTGCAGTGAGAGAAAGCAAAGCTGTAAAAAGTGTTAGTAGGTTTTCTTGTGAGTATAAAAATTAAATTATTGCCACCAACATTTTATCAGAAATATTCATTACCAACATAAAATCTGATACTCTTCAGAARTAAAGAAGTCTACGTGTCTCACTTGACTCTGTGTTCTGATACAGGAAGCCAGCTGTAATTTACAATGATGGATTCTTAATGGYTGGCATTTTAAAGATATTTTATGTATTTATTTTGAAAAGTCTGTTCACAKTTTCAATCACAAAGACATTTGTGTGGTTGAAGATTCCTGGAGMTTGGGTTGAAACAGGTTGAAATCTGCACCCCTTCCCAGTCCTAAACCAAAAGAGCTGTGGATGTGTACCAGGATGAGGCTCCATGGTGTTAGCAACAGCTGGAACCCAGCTGCCTCCCTGTCCTGCTGATCTTGCCTCTTGTGATGTGAGTGCAACTGATTCAGGTGGAAATATTTAAGTAGGAAATTTGTTCTCTCCRTTTTTAAGTATTCCTCTAGATTTTTTTCTTCTTCTAGATAAAAATCTGCTCAGAGTTTAGTGGATGTGTTTCACCTCTCATTTGGACATTTTTTTGGGGACTATACCATTTGTATCAACAGAATTGCTCCAGTATATAACTAGGAGGAGAGAACTGGATCTAGGATTCATAAAGTCTGCTGAGGTTGCCATGTATTTTTCTTATCAAAGGTCAACAAAGGTTTCCTTGAGGCCACTGGCATAGAAACCAATAGCAGGGTTCCCATTTTATGAAGAATTAATACTTCAGAAACAAACGACCCGCKTTTCCATGTTACATTCTAGGCTAAGGACTATGCTATTCCTTGTGGAAACTTTAAGAGTGAAGAAACTCTTGCTTTTAAGATGTAACTTTTGGGCTTAAAATGTCTGTTACCTTTCCCTCAAGATACAATAGCAACACAAACAAATACTGAGGTGTTGCATGCTGTATTTACACAGCCTCTGGGTCTGTGTCTTCTGTTCTAGAGTAACTCTTGTATAGTGAAAGATGATTAGAAAAGCCTTTTCTGACCAACCAGTTTGTATTGGTCGAGTCTGTACAAAGGGTACTACAGATGTGAGACACCTATCATGGACTGTCAGGATGGGGTACTACACTGGTGTACTACTACTAGCTAAATGAGGACTTTCTCCCTRTATTTGTAGCAACTGGTTGTTTGTCAGGTGTAAGGTTCCACTCTGTGTGTGTWAAACTCCACACACATGGTACCGGCAGACTCAGGTGCAGCAGAATTACCGTGGTGGATGTCTGTCTCCGTTGACAAGTGGACCAGCTAAAACARCCAGAATTCTAATGCAGAATTCTAATTCTAACCACTTTGAGTTCCTGAAGTTAGTCAAGCTAGATCCAGGCTCAGCTATGGCTATCAATAAAATGGATTTGGAACTGCACATATTAAGTGGTTGCACCTAAAATTCTATATATGAAGAATAATAACCTATATGTAAGAAAATGTATATCTAGAAATAAAGAAAATTMTTTAGCCTAAATCTTTGTTGTCCAACCAAATGCAGAACAGAATGTCTGAAAAAAACCCTTTACAAATAATTAATTTCTAAAGTGCGTGCTAGAGTCCTGCTTCCATAAAAAATGTAATTATCAATGAATTTAATAAGAGAAGAGCTAGTTTGGAATAYTACCTTGGTGGAGAATTAAAAAATATTGTAATGTGTAAGGTTTTAAAGATCTTACACACATCTGAAAGTTCTACACTAAACAGGCCCTTTTAACACTCTGTTTAACAGGATATCTTGTACAGAACAATCTTCTTGTCCACAGACAGTAAAGGAGGCGCAGGAGGTTCTGTCTCTCTGTGTACTTTGTGTCGTACTTTCTGTTCCTGTAGATCCAATCTTGTTCCTTGGGATGCTGAGGTACACGATGCCACATGTCATCTGCAAGGCAGAAAGACAGGATCTGGCTGTCAGTTTTTCCCAACAAGAGAAGCAGAGTTTAAAGTCAAAAAAAAAAAAAAAAAAAAAAAAAAAAAAAAAAAAAAAAAAAAAAAAAAAAAAAAAAAAAAAAAAAAAAAAAAAAAAAAAAAAGATCAGTCAGGTATTCATGCTTTGATCTAAACTGTAAGAATGATAAAGGTGTGACAGGATGATTTCTGAGTTATTAGAAATTTCTTGCCTTTTAACAATGTTCATTCTTCTAGTTGTCTTGAAAAATATCTMCTGCACAATCACCACTGATGATTAAATCTCAATTCAAATCTTTCATGTGTATCTTCAGTACAAAATCAAGAAAATATGGCTCCTTATCATTTTATAAATTTGGATAAATTGTCTTTCCTTAGATTGCTTGTGTCTGAYCTAAAACTCTTCTGTTGAATGTGGTAAGAGTTCATAAACTTCATAAAATGCTATTTTCAGCTTTCCAAATGGTAAAAAAAAGTTCAGCAATCTATTAATGATCCAGTTCTATGTGATTTTTCTTTTCTCAACAAGAATAATGTCAAACATGAAGATTCCAAATGAAATTAAAGAACAGAAGATTGCAAATTAACTGCAAATATCTTACAAAGTGATGCCCTTATAACAACTATGGCTGAMTTTGAAGGATTGGGTAATTATGACCATTAATATAAATTTCATTTTAGATGYTGAGAAAAATTCCTTGTCACAGAAAATGGCAGTCCTAATACAGGATAAACACACTTGATATTTGTGCACTTAGAAGATAGCTATTTTTCAGTTAAAATATGCTGTTYATCAGTGTCATTAAGGTATTATCATAATTTTGTACTGTGTGTAAAGACAGTTTCTAATTCCACCCAGTATAAGAAGAATMGTTTATTTTTGYTTACTTTAATGAAGATGTTTCTTTWWAATAACAACCAAGACAGGGAGACCTACATAAAAGGAATGTGTGAATTATTTAAGGATACTATACCAGATTARGGATTTTTAATGTGAAAGAAATATTTTGGATGCTTTGACTGCATTCATCTTAGTCTCTTTTGTATGCATTGAATATGGGAGCTGTCAAAAGTGTTGAAARTCTGACAGATTTTTTGAGCTAAGTATTTTCTTTTTTGACAGAACAGTTTGGTTTCTGAGTCCTGCATCCTTGCTTCACTGAGCAAGGATGCTGTTATGTTTGGCTTAGTTCATTTTGAAGTCTCCAATGGTCATAACCCATAAACCAGAGTGACACAGGGCCATCAATCAACACGCAAAAGACTCTTGTCTAARCTTTGAATTCCTGAGGTTATCTTTGCACACGATGTTCAGAGTTCAGCTTGTGGAATATCAATCATTTTTATCATGTGATAGTGGAGCTCTGAGATTGGAGTTCCTGCCCACTTCTCCACACTCTGAACATTTCACTGCTCTGTGACCCACCTGACACCAGTTTTTTTTCAGGCAGGGTGTTTTCACGTGTTAGAAAGCCTCTAAATAGTTTTGAGTTATACCTTAATGATATGGCATTGGAGCCATGATTGATCCTGGGTTTTAGTGGCTAAACAGCCACTATATGAAGGGGATTTTCTTCAGGCTAATCATTCATTTTATTMTTTCTGCTGTAACATGAGCTAGTAGTTACAAGATAAATACTGACTTTTATACCAAATTTAAAATTTGGCAAATTAAAATAGGGAAATAATCTGCTTGCTCTGTGCATGTGTCTGTGCTTATTTGCTGTTTTTATGTAAACGTCTTTTGCACCCTTTCCATACAGTCAGCTACCCAGATTTTCTAAGTTAATTGAGGGAAAACTTGGGAAAAATTGAGGCTCTCTTAGCTTAACTAGACTATTTAAAAAATGTAACATAAACAAAACTGGTAAGATTGTTCACCTAAACTGGACCTGGATTTTGCCAACATGGTAAATTGTGATTTTATCATACCAGAAGGTTTGTAACTTTCACTGACCATTCAATTTAGGGAATATGGAAAACCCATATTTTACAAATTGATGCAATAAATTTATTTACAAATACCAAACGCAGTTAAAAACTCTCTCCCCATGACCTTCATATTCTATGATGAAATATAATTGAAACAGAATTCAACAGGGAAATTAAGTTTATGGCTGATTCAAAACACTCTGAAGTCCCATTATGTTTTATTTCACTGGTTATGGGAACTTCAGCATATGATTGAAGCCAAGCATTTGTGTWTTGTTGTTTGGGGACTCAAAAGTTTGAGAGCAWAACTTTTTTTTTTCTCAAAGAGGATATTATTTTATTTTCTTTCTTGCATAGCTGGTGAGTTTTAATAAAACTTATTGTAAGTAGCCTGCTGAAATGGCCAATAATCACACCTTTCTGTTAAAAAGTATTTATTTTTGTAAACCACAAAGACATACCTCTAGATATATGCAGCTACTTCTTTAACTTGTTTATCATCCCTTGAAGAACTTTTTTGCTCATTGTGCTCTCCTAGCTCTGTCACTGCTRTAAACCTTGTAACATACTGGAAAATGCTAAGATTAATTTACAGGAATTTCCTGTGATTCACTGAAGGTCACAAATTTATGAAAAGGTGGCAGCTGCTGCTGTGGGAGTTTTGTGGTTGATGGTGAAGCTGTGGAGGTGCTATACAACACCAAGCTATTTCTGAGGTGTAGGGATGGGCTAACCTGGGGCCAAAATATCATAAAGGTTATGTGGATTTAACTGGCTAAGCAATGGGGTCTAATCCCCTTGGACACCTCAGTCTGAGCCCCAGTTGCCTCACCAGAGAGAAGGAAAGCTCTTGTGGGTAGTAAGTATCAGTCACAGGCAAACATCTTAAAAATATGCTAAATTAGCATCTGACTTGCTTGAAGGACTCTGTGTGCAAAGACAGCGGATGCATCACAATGCATGTAGGAAATGCAATTATGTGTGATAGTTATAGATATGAAATCTAKTCACCCCCCTCCATTATCTTCTAAAACTGCAGGGAACCAATTTAAAGACTTAGCACCTTARACTGCTGTCCCAGAACAGCCAACCCAGGAACTGATGACTGGTTTCACTTGTCAGCTGGCAGCCAGCATTTAGCAAATCTAATTTAGAAAGTAAGGCCAGGAAATACTCATTCAAGAAGCCTTCTCACACTTCKCAGAAGTGTGAACATTTCATAATAAAAGTAGAGAGGTTGGTCTTAAATGAACTTTATTTTTTTAATGTTAATGCTCACTCAAAATTTGAAGCCAAGCAATCACCTCTATTTAAGCAACTGGCATTGGGAAAGCTTCTACCAGCATTTTTATAGGCATGAATGTTTGGACTTTGTTGTTATGCAGGAGGACTGTGTATTAYATACTATTTGCTTCCTTTTTCAGAGTGTTAAAGTCAACAGCACTACATTATGAACAATCCCAGTGTGTCTTTAGGTCTCCCACATGTCAGAAGTGGGTTGGAGCACTCTCATGGGGACTGTTGCAGAAAKAAGCATTCTGTCCAAAGTAAACCCAAGGACTCCATCACACCTGATGTCATCTACAGTGTCATCTACATCAYCTAACTATCTACAGTGACCTGAGCATCCACAAGCTGCCTTGTCCTATCCCTGGTGTCTGCAAGAAGCTAACGTGGGCTGCTGAAAGGACTAGGATTCTGTAACATATCACAGTTGGATATGTGATGCTAAATCCATAGGCAGATTTTCTTGCTACATTTGTGTTGTATTTCAATTGCAGGCCTATTTAAAATCCAGTGCAGAGGGAGTACAGGAGTAAACMAAAGAGAACCAGAGAATGATTCCTGGCCCAGCAAATACGAGCCTGCACTCAGAGACCGAGTTACACTATGGAGGAAGCCCAGGTCTGCAGTACTCAGCAACCTCCACATGCCCTGGATCCCATCACCCATCCAGAGCTGGGYGAGTGCTGCACTGGGGAATGCTCCSTAGGATCCATTCAGACTGACTGCCCCTCTGCATTGGWCTGTGGATTGTTCAGGATTCTCTTGAGCCCAGGGATCTAAAAATGATCCTYAGCATCACAGTCCTCTGCCTTGGGAGTGGAGCAATGGAGAGCTATGGGAGCTGACCAAGCATTGTGTTCTGCACAAAACTTTAGGCCATCAGTGACAGGCTCACTTGTTTTAAAGACATAAAAACACATTCGACTTCCACCTGTAGATGTCTCCCAGTAATAATCCTATCAATTTGTGGCAGGCAGAATTTACATGATTAAATTCAGCATGGAGAGTGTAACTGTAAAGTGGTGTGATTCTCGTTGTGTTAAAAATTCAGTTGTACCCATGTTGCACGCTGCACTAATCCCACAAATAAATTAAAATCTTGTCTTTTTGCTCCAGAGACGATCCATTAATGCTAAAAGATACTGTCATATGTACTATTCAGCTCAAAATATAGGCATATACATGTATGTGAATAGTCATTTTTATGACTGTGTACATTATGTGTTTATGTGGTGTATGATTGAAGGATGCCTGAGGACTCYCGTCGTGCTTACATTTCAGACACAGGAATTCCTGTCACTTTTTTGTTGTAGTTCAGAATGAGATAAAGTACAATATCATGCACTTCCCAAGTAAAATACAAAATGAAAGGAATGATAAGCACATTTTTTCCCTCTAAATTCAGCTTATTTCTTGGTATCTTGTCAAATGGACTTGGTTTTCCCTTTCTTGGTAAAAAAACCACTGTGCTTCAGCAACTGAATGATTGAAACCTGTGCAGTTTTCTTGGGGAACAAACAGCAAAAAGGTCCTTTGAGCAGTGCTCTGTGAGTGCTCAGAAGTCTTCACATTAGTGGACTACTCACTGCATATTCACTCTTCTCACTGTAAACCCTTATTTCCTATTACCTGCCATTCACTCATTCATTCATTCAGCTCTCTTACTATCACTCAGCAGTGGTAGACAGCCACAGGAGCAGTCACATCCTCCAAGACTGAAATGAGATKTTTTTTGTTCAAATAAGAAAGACTGGCTGGTCTCCCGAGCTTGTCTGTCTGTCTCTGCTTCTCTGCTGGAGTTTTCTCTTGCTTGCACTCCTCCTCTGCTCCTAGATCAGTGCAGATGCCTTCATAACCATGGAGCTGCTTTCAATGCCTTATGATTTCACTATGAAATTCAGCCTTTTTTGTTGATAACACCCTGCTTTCATCTTAAAAAAAACCTCTTGATCATGACATAGGATTATGGGAGAGTTGATGTAGGAACCTGATAATGAGATGAAGACTTCTGATCCCCAAAAGCTGCAATGCTGCARTAGCCCTGATGGATAGGCAACAAACACTGCTGGTTGACTCTYGAGTGGCTGGAAATGGGTGTTTGTGGGCCTGCTCACAGCCGGGGCATTTATTAGATGCTCCTKATTTCTCTCACTTTGTACAGCTTCCTGTGCCAGCTGTAGCCACTCATCAGTTCCTGAACCAAACAGCCTAATCTCAGAAGTTTTTGTCTTCCAAAGCACTGGTTTCCCTTTGAAGCATAAGTCTTCTCCTAGAAGAGTGCTCTGATGCTTTCTGTTGGGTTAGATGTTTGAGGGATCACCAGCACTTGAGGAAATCCCATCCCAACGGGGTTTAAGCAAGTGTGCTGTCTAAAATTGTATCCCAGGGATTTAAGCAACTTCCACTGCTCTGAGGAGCTGACTGGCTCTTCAGAGACTCCCTGGCTGCCAACAGAAGCTGTCACACTACACATGGGTGCTCAAACCTTTCTGTGGATGTGGCAGTCAGCTGCAAGGCAAAAGATCACAGCTGGCCACTAATGGTGTGTGTCACATTGCCTGCAGTGGGAAAGACCTAGGGATAGATTGGTGGTGATCTTGATTGAAAATGTGCTTTAAATATAYATAAGATTGTAAAAAGGCATTTTTGAAAGACAAAATGTGGCACTATAACTCTTCGGTGCAGTTATCATMTATAAATTAATACTGTTGGAGCATMTTTCTACACTTTTGATATCCTTAACAAATGTTACATGGAAGTCCATAATTTAATTACAAGTTGTTCTAAGAATTTATTTCTTAAAAAATATAAACAGGGTAGTTTCATTAGATGTCCTTTATTTTTCTTTTGAAAATTATTTTCTCATCAGCTTCTTTGTACAGTCCATAAAGTGATACAGCAAACACCTTTTATATCTGTTACAGGCTCCATTGATAACTCAAACTGGTCACCCAAGATAGTTTAGTCTATGTTTAGGCACTCTCTGTGTCTGAGTTTCTCAAGTGTAAAACTAAAGCTGGTATGYAGGTTATGAAATCAGCATTATTGTTCCTGGTTCCTCTTAAACACACAAGTTGAGAAAGATTTTTAGTGTATTAAAAAGTCCAGAAAGAATTTGAGGTTATCAGCAGTAGTTCTGCAAAGTCTAGAAACAATTTTAAAWCATAAAGAAAGAGTTTTTTGATTTCTCAATATTAACTTGTTAATGACTTTAAATGCTCCAYTGTCTATTTGTTCTAGTTCAAGCAGGGGAGTGATTTTGCAATATATATATTTTCTTCATATAAAAATTGAAAGGTTTTTTTCCCCCATTCATGATTCTGAATCCAGAATATGTCTGGGAGATTCTTTGGTAAATAAAAGACAGACACTTTTCCTTTGGCGTATAAGAGGCAGGTAGTCTTAAAAGTATGGGGTTTTTTTGGCTTTTTTTTTCCACCCTGATCTCACTCCTTGCTCTACAGGACTTCAAGAACATGCAATTATTTCCACCACCGCTGGAGAAATCACTTAGATGCTTAAAGGTGAGGATTTGCTTAAGTGCTTTACTGATTGAGCTTTTATTGTGCTGGAGAGTATCAATTAAAAAAAAAAAAAGTCCCTTGTCTCCCTCATGATTCAAAACATCTAAAGAAACRGAGCACCATGCAGAGAAATTTAACCTTTAGGAAACATTTTGTGAGGCATTTTAATGAAATGCGAAGGATGCTTCTAAAACCCTTAGAATTCATCAGCCGTTGCGTCGCCTATCAAAACACCCAAGTTAATTAAAAACGGGAACAAAAGCCCAGGAGAAGAAGGATCGGCTCCGGCAGATGGCAGTGCTCCGAGCAGTTCGAGCAGAGCACCGAGCCGTCTCCAGCCCCCCTCACATCGCCAGGAGAAGGTGTTCGCATTTTCCACAGAGATTTTTTTTTCTATGTTTTGTTAAAGTAATCAAGAGTTTGTTGTTAGCGAGGAAAAAGAATTGTACCCACTGATGTAATCGTGATTTGCTGTGGCTGCTGCTTGCTCCTGTTGCTTCACTCYGTAATAACTCTTCCTCCCGGCTCACTTCATGATCACTCTTCCTTCTGCCTGTTTTGGTTTTCAGCAAATTCAGCCTTCATTCTGTCAAGTTACAGAAAAGTCTGCTGCTGGTGCCAGCGATAAGAAATGTCCCTTCCTGATACCGTGTGATTTGCTTTGGAGAGATTGTGTCTGCTGAGGGGCGAGTTCACCCTCACATGTGTGTGTGCTGCTGATTTACTTCTGCAAAGGAAAGCACCTAAAATCTCCCTCTACAATGGCCCTCAGGGACTGGAAAATTTAACTTTCAGATACCTTAGTGCCTAAAAAAAATCCTTTGCCATTTTTTAGAAACTCATGCTTCCTTGAATGAGAGGACTTCAGTGTTCACAGAATTCCTTTTCTGTTTTTATTTCCTATTTTTATTGGTGAACTCCCTTCTCAAGTTTGGTGCTTAAATCACATCACTCTTTCCAGGTTAATGAACAGGGATTTTTTTTTTTTTTTTTTTTTTTTTTTTTTGGATCTGGGAGCACTTTTTGACTGCTGGCTTCGCTATTACTCTGATTTCTGGGAGAGGAGCTGTGAGTGCCCTCAGGACCTCTGAGCTGTAGGGGAAGTAGACATGAGCATGAGGAACAGCTTTGAGATGAGCTACTGAAGGGAGTACACAGCTTCCTTCCTAGAATAATGTCATTTGCGAGACCTGGCTTTTACCAGGTTTATCTTTTAATTCTTGTTGTCAAGCAGATGRGAACTCTGAAAACACAGTTTCCCTCTTGTTCCCCTGAGTATAACAAACCACARACTTTCTAGATCCTTATGTTGGAAGGACCTGCAATTTCTTTTCAATTTGTCATAATCATCTGGGATGAACCCTCTCTATGGGGTAGATCATTCTCTCCAATCTGAGAACAGCATGAAGAGTTCTTGTCTTTGCTCCATCCTTTTGGACCTAGTTCTCCTCAGCTGGGAAACAAGTGCTGTTTTAAAGTGTTTTTTCTTCTTTTTTTTTTTTTTTTTTTCTTGTCACTGACCTTTGACTAAAAACTGGAGCTGAGTAACTGGTGTAATCACTGCTCTATTGCACAGATTATTCTCTCCAGCACTTGGGCCAACATCCATTAGACAAATTATACAAAGTGGAACGAGTTGACTGGGAGGATCACAACCTTACAGCCTTGCTGAAATTTCCATTGCATGATTGGAAGGGCAGGAAGGAAACTTCCCAGGATTTGGTGCTCCAAGCAAGTGGAAGGAGGATTTTTCTGAGGTGTGTGCAGCCTCCTCCYTTGTAGGCTGATGCATTCTTTCAGGAGACAGCAAGGCTGCTGGCAGCAGAGTAGAGGTCAGCCCTACCTTTCTCTGTCAAACCCCTGTTGTGCAATTCAGGCAGCTCCCTACTCAGCATGCAGGTTTTCATAGTTCCTACTTTTAGCCCTGTGWAAGATCCAGATCTCTTCCTTCTGCAGCTCCCAGCGCCTTCATTGTAACTGTTTTTCCCTGCTTTCTTCAGAACAGATTCTCTTTCTGTTCTTGAATGGAAGACTCAGATATCTCGGTTTCCCYGTTTTTCTTCCCTTTTTTCATCTGCCAGCAAACCCCAGGGGCAACTTGCTGGCAACATGCTGTGCAAGTCAGCAGGCTGTTGAAGGAAATGGCCTTTTTCTTCTCCTGACCAGTTCTAGAAAAAACCAAAATGGAGGTATAGACACCCAAAACCAAGACACTCTTGGATAGACACATCCCCTGATTGTGACGTTTTGGGAATTRTATCCCTAACAGGAGAAACCTGGTAACCATGTCCATTATTTCTTTGTCACAACCCTACTCAGCTGCTTGTGAATCGTGTTCCATCTGTTGGTGCTGGCCAGACATGGGGCTGGAGGCATGGTAACCCATGGTAACTTCACCAGCAGTGCTCAGGGTGACTGCATAACCAGAATTGGGTAAAGTACAGGCTTTTGCAGGGGAAAATGGTAATAACTGAGGCACTTTTTTTTTTTCTCACATCTTTCTAAAAGCTCGAGAAAAATAGCCTTCAGTGAGCACTCTTTGGTCCTGTAAAATTTCTATTTTTAAAACTTTCAGTGGGAATTGGAGCTGGTGTTTTCCAAGTGCATACAACAGCTGTGCTGTGTGCCACTCTTCAAAAAACCAAAATAAGACTAGCCAGAGACCAGGAAACACTGAATTCTCCCCCATCTCTAACAATTCCCTAAAAACAAAAATTCCCCAGGCAAACAATTCCCTAAAAACAAAAATTCAGACAAGTAAACATGAGTATTGTCCATTGCCATTTCCTGCTGTGGTAAGTAGTTTGAGGTCATCTTTTCTGTATTTACAATGAATGGCTTRAAATACAAACACCCTTTGTGCTTTGTTATTGTTTGCACGACTGAGTGCTTTCATGGATATATGCTGCAATAAAGRATGGCTTAGAAATTAAATGTAAAAAGGCAGTCACTGCCACTGGGGAATAGAGTACTCTACCAATCGAGACACGGCCTCCACTGACCAGGCTCACAATGTCATGCTCTTTTTAAAATGTGTTTAATACAGGGTTGAAATTTGTGCATCATAAAGGGATGAGGTAAAACCCACTTTCCAGTCCTTTTCATCCTTTGGTAGAAACTTTGGTCATTTATTTAATGATGTATTTAGCTGTCTAAATTTGTAAGATCTGCTGCAATTTTGCTTGAACGTGAAAACAGAGACCTTTCTGGGCACCCTGTCCTTACTTTTTTTTTTCTGTACAAGAATGTCATGACATTTTAAAACCTATGGGCACTTTCTTTTCTTCTGCTCCTTAATTGAACAGCAGGATATATTTTTAACTGCTCCTTCACTGTGGTTCTGGAACATGCCCAACACAAATGTCTTTCTTTTGTCATTTCTCTTTCTTCCCCTTTAGATATTTTATCACCCAGAAAAACAGGTGAAGCTCAAAAGGGCTTTTCTTCAAAGAAGATTTTAATTCTTGTGTCTATGTTTGCCAATTGCAAAATGTAATAAATGTGTTTGCCCTGGGGCTTGACAATAAGCCTCAGATACTAATTCTGGAATAAGTGCTTTCAGAGTTACTAGGCTGTGGTTATAGTTAACAGGTGTGGATAATTTAGTTAAAGTCAGAAACCAGTCTTCTTTAGAATAAGGAGATCTAAGATGTAGTTTGGCCATTCAAAATGTGTTAATTGCTTGGCAGAGTAGATTATCTCATGGGTTGGATTAAATTTTGTTGAAATTAGTAGATCTTTCATTAGGATACTTTTATGAAGATCTTGGGCATACATTTCATCCTCAAGCAGATGCAGTCAAGGAAGCTTGGAAATGTAAATGATATGTGTGGATATCTATTTTTTTGGTAATACAGAGTAAATAGATGTGAGAATAACACTGAATGATAAAGGAAAAGAATCACAGTGAATATTGTATAGCATCTGTGTGTAGTCATGACAAAAGTGTTGAGGCTGGATTGAADGAGAGGGAAAAAACCTTCAGTGKTCAGTGCACCTGACTTTCATGGAYRTTTGATGTTGTACATCACYGTGGATGTACAAAATTACAAAATARCCCATAGTTCCCAGATGCAATCACCAAGTTTTGCATGAYGTAGAAGATCACATCTGTTCAACAGGATCCTTGTGATCTTGGATCTTTTTGCCCAGGGCTCAAATGCCTTTTTTAACTTGTATACTTCTTGTAGCTCAGTTTTTCATGCACATAATGCCCATGTTTGTGTTCATATTCAGTGTGTATCCAAACTGTCCTGATCCCAGAAAAGCAGAAAATAACCCAGTGTGATTAAGACTGGTTGTAAAGGTAGGAGTGATGGGGTTTGAGGGAATGAAGCACCACACATGAGATGAGCAGGCTGAGGCTTTGTGGCTGGCTGAACTCAGTTTGCACAGCTCTCTTCTTCTTTAGGAAAAAAAGTATTCTCACCCATGACCATGTCCCTTTCACCTCGTGGATGAATTTGAATTGAGAGAATTCTACTGAAAGAGGGGTGAAGGGAGAGACAACTACTAACAATTATGTTAGAATTTGAACATAAAATGTCTCCAGAAGTTACCCTTGCAACAGCATCCTGAAGCTCAGGGGTGGAAGAGAGAGAGACACCCTGTCCTGAGGCTGAACCATTGAGTTGCCTAATTTGGGATAACCAGCATCAGGGAAGYTGTTTGAGGATGGACTGTCCTCTTAAGCTGTTGCTGTGCACCTCAACTGTTCCACAAATAATTTTCATTAGCCCAAGAAGAGCTTTAATCAGATTCCACAGATTTTGCCTCTCTGCAAGGATAAGTTCCTTGAATCATACACTGCTGGCAGGTAATTCTCAGAAGGAAGAAGGTGAATTAGTTTTCCTGGTTCTTGCAGCCAGCAGAGTGGAAATATTTTGTATCATCTGATTTGAACCTTGAAATGGGAAAGTTAAAATGAGGGCAGGATGCAAGTAACAGTATTAATTATAAGGGAAGAGTATTTAGGTTGTAATATAGTCACTTCCGTTTTACTTATGTAAGGAGGAACAGCAAACCAGAAACAGACTTTTTCTTTTTGTTTGGGAACTCTTCTAAACAAGAAGTTATGTYGGTGATGGCTAACTATTTCACTGGSTTCTGTTTACTGGAATCACTTATAAAAGTCCAGCTCTTGGTTTGTCAGAAAAAAAGGCCAGAAGATGTAACTGCCTGCRTAAGGGGAAAGAAAAAAAGGTGAAATGCAGGTACTGGAGCACAAATGAACTCTGGCTGTAGTGGACCTAACTTGGCATCTTTATTCTGTTCTCTTTACTATATCCAAGCCCATGCCAACTCTGCAGGTGCTTCAAAGTCAAGGTCACCAGGCTCATATGGTCTCCATGGGGCTGCTGTCTGTGTATCCCCATATCCCCATGCAGGATGATCCACCAGCAGGTGGTGGCTATTTGACTTGTTGTTTCTTTGAACAATTTACCAGGTACTTGGCAGAGATACTCTGAAAAGTGCTGACAAGGGAGTTTGGTTTTCTTGAGCAGACTGAAACACTTTGCAGCTTTGTTAGTAGAGCTTGCTGAGGCGGACTGTTCATAGTGCCATGAAAAACAAACAATCCCCCCATAATATTACAACTAAGAGTGCTACATACTCTCAACTTTTTGGGTATGAGGCAGGGATTGTTGCAAAATGATGTTGGAACTGAAGGAGCTTAGRAACTTTGTGTTTTCAAAGTCAGTCCTAGTCAGCATTAATGACCATTAATTTGCAACCAGGTGGTGGCTGTTCTGGYTTATTCCTTATGAAAGACATATTAAAGAGTGAGATGAGAGAGGGGAAACACTTTCCATCTCTAATAAAGCAATTAACATTGTTGAATACCAGAATAAAGAGTACAAATTTGATTTGTCCCGCAGAAGCTTTCTGATGCAGAAGCAAATCGTCCTGGTGGCTGAATTATTGATGAAGGTTGTTGTTTTTAACCCTAGTGTATTGCCTGTGATGCGGTAAACATAACTTCTCCACAGGTTCTCATCCTGATTGCTGACCAAATTTTATYCTTGATTGTCCATCTGTGGCTGCTATTAACTTATCTAAGAGTCAATGCTATGACTCTGCAGGTAGTAATTAGGCACAATTTGTTTTTGTCTTAGATACATCCTGAGTGGTAAGTATTAAAATTTGCATAGAATAGTTTTTCATCCTTAAATGTCCATAGTTTCTTATAGTTTCTCTTAGTTTATTATAGTTTATAACCATAGTTTCTAGATTGTGACATGCACACACACACAGAGAAACAGCAAAGGATCAGAAGAAGTCTTCCTGCCTTCCCTGTCTTCTTACCCTTTGACACAGGGTTTTTTATTTGTTACATCATTTTGATACATCAAAAGCACTTCTTTGTATCTGCTTTCTTTAGTCTTTGCCTGTACAGCTGAGTAAGTATGCCGGGGTACTTGCAAAGCTATGGATTTATTGCACACGTAGGAGAGCAGTAACCAAAATACCAACATGCCATTAGTGAGCCTTGAGACACGAGCCAGATGGGGCTATGACTGCTTAAGACACCTTTCTTAGGTGTTTAGCTGCATCCTCAGATCAGAGATCCGTTCTTGGCCATTCAGCCTAGAAAAGATTACTTGTTTCCTTTTGCTGCTGCATTTCCTGGTGTTTTATGGAAAAATTGTACAAAGTCAATTTTTTGGTCTGATCCACCAGACAAGTTAACAAAGTAACTTGTAGTGATGGTGCCAAAAGGGAGTTATTTTGCAATGATTCCTTTTCCACAGGAGCCTTTGGACACATGGATAAGAAGAGGAAACCCAAGTGTACACAGCCATGTGAGACTGTAGGGWGCAAGATGAAATGAATGTGTGTGTGGAGAACATAAACCAAAAATCAGAGTGTATTTTATGGAAAAAATTTCTGCAAGCTGCATCCTCTGTGGCAGAAAGTATTGCCATTGTCATCCTGTTTCTGAATGCAGGTTTGCAGCAGCTTTCTGATACAATGTGTACATTGACTTCCATGAAGATGCACTTATCCAAGCCRAGGTCTTTCCTGTGAGCTACAATTTATTGAGCAAATGATTGGCATAAAGGGTCTTTTTGCTGTTTTAATCGGCTGGGAAGATTTTTTTTTTAAAAGGTAGGTTTGTAGTTGATGAATAAAAYATGGCTCAATGTGATGCCATTCAGCAAAGGAAGCTGTGGAATAACTTAAATTTTTGCACACAAGAATTCTGTGCACTGGTAAGGACTTGAGGTTTCATTGATTTGAAAGCTTTGAAATGTATTATAGAGTTGTGAGTAACAGGGCACATAAGAAATAACTATCATTGAAAAATCAGAGTGAATTGTTCCTGTTGGGGGCACGTGAGCATGATTATTAGGAATACTTTCTACCTGTGGGAGATTTTTCTTCCTCTCTTTTTCCCTCCTCAAGCTCATCAAAGGATAAAAGCAGAAACAAATAAGTGTGATGGGGTTATTCTTTCTTTGTTCAGTGTTTGTGGAAGTTAACAGCAGTAAAAACCCTTTGTAGGCTAAAATAATAGTTCTTTAAAAAGCTTTCAAAATGARGTACATAGGCAGCATTAGAAAAAAATAGAAGGTTGCATGTCATTTATAGGCTGGTTGGGTTTCAGTGGGCTCCCAGGGTGCTCCTGAACATATGTTTAACCTGCCACATACATACCCTCAACTGATAGCAAGATAATCTTTATTGGAATAGCTGTTTCAAGGGCAATGCCTTAGATATTCATCAGAGCCACATTTTTCACTTTTTTTCCCTCAATTTTACAGAAGTCATGGATAATACCTCATTGTCCTGGAAGACAGAATATACTGTGCCACTGCTTTGATGAGCTGGTTACTAGGCTATGGCTGCTAAAGGKACCCTGCAAACTTTTGTTTTTTCAAAATCAAGCCAATTGTAGCACTGCATTGAACAGGTTGAGCAGTGATGTCAGCATATGCTTAAAACTAGTGAGGTCTTCAGATGGTTAGCCCTGATGTGTGCTCATACAGGCATAGCCAAAATAATTCATRTTAAGTAATGTTGCTTTCTTTTTCTTCCTTATTTTTTTTTACGTACTTCTGCCTAAAACTTGCTCCTTCCACCTTTTAAATAAAATAAAAATAGCCTTTGGATCACTAGCAATTCATGAGACATTTGGTATGTTTATTGTTTAGTTGACATGGTTTGTGATATTTTCTGGACACTAGCATATTTGGAARAGTAATTATGAATTTATYTAGACTCCACCTATGAATGGAAAAKAAAACTACGTAAAGCTATTCAAAACTTTTCAAAAATATGTTAGTAAAAGGCAAGATCAAATAATCAACAAACAATAAAGAAATGGCAAAATTTGATACTGTCATTTTTAAAGAGCTTTGTGTCTGGCAGCAAGACACAGCGTTCATTGCTTTGTGAGAACTGAGTGAAGCTGAGGACAGTGCGATTGCTTTAAGTAGTATAATTTATTCCAGTYAAAGTGCTTGCAAGATGGGACCTGTGGGATCATTTTCTGTGAGTGAAAGAAGACTTCCTAGATAAGGTCAAGTTGTGTCTGGTCTTTCCAAAGCAGTTAGCATACGTGATGGCTCCAAAGAGTCCTGACAATTGCCTTGGGCTCTACATGAGCTTTTTTTTGCCTATTTGATCTCTAGATCCTTATTTGGTCTCAGAATACTCATCACATTGAAATTATTATTTAATGTCTAATTTAAATGGCCAGAAGCATTAAGTAGATATATATTATTTTAAGGTTTCAGTCCCAAGTAATTTACCACAAGTTTAGAATTACTTTTCCCTGTGGTGTTTTGACTGTGGCTGGATGCCAGGTGCCCACCTCTATCTCCCCCTCCTCAGCTGGGCAGAGGAAAGAAAATACAATGAAAGGCTTGTGRGTTGAGATAAGGAACAGRGAGAGATCACTCACCAGTCACMATCATGGGGTCCTTCAGGGGTTGCAGGGGGATCTCTGCTCCACTGTGAACTTCCCTGGGTGGCAGTGGGACAGCCTGACTCGCCATGGTCTGCACCAYGGGCTGCAGGGGAATCTCCGCTCTGGTTCCTGGAGCACCTSCTCCSCTTCCTTCCTCTCTGACCTTGGTGTCTGCAGGRCTGCTGCTCTCACATACACTCACTCCTCTCTCTGTCCGCAGTTGCTGTTTGCTGTAACTTTCACCTTTCTTAAATCTGTTATGCCAGAGGTGACACCACTGTCACTGATGGGCTCGGCCTTGGCCAGTGGTGGGTCTGTCTTGGAGCTGGCAGACATTGGCTCCATCGGATTTGGGGAAAGCTTCTGACAGCTTCTTACAGAAGCCRCCCCTGTATTCCCCAGCTATCACAACCTGGCCATGCMAATGCAATATGCCCTCTAAYAGTGTCAGAGGAGGTACAGAACAAATGTAACTGAGTCTAGCACAAACCYGGTTTTCTTAAGTATTCATTAAAGAACAAAAAAAAAAGATTCTACTGACTATGAGCAAAAATACTTTTTTCTTTAATAGAAAAATAACTTTAGAAGAGATGATTGCTAGTGCAAGAGAGCCCGATGTTAAATGTTTGTTAGTTTCTCATTGGATTCAAAATATGGAGATGTCCACATGTCTCTTGTTGCCAGCAGAATTGATGGCCATCAGACATCAAGAAATGTGGTGACAGGCCCACCTGAAAAGAACTTTGAGAGCAAGTTACTTCACAGGCATTGCCAACACATTTCTGAAACGTATGAGTGTTTATCTGCAGGCATTTGCAAGCTACTTACTTCATCCCTGCAGCCCACAAATACATATATATATATATGTTGCAAACCCTGTATACAGATACTGATGCATATTAGTGTTAAAAATTTTCCTCACAGTAACATTAAAACTCAGTTTAGCTAATATTTCGTAATCTCAGGTAAGAAGGTACAGATGCATAAATAGGAAGATGATTWTCATGGTAAAGACCAAGTGGAATCCTTGACTGCATAACTTGCTGGGATGACATAAAAAATTAATGGAGGAAAAAAAACATTTTCAGTTTGATGTCTTTATTGAAGTAATTTTTTTCACTCTATCCAAGAGGCTGCCTATGACCAGTTAGTGAAAGATATGCTAACGTACCCAGGGTGTGAATTGCAATGTGTCAAAAGACTAAATGAAATGGGAAGTAGCTGGACAAAACCAAACCAAACCAAACCAAACCAAACCAAACCAAACCAAACCAAACCAAACCAAACCAAACCAAACCAAAACCGAACCAAACCAAACCAAACCAAACCAAACCAAACCAAACCAAACCAAAAAGTAACACGTCTACAGTGATACATCACATTATGTCTTCCCAGCAGATTGGTGTTATTTGTTCTGTGGCAGCTGTAGCCCATGATAAGATTGCTGCATTTGATGTTATATTTTGTCTTTAATAAAGGTGCCTTCCTGGCTGTCCTGGCTAATTCTCATGTCTCACTCTTTCTTTTCTGGAGAGAGCATTGTAACACTCTCCAATGACTTCCATTTTCTTTTTCCTCAGGTCAGTATACACGTTGTTTATAAGTGCAGTCCCTAGTTCCTCTTGTGTGTGTGCCCAAATGGCCAAGAAGGCCAATGACATCCTGGTCTGCATGAGAAACAGTGTGGCCAGCAGGACCAGGGCAGTGATGGCCCATTGGACTCAGCTCTGGTGAGGCCACAKCTCAAGTCCTGTGTCCAGTTCTGGACCCCTCAATCCAGGAAGGGAATTGAGGGGCTGAAGAGTGTCCGGAGAAGGGCAACAAGGCTGGTGAAAGGTCTGGAACACARRTCCTATGAGGARCASTTGAGGGAGCTGGGGGATACTTAGCCTGAGGAAAGGAGGCTCACAGGAGACAATATTGCTCTCTACACCCAACTGAAAAGAGTCTGTAGCCAGTGGGGATCGGCTTCTTCTCCCATGCAATCAGTGACAGTAAAGAGGACATAGATTTAAGCTGTGCCAGGGAAGGTTTAGATTGGACAGGAGGAAGAAGCTCTTCACTGAATGGGTGATTAGACATTGGAATGGGCTCTGCAGGGTGGTGGTGGAGTCACTGTCCCTGGAGGTGTTTAAGGAAGGGTTGATATGGCACTGAGTGTCATGGCCTTGTTGACATGGTGGTGTTCAGTCRTAGGTTGGAGTCAACGACCTCAGAAATCTTGATTCTGTCCCATCCTTGATCCTCTCCAATTCACTTTCTATCTCTCACATGCTTCTCCTACTGACTCCTAAGTGTCCCACTGTTCCTTCGCCACCTGGTCAGTGAGAGGGGGCATGAAYAGTTTGCAATTGCCTGCAGCCCTTTCTCCTCTTGGAGAGTCTGTGTGAAGCCCCATCTGAGATAATTGTCRGTTGCCAGCTTAAATGGTAGGTCTATGTTCATTTAGTGCTGTTTGGCCTGTTGAAATTTAGGAGAGAATGGCTTTATGGGGAGCTGAGAAAGATCTTGTTACCTCATKAGAAATTCATGGTGTTTGCCAAACCTTTGGTCTCCATCAGGCTCAGGATTTCTTTATTGCTATTTCACAGAAAGGAAGCAGTATATGTTCTATGAGAATATGGCCACAGGCAGTGCCTGGATGATGGTTTGGCTCAGAAAGCTGAGGAAGAAAAACAAAATAGGTGAGAAAATCAGGGTGTCTGGGTGTTTGGGGAAGAGAGATTCAGCAACAGTGATTTACGTCTGCATTGACTGACTGTATGTGAGGAGGCTTTCAAGAAGAGACAAAACAGTGAATTGCCTACCACTGTGTATTTTGTATTTAAGTGGTTTTATTTTGCTGTAAAGCAATGACAACATGTCTGGGCAAAGAAAAAGAGAATTGAGTGTTACTAAGAAATAAAATCAGACCAAAGACTGAAAAATGCTAAACCAATGAGAATATGATTGCGAAAGATCAACCCCTCCAGGAGGCACCTAATTTCTGKTTGTAGTCTGCTGCAAGATGTTGTTGTTTCCACAGAGTTTAATTTGCAAATCATCTTTCTTTCTCTGCTAATGTCCTGCAGTGTAACCTCCAGCCCCATCAATAAAAGATGTGGTAATGAGTCACACAGTCATTGCAGTCATCACATCTACAATAAAAATTCAGTCCTCTGACAGTTCACAATATACAAATCATATCACATGCAGTTAAGGTTGAGGCCACAGAGCAGTAATTTAGAAAAAAAAATACATGAGATGGTGTAATAGTCTTGAAATCAAGTATTAGACACAAATAAAATTCAGATTTTGGTTTATAAATAAAAGACATCTGGGTGTGTTAAGCCTGAGAATGTTGGCTCTGCCTTGCTGCTGCAGCAAGGTGCAAATGCAATGAGTGTAAATGGAGGAGGCAATTAGGCTGTGCTCAGGATCACTCCATTTAGACCTGAAATCAACAGCTGAGTATTCATTCAACAGGTTTCCAAGAAGCAGGTTCTGTTTGGATCTGAAGCAAACTAATAGTGACTTTTAACAAACCTTTCCCTTGCCCTACTTGTTACCTCTGACATGTAAAAGATTAAACTCTCATTTGTAAATGRGTAGGCAAACAGCTCTGAGCAAATTTTGCTTGTGGAAATCTTAAAGATGATTTATGCCATTTTTTTCTTGTGTGTCATGCAGTAGAAAGAGACTGCTTTGCTATTTATTTTATTTATGGTGTTCAGTTTCTGAGAAGGAAACAAGAAAAAGCATTCATCAGAATTTCTTATTCAAGCTCTCTATGGGCCTCAAAGTGTTTTGAGAGGAATCAATATGCAAAATGAGATGCTTATTTCAGTTTTGTATACTAAAAWGTTCTGTATTTCTTCTGCCTGTAAAAATGCTGTTGGTCTGGTCAAACCTTTTAAAATGCTAGATATTGAAAAATAAAAGGAAGTGCTCTACAGGGAGATGAGTAGCTTGCAGACATGTTATGGTTACCTGTAAATGTATTTTCTGGGGAAAAAAAAGTGATGTATACCTAAAGGAGACTGTCATTATTTGGTTTCTTGAACTAAGACTGCTTTTTCTTCTGCCCAAAGTTAGTATTCCTGTGAATT
Organism: Malurus melanocephalus; assembly: GCF_030028575.1. NCBI lineage: Eukaryota > Metazoa > Chordata > Aves > Passeriformes > Maluridae > Malurus > Malurus melanocephalus. The sequence continues at coordinate 9,637,914 of NW_026623233.1, forward strand.
CTAAAATAGTGACAGAGATGTGTCATACTGTAGAGATATTGGCACAAGGACAGTTTTGCTTTTCATCTGTTGGATCTCACCTGGACACAGGAAAAGGGATGGCAGCCCATAAGTACCCTGGGTAGATCCTAATGAGTCTTGATCAGCTCCAGACTAAGACACCCATGTTTATGTCCAGGCACGCAGTTTTCCAGTGTGAACCAAGGGTGTGGTCCTGTTTTCTGTGTTGGTGAGATGCCGTGGTTATCCTGCTGGCCTCTGGTGGCTGCTCTGGAGGGGAGTGGCCCTCTGTCAGCTCCTGTGTCTGCTGTGCTTGCCAGCCCTCCCGGGGACATCTCGATAGCAAGATTTTTTAAYAGGCATGGTGTTTGGGCAGCTGAATTAAGTTCGAGGTCTCCACCTATACAAAGAGTTGCTTCAAAACCTTGCTCATATGAATATATTTACATGCAAATGCCTAGATTTAAGTGTTTGCATCTGAAACTGAACTGTACCCCTAGTCTGGCCCCAGGTGAGCTGACTTGGCCAAGCTATTTGGGTAGCCAGACATGCAACTGCTGTATCTCACTTCACTGTGTCACACTCATGTTTGGAAACTTCTGTTTCCATTTTGTTCAGGATCACAGGATTTTCTTCCTAATGCTAGGTAGCTCCCTCCTCTGCAAATATTTCCCCTGAAATCAGTAAAAGTTCTTGCAGATGAAGATWGCCCTCCAGGTTCAGAAAAGTTTCTTCCCTGCTTTCTGGGAAGTACCGACWGTGTGAGGGGTTTTGGCTAGCAGGAAAGAGCAGTAATTGCTGCAGAAAAGTAAATATTTATCAGGCATTTCCACATATTCATGTTCCACTTACTCTGATTTTTTAATTAGGAGTCACTGTGAGCCCAGGCAGCCTGTGCCACTTGTTCCCAGCCAAGGRAGAGGCTCTTCTGGTTTTGAGTTTATGCATGAGTTCCAATGAGTTTCACAAGTAGGCTCAGGATGACCTTTTCAAGTAAAGCACTCATGCCTGGTTTAAGGGAATCTATGCTGAACAGAAGTTTGAGAATAGAATGACATAAAATTAATAGATTTATTAGTTTGCTGAAAATGTGTAATTTGATTCAAAGGTAACAGTCTGAAAGGCAGTGGATTCCAACCTTATAAAATGCAGTTGCTGTATTTAATAGATATAAATATAAATATAAATATAAATATAAATATAAATATAAATATAAATATAAATATAAATATAAATATAAATATAAATAAAGTGTTAATAGCAAAAGGTAGTGCAGAATTAACATCAGCCTATTACAAAATGAGGGTGGTCATGGAACAAACATGGAACAAACATAGACGAGGCAGATGTGTTTAATGCTTTTCTTGTCTCTGTCTTCTACTCTGATGGTGGACTAAGGAGACCCCAGGGCCCTGAGCTGGAGGACTGTGGTTGTGAGAGTGATAAACTCCCAGTGAGCCTTGAACATTGTGAACATGTGAAATCTATGAAGATTTCAAATTCCCCTTTTGTGTCTGTATGAAGTGTCAAATTTCTGGTGATTAAAAAATCTGAAGAATAATTTTTCTTGCTAATGAGTGAACCTAAGGAATTTGTGCTTCGAAATAGCCTTGTAAACTCCAAATACTCATCACATAATGTCTGGTGATCACTCATCTTTTCTCATTGATTGTTTTCAGTGTGGAGAAAGTGCATACTGAACTTGTCCACCCACATCAAGACCATGAGTCAAACCCCTCGTAGTACCTCCATGTCTGAGTAGAAATAATGATTCTGTACAGCATTTCCAAACTAAATCACCATCAACAGCAACTTTTTTTGTTGTGCCATTTTAGGAGTTTTCCTTGGCCATCTATATGAAATAATTAATACAAGAGATCTATTCTTCTTTTACAGATGTACTTCAGCTCCAGCTCCTACTGACAATCATGCTGTCTCCAGTGACAGTGGTGAGATTTGGTAACTGTCATGGTCAAGTAAACAGTGGCATTAACTGATAAATATGGATTTGTTAGAAGATGTCTGTTTCATCCCATGTAGATACATTGAAAACCAAAGGTATTTCACTGGCATGCTGGGTTTGTTTTTTGTTTTTTTTTGTTTTTTTTTTTTTTTTTTCATTCTTCAGTGACAGCATTTAATATATTGAAATTAGCTTTGTTGAAGTATATTTGTTTATTGATAATTTGGGGATATTTTTGGCTAGGAAATATCCAAATCTCTTTGTGTGCATACATTGTTAAGCCATACTTGCTGTATTTTCATATTCAGGATACTGTGCTCTATTACCTTAAATTCATTAGTGCTTTTTGGTAGCAAACTGTGTGGGAAATAAAATTTGAATTCCTAGACAGAACCAAACATGCTAAAAAACCTCATAAATTACCTCTTATAATTTATCTTTATGCTTAGATCAAAGGGAGGGKGTTGCAGATTGTCCCAGTCAGTGTGCAGAAGGAAGGGTTTATTGTCAGCCATCACTGTCAGGGGGTCACAGCTTGGACTGGGAATCATGTCCTAGAAGAGCACTGGGTGCTGGGCTCCTAAAATGGTCATCAGCCCTCAGTCTGAATGGTGACAACCTCTGTGCAGTGGCTGGGATCCTGAACAACCCYACACAGAGGAGCCTGGCAAGCAGCCTGCTGAGCCAGCCTGTCCTCTGCCTCAGAAAAGTGCTTTTCTCCACCAGAGAGTCCTTGAACAAAACTCAGGAAAGTGAGTGCTGCGCTCATTTTTATTCTAAGTACAGCAGGGGATCATGGTTGTATAATGCCACCAGAGGAAGTGTGTTTCTTCCTCCTCCCCAGCAGTAAGCTCAGTGTTCAGGGCAGTCATCTGTGATGTGCCAGACAGAATTTCAGTCCCCTCTCCTGTCTGATGGGAATCTGATGGGAATTCAAAACRTCATCTTCCACCTTTAAGGAAAGTCCTCCCATAGCCCATTGGCTGTACCAGTCCCTGCCATAAATACATTTTATACCTCTCGTGTAAAGACTGTTCCTTATAATATCAAGGTGTGCCTAAACAAGCCTCAGAGGAGAGTGAGTGCTCTGTTTAGCATAATGCTTGCTTTTTTTTCTGTGTGCTTTCTCTGTGTACTTTTCCAAGGGAGAATGGTAAAATTGCCTGTCTTCTGAAATGGCTTCTGTGTTAGTGATGAGCAAGGAGTGGGGAATAAAAGTTTGAAACTGTCACTGAATAAATGATAATGTTTGTTTTTCTGTAGCCTGGATGAATGTTTTGGTTACTAAGACTGCAAGGAATTTGTGTAGCTTCTGCACTGRGCGTCATGAAATTGGTGTTTTTGATGTATTCCTGTTAGCTCAAATCCATCAGAGATGGAGAAATACTCGAAGAACGTAGGAAATGTCCTGCTGGGTTTAACAAGAATCATGTGGCCCAGGGCTTGGGCTTGGAGCTTGGTTTCTCATGTTTACAGCTCCCCAGGCTCCAGGCTGTTCAGAGTATATTAGGGATGTTAGAGAGTACCCCTGCTCTCAAGGTCCATGTTTTGATCTCATTTCTTTCGAACACACCAATACTGTCTGCCCTCACCACTCCCCATGGCAGCACCTTGCAGTCTTCTATCAGGCATGTACACGGCTTTCTTGAATCTGGGCTGAGCTACACGCTGCTTCAGTGGAGCTCTGCCAGGCTGTGACACGCTGCTGTGTCTCTGAGGCTGTGTGCACACAGAGAYATTGGGGTCTGGGTACAGTGATTTCAGCAGCTGAAGCACAGAATCACTGTCATGTGATGTGATGGCAGCTGTGGGCTGGTCACTGGGTTGAAATTTTTCTTCTTGAAGTCTGATTTCCAAAAATTGGACTCTGAGTTTCATCTTGGTTCTGTTCCTCTCTTGAAGAACAATGCCATGTTTCCAGCTCTTCTTTCAGTAAAGAGACAATTACAGGCTCCAAAGACAGCTGATGAATAKATGTGTGGCTTTTTCTAGCATGGACCTTCTTGTGAGAGAGAGAGAAGTAGCTGTAATCAAGACTTTGTAAATTAGGCTTTGCTCCCCAGTGTCTGTGTCCTATGCTCCATGTGCTTATGGGCAGCAGGAAACAGGAAGGAGAATATAAACAAAACATTTGATTAACTCACTATTCCTCTCTTTCTGACTGTAATGGAATCAGCATGCAAATGCCATTCTGTGTTTTATTTTTTTGCATTGACAGTGTAGCTACACAAAAAATATTATGATCTTCTGCTGCCAAAAGCAACTGAATGAATTATTCTGAAGCACTCTGAAGCCTGTCTTTGTCACAGTCTCCTATTTCAGTCCCTGTCATGCACTGTGCCTATCATTCATTATAGTTGATGGGTTGAGGGCAGAAAGGTGTCTCTCGCCTTGTTCTCTGGAGAATTTCGTCTTGTCTGTCTCACCTTCAATCACTGCTAATAGCTCTGCTGGAACAAATTCAGGAAGGGGCTGTGAGGAGATGATGAAAATATTTCACAGGGCAGTTTATATTTTAATAGCTAGTTTTAAAAATGAATTTGCTGGAGCAGACCAAAATGAAGATTGCTTAGAGAGATTTTTCTTGCAAGCCTTTTAATTAATTTTTTTATTGTTATTAATCTTTAAGTCCTTCTCATGCTTGTTACTTTTTTTCCTGTGAATTGCCATGAAGGATTGGGTTGTACTTTGATTGACCAATGACCATTTATCTTATGAATTCATTAGGACGAGTTACTGCTCAGCAAATAYTGTGTTGGAGGAGAGAATGAAATAGCACTGCAGCTTCAGGACTGTGTTTCTGCAGGATGTTTTCAAAATTTTCAACTGCTGCCCCTACCTTGCTTTTTAAGCCCATTGTGGCTGTGTTTGTGGCACTGTCAGTCCTGTCACTGCTCTGATGTTCTGCAAAGGTCACAGTAGAGGAGTGTGACAGTTCACCATTTTGGCAGGAGCTCAGTGGCAAAGAAGTGAGGGTGGAATTGGTGGACTGTTCTTAAGGTTTTTAGATCCTATATGCTGTTGTTTTCTTGCAGAACTTTCTGACCTCTCTGTTCCACTAAAATGTCTATCCAAAAAGACARAACTGAAAATCGAGCCCAAGAATTTAAGAAATATCATAGTGTGTAAWTGTTCCTAATTATTTCTGAGAGTATTTTTTCAAAAAAATTGTAATTAATTGCATGAGGCAAGAGATACATTTGGACATCCTTAGGAAGGGTTTATGTTGCAGTCAGCTGTACAAATAAGTATCAAGTGRTCAAATATCCATAACAGGAGAGACCTCTTGACATCAGAGTTTGAATTACTATTGGCTTTTATGTTGCTCTTATTTCTATAAACATACTGGACACGAGSTTTTGGATAACAAGAAGAGCTTATAACTAATTGCTGGAACAAAGGCAGTAATTGTCGATGATATTAGTATGACCTGTGATTTGATTTAATTTTGCATCCACATCCTGTAATTTTTCAGAAACAGTAAATTGTGATTGTGCAAAAGCTGGATCAGAAGGATGGTATTAAAATCCTGGAGTGAGACTGGGAGAATCAGGCTCCATACCTTGCTCTGTAGACCTGATACATCCTTTAGAACATATATCCTTTGGGACATCAAACAGATTGAAGACTCATTCCTCCTGTCCCTCTCTGTTCATAGTCTCAACGTGAGATACCTGTGGCTCAGTGCGATTGTCATCTCAGTATCAGGAGGCACTGATAATATGAAAATAAAATATGAATCTGTGCACAYTTTCCACAGTCGTGTGGAGAAGTTGAAGAAACAAAAGTTCCTAAAGATGATTTTTCAGATGACATCAATGACTTAAGTGACAATTTCTTTCATTATTTGCTGTATATTTTACAATTTGATTGCTTTGAAACAAAATAAACACTGTATATTGAAGCCTATTTTAAATTCACTAGTTGAAGTGCTACCTTTTCACGCTCCATTTTCCCCCCCAGGATTACAAGATTAGGATTTATTTGAGAAGAAAATGGGGCATTTTAGTGCTAGACTTGATAAAATCATTGTCTGAAACTGTCAAGACAAAAATGACTTGAAGACAGATCATCTTGTTATAGGAGGCTTGCTTCAGCAGTCTGGAACTTACAACCAATTTAGTTATGTCAAGGCATTAAACTACCTTTTCAGTCAAGGCCAGGTATGAAGTAGCAAATTAAATATGTTTTACCAGATTTTAATGATGACTATTTTTAACTAGTTGCAGAAACATGCAGTAAAGTAATTATGTTAAACATTATAGTTGGGGAGTTCAAAGATTAAAATATTCTCTTCATGACTAATGGAAATGCTAACTGAACCTTTGTGCCTCATGTCACTGCTCTTCAAGGATCTATAAATGTTGCAGTCCTTTTGCTGATGTAAAYGAAGTCTCTCTGTCATATATGAAACTCAAGAATCCAAGAATAGAGACTGACTCATTAAAAAAGTGCAGATTAATTATCGTCCTTTTTTTGCCTTTTGGATAGTAGAAAATCTAGCACAATTAGTTAGAAATATATTTTAATTTTGTCTTCAAAAAAATGCCAATTTCTGAATAACTCCTTAGTCAAATCTTGAGGAAACCATGAAAATATGAGGCACCTCTTCTAAATAATTGCTTTTTTATGTGGTGTAGAATCCAATTCTTTCCTTTTGTTGTCTGAGTAAAACCCCATCTCTTTTACATCCAGCTGACACAGAAAACAAGGCTACTCTTTGATTAGTACAGGAAAACGTGGATTCTGCCTGTATGAGTARTGGAAGTGGTGCCTGAGTCTCTGTTTATCTAGACTTTGCAGTCATTAAATTGTTTTATCTTGTCATGAGAACATATCTTAAGAGAATTTCATTCAGAGTGAGATAGGCAGAGGTTACAATCTCTGGAAAGCACSAGGCCATCACTTCCAGCATCTTCCACCCCACACCCCATGTTTCTCATCTCACTAATGGYATTGTGACATTCCAGCTCCTGTGGAGCTCAGAGCTCGGAGACTGCACAAATTCATATTTCAGGTATATGGGCAATGCTCCTTCTATTTTGATTCTGTTGGAAGGAACTCAAAATGAGTTATTCTTATCCTTTTCCATTAAGCATTCCTCTGCTTAGTAGCATAAATGTAATTAAGATTCTGGGCCTCATGACTCTTTTTAATGGAATTAGATCTCATGACTCACTTGGGCATTATCTGAAGAACGTCTCCCTATACAAAATGACTCAATCACTAAGATTGCTCTCTGGCAGCATGCCAAGATATTAGGACCCAAAGAGCTAGCACTTAATCTGATTCAGGGACATCTTTAATATTTTTGAACATACATGCATGCGTATTCCAAATATCTTTCTCTCCAAAAAGGAAGTTAAGAATTTATTTCAGGCACACTCTGCACTCTGAGATGTCTTACAACGTTATTGATCCTTTTAAAGTAATTGAATTTAATTCTGAAACATTTTGGAAAATTTCAGCTGAAAAAGTAGTGCATACAAATCAGGACAAAGTTCAGGGCCATAAGGAGGTCACTGAGCATTGAAGGCTTCGACTACCAACACTTTCGTTTGTTTAGCCATTTTTCCTTTTTTTGCTCTCTTGATCTCAAGATTGAGTAAAAGAATTGGGTCAGACTAAATATCCCATTATTAAATCCCCACCATTAAATTCAGTCAAAAATGATCAGACAAATGTGATGGGAAGCAGCAACCTTTCTTGATCAATGTCAAGTTGAACATGAGCCAGCAGTGCCCTGGGCCAGGAGGGMCAACCCTGTCCTGGGGGGCATCAGGGACAGCATCRCCAGCCGGGCAAGGGAGGGGATTGYCCCGCTCTGCTCTGACCTGGGGMAGCCTCACCTCCAGGGCTGGGGGCASTTTTGGGTGCCACAATATAAAAAAGACTCTTAAATAAAGAGCATATAAAAATAAAGCTGTTAGAGAACATCTACAGGAGAGCAATAAAGATGGTGAAGCRCCTTGAGGGGAAGCTGTGAGGAATGGCWGAGGTGACTTGGTCTGTTCTGCCTGGAGAAGAGGACAGTGAGGGGAGACCTCACTGAAGTCTTCAACGTCCTCATGAAGGAAAGTGCAGGGGAAGACACTGATGTCTTCTCTGTGGTGACCATTGACAGGACCCAAGGAAAAGGCATGAAGCTGAGTCAGGGAAGGTTTGGGCTGGATATTAGAGAAAGGTTCTTCATCCAGAGGGTGGCTGGGCACTGGAACAGGCTCCCCAGGGAAGTGCTCACTGCACCAAGCCTGACAGAGTTCAAGAAGTGTTTGGACAATGCTCCCAGACACGTGGTGTTACTCTGGGGCTGCCCAGAATATGGACTCAGTGATCCTTGTGGGTCCCTTCCAGCTCAGAATATAYTATGATTCTATGATTCTTGTAGTATCTCTTTCACATTCTGAGCTTAGGTAGTACTGGGACTTCTTGGTCTGAAGGCTGTTTACAATTAAAATCTCCCRGTAGATTAATCTTCTCTGAACTGGTTCAACCATTTTTGCTCCCACTTTAATCTTCTTTGGCACTCAAAATACATTTATGTACTATGCCAAACTGTAACCAATTTCTTGGTTTAAATCTTGCCTTCCAGTGAGAAGTGCTGTAGCCATATTCCTAAAATCAGTCATTTATATCTGAGGTGATTCCTGCATAACAAAAGGCCTAAATTTCAAGTGTGATGCTTTCTTACCAAAAGCCAATGGAGTAAAGAGGARCTGAAGTTCTACCTGTACCTCTGCAGAGGTATTGGATATGACTTTGTCCAGTTGTAATTATCTGGAATTAGATATGCTGGCCAAGATTTTAATGTGCTCTTATTCAAATTACTGCCCTGATTTATTATTTCTCTGCTCATTGCCAGAAAGCTGTTATTTTCTCCCAGTAATAGGGAGAGAGAATAATTAATAATTAAATTAGCACAATGAATCATTATCAAAATAGTTTCTATCAAGTATACCATTTCTCATGGTGATAAACGGTGAGCAGTGTCATTCTATTTATTTGCTCTAGCCTGACATAGGCCAACTCATCTTCATTTGTGCTAAGTTGCTAGATGCCATATATTGTTAATAYCAGAACAGGGTACTTTCAGTCATCTAAAATGAAGTTTTGTGACACAGCACAGAACTTTGTGAAACCTYAGAGGATATGCAAGAATATAATAAYTCCTATTCAGTGATCATGTAAGATCTTTTAAATTGCTAAAAGAGTTTTCCCATGTGCTGGTGCTGAAACTATATCCCAGTCTAAAAAGTTATTAAAACTTGGCAAAACTTCTAGAAGAGATGTTTTCTGAGGGTTTAATGTAAGCAGCAACTGAATGCATACAAATTTAATATATCAGTTCAAGAAAACACTGTCTGCTGCCTCTTACATCTATTCTAGGATGTAAGTTTGATGGATATGCTGCACCAACACTCACCTACAGATCCACCTGAAACATGAGACTGCCAACAATTGTAGATATTATGYCYRTGCTTGTCCACTGCTGAGATAGAAYTGACATGGCAAGTGGTTTTGTGCTTCAAATAAATACCAATTAAGTTTAAAATAGAAATAATTTTTACATTCTCTCTTAGCAATAGGGCCTGATCTCTTGTTCAAGTTGGTGAATGAAAAATCTTCCTTTCTGAAATAGAGAGGCACCATCCCATGGGCCTCAGTGGGGCCAGGCTTGAAGAATTGTAGAAAGTATGGCTTGTAGAATTAGTTGCCTGTAGRTAAGGTCCATAATATTAAAAAAATGTTTCATAGAAAGATGATGGTATTATTATTTCTGATTTATAAAGCAGAAAACTAGAGCCACTGAGATGAAAGGCTGACAATTCCCACACTCTTAGCCATGAGCTTTCTTGGCTCCCTAGGTGGAGAGTATTAGGCGTGGTTGTTCAAAACAGTGTGTGAAGCAATACACAAGCATAAAATATTTGGAAGCTTCAGCACTTGGCTCCAAAAATGCCRGGAMCCAGTTGTCTAACACAGTGTCATTTGTTTTGCTTCTTCATGACTCTACAAAATACTTTGGATAGCTGYGGATAAACAGTCTAATCAGTGAAAACTTCTGATTGCTTTGAATGCAGCAGCAATCTGAATGCACTGAGATGAGTGAGAGGTTGAATGATTACTGATGCATTTACCCACMAATGATTACTGATGCTTTGCCCACAAGCTATAGTTAGTTTCATTTTCAACCCCTACTTTGACTTACATGCTTTCTTTGCAGGGCTCATAATAACTGTCAGTATGAACATTTCTTAGAGTAWGTTTTTAATTTTCTGAACCAATGGGGTTGTCATAAGGAAACCAGAATCTTGGTTAAGCAGGAGGAAGCTGTGCATTTTATAAAGGATCTTTCCATAGACCTTTGACATTGTTTTGTTCCTTTTTTTTCTTAACAAGGGGTGGAAGATGGGAAAGGTCAAAACCCTTCTATGGGAATGCTGGACCTCCAAGTTATGACTTTTCTCTTGGGCCAGTCTTGGTRTAGCAAATCTTCCTCTGACCAGTGCTGAGGGGGTAGTTCTGGGTGCTCCATCTGTCCTGCTTTACT
>NW_026623233.1:9648503-9685097 GCF_030028575.1 Malurus melanocephalus
TTTTAATCATGAGGACATTTTAAAGATATGGAAGAGAAAATAAATTTCCCTCACTGTAATGTCCTCTCACAGTCAAATTTTTGCCTYCCTGAAATATTTATGAATATTACTTTCTTTTCTTGTTTCTTTTGTGCAGCATGTGTTCTTCACTTGGARAAATTAATCTGGTATATCTTCAAAAGCTGAATTTATCTGAACAGTGTCCATCAATCTGACATATACACTGCTTTATTAAATTACTTAAAGACACTGACAAAGCCCATAACTATGAATCTTAATCTTCAGAATCTCAATTCTAATTTGTACAATGTCTTCCACTGGATTAGCAAAGAGAAAAGATAAAGTGAAAAGCTGACTCTGTGTACAAGCTAGACAGGTCACAGCAAAGCCCAAAATCAATAAAAGCAGCAGAACRTCTGCTGCTCTCCTTTAGACATTTACTCATGGAGTGAAGTAATTTTTATCATTAAGTTACCTGGATTACAGACAGACTTTATTTTATATGGGATTTTCTCTTTCAAGGAAGAATAATTTTATTGTGGAAACAGTAGTTTTCTTCTTCCTAACAGCAAAAAAAGGCACAAGACATTTATAATTATAATAGTAAATTCTTGTGATGCATTTTGAACCTTCGTAAGAGGAATTCCCCTGATGGACAAAGGGAATCCATAGTTTCCAGGCACTGGTGAGCCAGAAAACAACTCTTCCCATGTGGGAATTTCAGGACCTATTGTCATTAGGGCATTCAGACGTGGTATTCTGTGTTGTGACTGAAAGCTTGAAATGTCATTGTATTTTTTTCCTTACATCCGACTGGGTCTTCCTCTGTTTCAATTTGTGACTACTGTCTGTTGTTCTCCCACATTCCCTCATTAAAGTGCCTGGATCTGTCTCTTATCTGCTCTTAACTTTTGGAAAATTGCTATTAGGYTCCCCCCCAGGACTTCTCCAGACAAGAAAGTCACAGGGGTGTCTTTGAGACAAAATACACATTTGTGACTCAAGTCCAACACCAATCTGTTTGTTTGTTTTATTGCCATCCTCACAAAAGGAAGTGTTATTTTGCTGAAATAAAGTGCCAACATGTAAAGTCAAAGCACCATTAATACATAATTGCCATTCCACACTCCCCCAAAATAAAAAAAAAAACCAACAAACCCAACAACAAAAAAACCCAACCAAAACAAACTCCACTTCTTTAGGTAAATATGTTCTGGGGAACAACTTGATAAGCAATGCTAAGGCTTAAATGTACCTTAAAACTACCTAGTCTTTAGTAAAAAGGATGATTTTTAAAGTAACACTAATCATACTCTTTCCACATCTGCACACAGAACTACTATCTAAACCAGAAGTCAAACATTACTAAATTTATGTTCCCTTAAGGAGGGAATTTGCCTTTTCAGTAATAGCCTTCATGATGGAGGCAGTTTTATAGTGAGTGCCTCTGCTATGTCAGTTAATGCATKCAGGACACCTCCAGGCACATCACCTGGTGTTCCTTTGTACCCGATTTAGATGTATCTGTTCACTACCCAAGGAAGCTCTGACTCCTGTAAATGGAAAGAAACAAAAATCTTCAAAGAAGATTAATTTTTCAAACTAGGTGTGTGTTGGTTTTTGTTGGGGCAGRGTTAATTTTCTCCATAGTAGCTACTATGGGGCCGTGTTTTGGATTCCTGCTGCAAACGGTGTTGGTGACTAAAAGAATATTTTAGCTATGGCTGAGCAGGGTTTCACAGTGTCAAGGACTTTTCTGCCTCTCACCCCAGCAGTGAGGGAATCCAAACAGTTTTGGCTGAATTTATAAGCTGTGTGCTAAATGGGCCTGTAGTTATCAATGGTATGACAATTCCTATGAATTCACCATGAGAAATAAAGAAATTCAGCAGGTTTAAGTTACTTAGAACTGAATTTCCACTTTGTAAAAAAAATTCCCAGCCACATGTGTGTCTTCTGCCCATTTACATGTATATTAATATTGTCTGGTAAAAGGCTTCATAGAAATGCAGGCATTATTCTTTTTGTACTATTTCTTCTCTAATTTATAAGTCAGTATGAATTTCCTTTTTCAATTTTTGACATCAAGAGAGTGACCCTAAGTCACATGAAGGTTCAGAAGATACTCCATATACTTGGATACTATTGTAGTGCAGAAGCTGTTATGCAACTTGTCTTTTGGTAAATTACTTTACAGAATAAACTCCATTTATTTGATTACATTTGCCATTGTGGATCAAGCCACAAGCAATTTAGMGTATTAAACTGAAGCTGCACAGAAATGTGAGAAGTCTATTTAGGGCTCTCAAAGTTTGATTCTTTGATAAGAGAGTGTCTTGTGCCAAATGAACATTGGAGTGGCCCCCWGATTACTTTCAAATGTACACTGTAATTTCATTATGGTGACCTTGAATGCAGAGTTGTATCAGTTCCTTACTGGCTGACTCATCTCCTCTAACTCTGTTATGCCATAAAGGGTCAAATCTCCCCTTCTTATTCATCCCCCACAMAGAATTCCCATGGGCATCTAAAACACAAATGGTTTTGAGACACAACAGATTTTGGGCAATATCTTTATGAACTATTCAATTGCCAAATTAAAAGATGCACTGTCCCTAAGTTTGTTATTTTGGATTGACCTCTGCACAATAGCCTGGAGGGCAATGCTCTTTTGGAAGACTCCCTTTCCATTTCCCAGAGTGAGAAGAGGGTGCAGCTGCTGTTTCAGGCACTCTGCAATACCCTTGTTTGGCTGCAAACTGTATGACATTGCTAATGCACGGAGCACCATGACTGCAGCATATTTCTGAGCACAGGAGAAGGCATTTAAGCATTTCTCTTATGTCTATGAGCCATGACTTAATCATGAGTCATGTCTTGTAATAGAAAGGTGCTATTGTGCCTGCCATTTATGAATGAATCTGCAATTTGCACACAAATTATGCAGTAATATGTATACAGTCTGAGCAACAGTAACTTTCTTCCTGCCTTTTTTTTTCTCCTCAATTAAATTGGAAATGTACTGTATTAAATGTTTAGACATTAAATAGAAATAGAAGGGGAGGAGTGGCTGTGGAAATGTAATCTATTACCTGTATATAAATCAATCTGAAGTAATTATATTGAACATTTTAGACAATGAGGATGTAACAGGCAGAAGACCACCTATAATCATCTTTATGCTACAAGAGAAGGATCACAGTTTAAAAAGGATATTTCTTTGAGAAGATTTGTTAAGCCAGTCACAGTACTGAACACTTYATCTGCTTGGCTATTCCTGGAGCTGGGGTCATCACCCTCTTTTCCTTCTACATGTGAGTTTAACACTTCCAGCACCTTGTTATTAGCATCAAGGGATGTCACACAGAGAACCTGTGGGACMATGTTCTGTCCAGGGCTCTCAGAGTGTCCCTGGAGAAGTCAGTGACTTCCTCAGGGGTTTCCTTTCAGTAGCAGTGGAGTGATAGCCAGTGCTTAAACATTCAAATCAATGCCCTTGTCTCTCTTTCTGCCCAGCAGTCTGTACCAGCTCCTAGGATGATCTGCCCCAGCTCCTTAGCAAGGGCCMAGGTTACCTCCCTTGCCTCGGATGCTTGCAAAAAACTGCTTCAGTGGTATGTTATTGTGAGTTAGCACATCTCTGCTGTGGAGGTTGTGCTCATCACAGCTTTGCTTGATAATTCTCTGAGCTTGGATGATACCAGTTACACTGGGAGTGGCTATCAGTTTGCATTAGGAAAAAGTCAACAATGTACTTGACTTTTCTAATTGTTCTAGACAATGTTTTTTTTAATTTTTTTAGACTGTGCTGTTTTTAACATTCCACCCTCTGGTCATTTTTCTGCTATCAGAGAGCAAATTTCAAAGAAAAAAACTCATCCATCTTGTCCTGAATCTGCCAGAATGCTGCAGACAGCTATGCTACCTGATGTTTATAGGGCTAGATCGAACAATTGATTTTTTACATGAAACTCCCCATTGCCCTGAACAAATTGTGGTGAGGTAAAGCTAATGGCATAACTGTGGCCCTTACAGATGAACAAGACCTGGTTCATCTGGCATTGTTTTKCTTTACAATCTCTGATTAAAGCATTTCTGTGTTAGCTTGCATTTCTTTCTTTAATTTGCTTTCAAACTGTTYGTAGTAAAGGAGCAGAGAGAAAGGTGCCTCAGCTACATAATATGGAGCGAATGGGTTACTGCTGCTTTCATCTATGACAGATTAATAAATGAAAAAATTGCTTAAAGAATTATTTTCTGTGCTACTTCAAACCTCTGACACTTACCACTGGGGATTTCTCAAAGTTAAGCAAGGGAGATGAGGTTSACTGAATGAATCCTATGCTTGATTAGCAAATGGAGTTTCCACAGTTCCCACTTTGATTTGTAAAAAAATTTTCTCTAGGAGAAATGGAGGAAGGTGTGCCAAKGGTGAAGTGCTTTATGTTTAAACAGCTAGTGATCCAAACAACTCGACTGTACTCCAGATGATAGTGATCTCCTGCTCTGTGGGGTAGCGAGGAGATTTAACTTTTTCTCACACACAATGTGGCAATTTTCTAGCACTTCTGAGCACAAATATGATAGCAAGGTAAGATTACTGAAGACCAGAGGTATCRTGTATCACAGAGAGAAGCCTGTGTAAAGTAACAAGCATTAAAATATGCAAACATAACCCCMACTTTTCATTCCAAATACAAATCTATAATAAATAACAGGAGAGCAGAAGTATGAGAATATAGAATTTCAAAATTGAGRGGTACCAACCATGAATGAAAAGTTCTCTTGGAAAAGAAAACGCTTGCAATGTTTTGCTTTCCCAGCAACTTATAACAGGAACATGTGGTACTTTGAGACTGCATTCAACTAGAAAGAGATTGAACTCTGCCCCCTTAAGGTTTTGTTGCAGATATTCCAAATTTTGCACCCACGAAATGATCGATGCCGTCAATTATGGTCAGGGAATGTTTTTTTAGTATTCTGTAAATGGTTTTATTACTACGTGTGCTACTGGGAGTCTTTTTCAAGGCTTAATCATAGTTATTTCCTTCTGTTTGCCAATATTTTAGTAATTTTTGAGTTCTGTCTTCATTCTAACTTTTCTGCCACTCACTGCAAGGCTTCATTTCACTATTTTATTTACTCAAAACGTTTCTATATTGTTTTGTATTTTTCCTCGGGTAATTTGTGAATATTGATGCAAAAGTTGCATGGGGGGAAAAAAAGCGTTTTGAATATTTCCAGCTCTCAGAAGGGGAGAAAATACAGAACCATGCTGGCTTTTGATGGACTAGAGGATTTCTATCCATGTAAATAGTAGTGTACTGTGATTCTGCTGTGCAGTGTAGAGTACATTCTCCTAGCAGAATATACTCTCGGGGTCTCTTGATTTATCTCTTCATGGCACTGAACATCTGCTGAGGGTTTTTTTTGTTTCCCCTATTTCTCTATTTGCAAGCCCACGAGAGAAGCAGTTTGCTTGTTTTATAATCTTGGAGTCTGATTTCTCCCTTCAGAGAAGTGCCATGTGTTTCYGCATCAGCATGCCTGAATCACTGCCACGCTTTTGTTTAACTTTCAGGATAACCTCAAAGTGGCTGGCTTGCCCCATGGACAGATGTGGAGGGTGGAAGACTGAAAGATGATTTTTTCAAGGGCTGGTCACTTTTGGCCTAATCACTTTTGGGCTGCATGGTTACCTGTGTGTCTGGGAGTGGAACATAGCAATCCCTTGTTGTTTCCAGAGCTGATCTGTTTGATCCAATCAACTACTTTTCAAGTTTTCTGTGTGCTAACTGAACACCACAGTAAAAACGACAGAGACAGATTAGCTATCTTTGAATTTGCCTGYATATTTTTCCTGCTTTAAACTTGTGGAAGTCTCAGCACCTCTGTCTGGGACCAGAGATATCAAAATTTTCCTGCTTAAACAATCAACTTTGAAATTTAGTGCACACTTTATAAATATACATTTGGAAAATTCTGCATCTAATGCACTATCTGGAAAGTTTCCATTGTGTTTAAAGAAGATGGAATTGAACTGCTGCTTTGAAACTGGCATTGTCTCAAATAAAGAGCAAGAAGTCGTAGCTTGTGAAGACAAAAAGCTAAATGAAGAACAGTTGCAGAGGACTTTTGTGTGGTGGGTGGAGGGACTGGGGATTTAGAATGTTCTGTGGTCTAAAATGTCTGAATTGGATTGCAAAAGGTTTTGCAAAAGGGTTTGCTTTATACTATGATAGTCCTCTCTCTGATGCACTGAACATTGAAATATTGGTTTGGATTATAGGCAGATATCAGTCTTTCCTCCTCTGAATCTTCCCCGTAAATGCACTTTTTCTTATCTAACATGAGTTACCTTAAAGTAAATTGTAAGCATTCTTAATACSTGTATCAAGCAGCTGGGAGAAAATTGAAAATTATCACTTGCAAAATTTGCAGGTGACCTCAAGCAACTGGGYAAGCAAATAAAGAGAGGGACAAGCTCATTATATGAATTATCCTGTAAGTGGGTTGATCAGAGTGGTGGGGCTTTGAAGACAACTGAAGACTGAATTTTGAAACAAAGAATGTAGGTCCCACTTTTGAGATAGGACACTGTTACTCTGATATTAAAAAGGCCTTAAGAGGAAGGTACAACTGGCAGGATGGGCATTTCCATTGAGATAGTTGGCCAGAGAGCTAACGTGACCCTGAGAGGTATCGGCAAAGGCACAGGTAGGAGGAGAGGCAGGGCTGTCTGTGTCATGGCAAGGCCATCACTGGAACACTTCAGCTCCAAGGTCTTAAATTTTGAGAGCTCTTCTGAAAAGATGAAAAAGTTTTGAAAGAGTCTAAGCTGTAGTCTGGAGAACAGGTAGAAACCTGAACCAATTACCTTAAATTATTCAAGTTGCAAATGTGATTTCCTCATTGTCTACAGATAGGAAAAGCTTCAGCAAAATAATAGCTCTTTAATGCAGAAACAGAAAACTCAGGACTGGTATCTTTGCTAGGCAAATATAAATTTTAAACAAGTTCCAGGAATTTTAAATGGTGAATATGCCTATCTCCTGGAACAATTCAAGGTAGATATGGTGTATTTCCAGTGATAGAATTTTAAGAAACCTTGTCAGACATGTTTCTGAATTCAGATTCAGCCAAAGTTCAGGAATAATATGGAAAACATTAGGTGAAGTTCTAGTTCTAGGGTTTAGACTAAAAAAATCAATGGTTTCTTCTCAATCAGGAACTGATGAGATGTTTAAAGATGTCCTGTTTTAGTGAAGAGGGATACTCTGAGCATCACTGACTGTGCTGACAATGGTATTATCACACATTGGTTGGTATTTCAATATTATTAGATCTTTTAGTCAAGGAATCTGCACATTACATTTTGGGATACATGACTTGGGAGAAGAACCTCTCCCCTTTTTGGGTGTCTGTCACTCCTCTATCTGATTTGGATTGTGGCCATAGCCACTTCCAGATAGAAACTCCATCCCATAGTGGAGCAGAACGACAGGGGGAGTTTGTCCACCTTCCCTGAAGCGTGGGAATTGCTGCATCCCCATTAGCTGTGCCCCTCACCCATCCACACATTCCCATATGATCCTGCTTGTTCTCCAGCTCTGCTCTGATGGCTTCATGAGGAAAAGGAAAATTACAGCCACTTGAGGCTGGGGAGGGGTACAGAGGCAAACTGTAGTGAAAAGATGTGCAGAGGGCTTAGCCTGGCTGTGGTGAGAGGGAATGGGGAAGAACCACAGGTGGAGGCACAAGAGAACCAGGCAGCCAAGGGGTGGGCTGCCTGTTCAGCACTCCGGGAGCTTTATGCAAACCAGCTTGTTTAGCACCTCATAACTCTGTCATTATCCAGTAATTGTAATGAGGTGACAAGACTTTACAAAAGGAGGTGGAACATTCCTAAACCTCAACAAGACATGGAGGAAGATGCCTGCATATGAAACAGTCTGGAAGGAGGAAGACCTTTAAATCAGGTTGGAAATGAGCTGTGGTGCTTTCAGGAAGAGCTTGCTTAGATGCAGCACTCAAAGCTGCTCTGCTGGGTTGGTGTGCAGCCTGCTAACCTGACTGAAGGTCTGAGCTCAGCTCTTGGCCCAGATGTGAAGATCTGGATAGGGACAGGGACCTAAGATCTCAGCTTTGGGAACAGCTTGGTCTGAAATGATGTGGAATGGTTGCAAGGAGACTGACAGTAGCTCCCTAAGTTTTACAGAGTTAGGTAAACACAGGGACAAGCTTTTCTGAACTTGGTCAGAGATCTCTAAATATCAAAACATGCTCAAGGTTGTAAATACATCTCAATACAGAGTCTGAATGCCTTGATTCAAAGAGCTGCCTAGTAAACCAGAACGTAGGAATTAYGTCTGTACTCTGAAACAAATAATGTCCACCTTGTAATTTGATTTGCATGTTGTGTTTTGCAATTATCTCATTTGGTGTGAGTTGTTATTCATAGTGGAAATACTGACACATGTAATGGCTCAAAACATCACATGGAAACTTTCCACTCTTCCCCTCTGCTTTTGCTCGCCAGGACTCACTCACTCACTCACTCACTCCTTGTCTTTTATCAGCAGAAAAACATTAGATTGCTTATAACCGTAGGATCTTAGTGTGCTCCTTGGAAATGTTGTAATGGTGATTCTTTGTCAGACTGAACCTCACCCATGTGGAGCATCTGAAAGGAAGAAAGACTTCTGGACACTGAGAATTTTCAGCCATGTTTTCCTGATGACCTTATAGGTTTTGTTTTATTTATCCCACCCTGTCTGTGAATTCCTATCTAACTTCTCTGAAGTTAATTTAGACTGTTTGCAGGCATCTCATTGGAGCTGTACATATAATTTTTTTCTATGAAAACCTGGTAGATAAGAGTCCCTAGTACTTTCTTGTAAAGCAGATAAGGAGAAAAGAAATGGATGCAGTTGAAAAGCCCCAAACTAAAAAAGGTTTTGTTGCAAATTAAGCCAGAGCCATTCTGCTCCCTCCGTGGGCAGAACCAACTTTAAACATTGTCCAAACTGCAGAAAACAACAACTAAGCACTGCTTTGTTTCTAATTTAGAAAAGCTGCCTTTCTTAACTTACGAGTTGTAGATGCACAGTTAATGCTTACTTTCAGTGTTGATTTTAATCTGAATGTTAGTCTTCAATGTCAAAGCTAACTAGACTACAGTAAATGCTAATGCTATTTATCAGCAGCTTACCAAGAAAYAGAAAATAAAGCCCCTCTCTAAACTTACATGATTCTCCAAAAAGCAATGTTTTAGTCCAGGTTTGTTGCTGTAAGGGCTTGCGGAAAGTAGTCTTTTGTGTTGAGAATTATGTAGTTCTGTAAAAACAAGGAAAATACTGATTCCTGAAAACATTCTAATTATARTAATAAGATCTAAAATTCCATTTGTGCCCCAACACCTAGGAGCGATGCCTGAAGCTACATTTGTAAAAAAATACTTCAGAGTCATTAGCAAGAAAGACAACTGCAGTACAGCATTTTTTTTTCTGAGTAGAGGGAGATTGAGAAGGCAATTAGATCCAGAAAATCTTGCTCCCCTACCTAATGATCTGCCATGGCTGCTGTGCTGACTGACAATTCTTCACATGTGTATTGCTCTCTGGGCTCAGCAGGACAGAGACTTCACAGGTGACCATTTGGGAGATGGAAAAGGGTCTTTCTTGTGCTGATATCCCTCCAAAGTGCTTGATTTCATAAACCTTTTTATTAAACTCATAGCATGTTCTCCCAGACTTTTTTTAAAATGCAGCCATGACTGCAATTTTCTCTTTTTATAACATAGRAGACATAGGCATGGTGTTTCTTTTTAATTAAATTGCCAGTGATTGAAACATTTGCTATCAGATGGGGGGATTTCTCCCTTTKGAGCAATTCCCCTTCAAGACACAGAAGGTTCAGACCTATGCATCCAATCTGCTACAAGAAGCCCTGATTGAAAGATTAAGCTGGGTTGTGGCATCGAATATTCCTTCACCTATTGGAAACAGGTCACTTCACTAAAAACCCTCTGCRAGAWCCACTGGGTGAAGAGAAAGAGGCAAAGAGGCTCTGTGGCTGTGTATAGGAYCACCACCAGACTGGGTAGACAGCTYRTAGGCTTGGATGAAACAACAGAGAGCAAGGACTGGAATTTTGAGGGGCCAGCACAACTGCTTGCTTATATTTTGGGTAGCTTCGGCAGGAACTGAAGCTTTTTTTAGTTTGTCTTTTTTTTACATGTCAATAGACTCAGTACCTACCATTTGTACTTTGCAGGTCAGAAGGAACTGTCTGACTTAACAGCTGGAGGAGACAGTAAATCACTAGGAACTTAAAAGCATCTTTGAAAGAGGTCAGAAGTCCAAAGGGGAAAATTACAAACCTTTGACTCTATGTACGAAAAAATGTACCTTGATGAAGTAAAGATCTGGGGAAACACACAGGGGCGGGGAATTAGATGGGGAGTTGGAAATTATGGAGATTAAAATGAGAAACTGGAAAATCAGAAAGGGAGAGGGTGAGTGGGTAGCTGATACTAAACAGATAGACTGATGGTGCAGACTTCCTTTTGAAAAGGCTTTTTTAATTGTCAAAGCTGTTGCAAACATCTCTCTTTTTTTTAATCCTCTAGATACTTTACCATAGAAGTMTTATTTAACACCATAATTATATAATTTTGTGCTCAGTTAGCTTTATAAGCCTCAGTGGAGGATCATGAGCATCCCTTTCACACAATCCTGCATTTTTTTCACTGTTAATTTAATGCTTATGAAGAGCCCATAAATTTGTATTGATCTCTTTTTCTCCTTGCAGACTTCAACCACATTAGTATAAGGAACAGATGGGAGTCTTTAACTCATTAGAGGGAACCAGTTTAACACTGGTCCCATCAATCTGCTCTATTTTTACCTTGGAGACAGAAGTTTTTCTGTAAAGGGTGTAGTTATATGCATCTGCTGTTGTGAGTGTACCTAGATGGCAGGTTCTGAAGCTGCTGAGGCAGAACAGAAGGAAACAGGAACATTTCAGGGTAGATGAAGAAGAGATCTTTTGGCATGCTACCAAGCAGAAAGCATAATTGGAATGAATTTATAACTGTAGTGCAGCTACTTAAGGAAAAACAGGAATGTGCAAGTGCAGCTAGGTGTGGTTCAGAGTTTGACCTGTCCATGCTTAAAAAAACCTCACTAATTCTACTGATACTTGCTCCTTTACATTTAATTCTTGTACTTTAAATGTTCTGAAGCATTTTCTACTTTACTGGTCCTCTGAATATGTAACATCTGGGTGGCTTTAAGGACTGATTTGAATCAGTAACTGTACTTCTGTGATTCACAGCTACATTCCATCAGGTTAACTTTCTCTTTCTTTTGTTCTCATTACTGAKTCTAGCTTTCTGAAAGGTTAGTGTGTGAAGTAGCAGGGAAAGCTTCACCTGAAAGATTACCACAAATAATGTACAAATAAATCACAAAAGAGTGAGTCATGGAGAAAAGGATGACATTCATTTATTAAACAAATCAAGTTTCTGCAGCGACAGTGGCTTCAATTCTAGTAAYTAGCACAGTGTATAATAGAGCAATATTTATTTCTGCTTTATTTGGGAAACTGTTGGCAAGATGGCTAAAATATKAGGAAACTGCATACATTGAGCAAAACAATGATTTTGTTTCATAAATCCAGTGACTGGATTTTACAACTTTATTTCAAATCAAAGCCATGGTCCTCAAAACACAGAAAACTCATCCAGTGACTGCTAATTTGAACAGCAAGCAAAACTTTAATTGSACTAGTGTTATTGGATGTACATAGGAAAATATAATGGAAACACAAACATGACTACAGAATACATTTGGTTTGGTTTTAAGAGTTTTTATAACCTAAGAAAAACAGTAAGAAAAAAAAAAAGTAGAGATCATCCAAGATAGAAATATTTATAAACTGGACAGCAGATACATTGTGTGGTTTCCTCCCCATGTTTCTACTTGCTGAGAACAGGCTCAGAAAAATAGATTTTCATTCTTCTAGAAATTATGTCTTCTCCTGTTTCTTATCACRTAACATGACACCACCATAATGTCAGCAGTAGCCAATGCCAGCCAGATGTTAATTAATTTCATTCCAGCAACTAATTGTGGTGCCTTAAGCTGCGTCTTCATCTCTTTTTACTTTTGTCCTCCCAAAGAACTGTCATACTGTTTCCTGAAAGTTCAGTTTGTTTTCTTTTAAGAAAATTACCAAAGATGATGAATGTAATTTCAGATTTTAGACTGGAGTAAAGAATAAACTGCAGGATCAGATAAATTCCTATTCTAGATTTCATAAAATAAATAAATGTATAAGAATAATGCAAACATTTTGTAAATGTATGTTTGATGAAAACAATAGCTGCAAATCAGTCGTTTCAGACTAATTGCTTAGTAAAAAAGCCTTACAGAACATAAAAATCCTATATATGTTAATTTCAGCTTCTTTCAAATTGACATTTATTAGTAACTTATTTGTTATTTATATTGTTTTCTTTAAATAAAATAAAACAACAGGTGAAACTTGAGAGTGTGAATAATTTTAGCAATGGAGTTTGTAACTGGCCATTATGAATCCAATATTTGTGTCCTCACAAGAGAAAAAACCCAACACAAAACTTAGTCAAAGATTGAATTAACTAGCAGACAGCTTAATTTTTCTTTTTGCATCTTTCAGTCAAGCAGATAATCAATAAAACACTGTTATGTCAATGAGTGTTGATTAYGCTATTGAGCTCTCCTGTCTTGTTATTTTTAAAGGGAAAGTTTGACTAACAATGACACCTGAATTACGGTTTTCTTAAAACTTATCATAATCAATGCAGACATGGCCATGTACAGTGCATCTCAGACCRCAAGCCTGAACCTCAGCTAAGTGACATAATCGTCATTTGCTGTGATATTTTGGTATAAGGTGAAATAACAGAAACCTCCAGGGGCCTGTTGCAACTGCAAGAAACCCTTACCCACAAACACAGCTGACCCTATGCTGAGCTGATGGCAGGTTAAGCCTTTCCAGAAGTGCCATGTCCACAGCTAGGAGGTTGTTTTGTGTGCGGATGTTCTCACCTTGCTCTCTGAAGAAGGGCCTGTGTGTACTTGAATAATCAGCTGGAAGTGGAATCAGGGAGAACAAAGGAGGAGGAAGGAGGCACCAAACACTCTGTAGCACAGTGCTGAGTACTGCAGGTGGGCATGGAAAGCTGCAGTCCAGTCCTTGCTCCRTGCATGGCTTGTGTATTTTAGTAGATGGATACTGGCTACTGTGGCTGGTGCTCAGGTTTCCCCCTGTTCCAATCAAGTGTCCTAGTGATGCCTTATCAATCAGGCTAATCTGAAACAGAGGCCAGACAAACTTGAGAGAATGAGAATAGACAACTTTAATACAGGCCTAACAGGCCTACCGGTATGTTAGGGCTGACAAAAGCCTCCTCCTGAGGCTACACCCAAAAATGACACTGAGTCACTAGATCTTCACCTTTTATAATTCTGTCTTATTAACATATTGTGTTTTGATTCTCCAATGATCTTCAGGTGATGATGTCAACCACCCCAAACTTGCTCCACCCCAACTCGCTGTTGTTTCCATATTTTGGGGCTCTGAGGCAGTGATGTAGCCTTGGATTCAGGCTCAGAGAGGGATCGTTTTGTCTAAAGATGGGAGAATGGTAGTTTTAGTGTTGTACTAGAGAACTACAAGAATACAGACGCATGAATATATAGAAGGTAAAAATTCTAAGGCATCACTAGGACAGCCCTGGCTAGTGCAGAGTCAGGGAGGGACTCACCTCATATCAGGGGCACAGCTTCAACACCACACCCTCATTTGAACCACTTCAGATAAATAAAGATTGCAGGTCCCACAGGTCTTAGGCTTCAGTGCATAAGCTATAATTTAAAAAAAAAACCCAAATGAGCAAAGTAAAATCTGTAAGTTTTGGAGAAACCAAGACCATTCTTGGACGAAAAATAGCCTCAGCTCCACTGAGCTCGGGGAAAATCTGAACCTAGCGGTTTGTGCTACGCTTGTTTTGAGCTGCTGGKCTGACAGGAGTTAGGTGTGGGGATRCTTCAGAGCTGAGCTRTGGAGAGACCTTGGTCTGAGATCGGAATCAGTCTGCCAAAAAAGGATTAAGCCTGAGCTGGAACTTTGGAAATCAGCACTTCTTTGGTACAGGACAAAMCCACAAATGCAGTCGTGACAGCTCCACAGTTCAACAGTTTCTAGCACTGTCAAACAGAAGTCTCTGGACTGCATTTTTAGATGGTGATCATGGTTTGTGTTGTCCATATTCCTCCTGCTTTGGCTCTGGGCTGAATTTGGCTCTGGACAATTAAAATGTATCTCAATCAAAATCATGGGTAACCCCTCCATTAACTTCATCCAGAGAGRATTAACCCCTCCATTAATTTCATCCAGAGATAGAGGGATTCAGGTGTTTGGGTTTTTTTTCATATGTTTAATRTTCTATCTGGAAAGTTTAATTCTCTTTGAGGTGATTTCAACCTTGCTGGAAAAGAAAGGTTTCCTATATAAAATATAAAATAATAGTAAAATTTTAYTAAATCCTCACATGTAATTTTAAATGTTCAAAAAGTATACAATTTTTAAATTGTCTTCTTAGTAGTATCTTACCAATGAGAAATCTCAGACTTTCCCCCAGCTAGACTTTGAGCTCTGATATCAAAAGGTGAATATGTGTGTATGAAATGATACGTACAATTCTGTCATGGGTTACCTTACGGCAATGAGGCTTTTATGATTTTTAGATGCATATAACACAGGTTATAGCCCACATAATGCAGTGATAYCTTGACAATTATAATATTTTAACTAATAAGATTTTTTTTAGAAAGTACCATCTGAAAAAGCTTTGAAGATTTACTTGATTTAGAAATTAAATTGAAGCYCAGATTCTTATATATATATTAAGGTCCAAGAACCTGATGAATTGCTGCTGTCAGCTACATGCAAATTATGCCTTGAAGCACAGCTTTTGCCCCTTCACTTCCAAGACAGCATAAAGTTAATGAGCCAAACATAGGAAATAYTCTTACACAACCAAAATAGAAGGGAAGAGAAAATTTTGGACTGGCAGTTGTTCAGAAATGTTGAGACTGCTTGTAAATATGACCCAAAAATGAACACAAGCCAGAGGCTATKTAAAAGATGAGAATTTTTTACCAGTGGGAGGACTCCATAATGGTTACAAGTTAAGGGCAACATTTGTGAAAGATGGTGTGGTTTTTATTTAATTTGCCATCTATCAGTTCATGTGACTGAAGTTTCCTRTAGTGACTGAATTAACTTTGAAGGAAGCACAAGAAAAACTGAGAACTTGCTGGAATTAGTTTAACTTGATTAGAAATTTTCATGTTTCTATGTATATCTGCCCTGTTRCTGTATCCTCTCAGAGTTTCAAGAGGTTGATTGCTCTGCAGAATGAGARCAGCATGTGTTTCTCACTTATTTTGGCATTTTTGGGATGTACTGGAAGTGTGTAGGAATAGGGCAGCAATTTACTATTATTTTTCCTCAAGGGTTGTTTTGTTGAACAGAATAACTCTTCACAGATCTACTGTCTCACTGTTTTCCTGATACAGGAAGAGCCTCCCAGCTATCACCTGGCCATGGCCAGGACTTCTTACAAAGATGTACATGAAAAGTGTCTGTGGAGCTGTCAAACAGCAAATAATACTCCAAAGGACAATAAGAAACCACAAGACCCCAGTTTCATGAAGAATATCGAAAAGAAGGGCATGGGAAAGACAAAATCTTGGCTCATCCACTACAATCGCAGCTCTAAGAAAGGGAGAACTCAGATGGGACAGCTAAGGGTTCTACTGAAAGAAAATGACTGTCACAAAAGAAGAGGAGTATATGTATCTCTGCTTATGATACAGAAGCTGTGCTGGCATTTGTCCCTGTCAGTTCTGAATTTTCCAAATGGTGAATCCAAGCATTTAGTTGTGAGCTTAAGGAGAGAATAATAAAATAACT
The DNA here is from genome assembly GCF_030028575.1 of Malurus melanocephalus. NCBI lineage: Eukaryota > Metazoa > Chordata > Aves > Passeriformes > Maluridae > Malurus > Malurus melanocephalus. The sequence goes on from NW_026623233.1 coordinate 9,664,530, forward strand.
TAAGCCCAGATTTGGACTTTGATGGCAATGGAGAATGAGTGGAGAGGTTATAATTTTGAATTAGCAAACATGATCATCAGTCTGTAGGTATCCAGGGAAAAAGGGCCACAGAGACAGTCATGTTATCTCTTTTCAGATCTGTTCCTTTCACATCAGGGCTGTGGACAGCTCTGTTTGAAGTGGGAAATAGTTTGTTACTGATGGTGTTTTCCATGCTATCCATAGTCCAGGGATAAATAACTCTGTTGCCAAGGCAGTCAGTTTGTTACCTGTCATAAACAATGGATTATACTTGTTTGTTTCTTAATTCTATGCAAATCTAGTTTCTGGGGCCACCCTCTTAATATATACAYGGTCTTTCTCCAGGCTATGTTGTCCTTATAAATGATAGAGCTATAATCTTGATGGTTTTGGCATAGTTTTTCTCTAACTTCTACTTCATGTCATGTGTTATTTCTCATGCTGAGTTTGGCAGTTCTAGTTATTGAATTAAAACTTTATATAATTATACTACCACCCCCTCAAAAAATCAGGAAAGCAAGCCCCTTCTTTGTTAACATCTGTCAAGATGAGGACCAATTTAAATCAGCCTGGAGCTTTTCTGCTTCAACATTAATCATGAGCTCCAGAACGCCAGGTGTATCAGCACTTTTTGCCATTTGTAACCTTATGTTTTGATGGTGGTTTAGTGGTYTAGTAATTTATCCTGTAGCTAAGCCCTGAGCACCAAAAATAATCACATGCCCTTTGAAATTYGCTKRYTTTTGCTTAAAGGRTGAGAATTGAGTGCAGAAATACACRTTTTCCAATCTCTTGYCTCTGTTGACTCGATTTGCACTGCTCAAKATTCCTGTGTATCGTTGATGGTGTGGGGAAGACAGGCACAATCTCCTGAGGGCAAGGAGAGGGAATCTAGCTCTCCTCCCAGAATGACCTGAAAGCACTTCATCAAATAGAAAAATAACCATCCTGCATGCCTGATCTTGACTAAGAAAAAAAATGGAGAATGAGCAGTGAGAACTGCATGTAGTCATCACACTGTAATGATTTTGGTGGAACTGTTCCAGGATAAACYAAGGACAGAATGATCTTGTGTTCCTGTGGGGAAAAAAAACAGTTTTAATGTGTTTGAAAATGCATGTTGAAGTGCTTAACACTATGGGTGGGATGCACTCAGCCTAACTTCAGCCACAGGCAGCTTGGGAATCTGCATCCTAAAACAGGATGTCAACTGGCAGCCAAAGGTGAGCAGAACCCCGGCTAGAAAGTCTACATTATATCTGCAAAGTAGCTTAGGTCAGGCTGCTTAGTGGTGACCTCGTCAAATTAGGCTTTTTTAACTCACCAAGCAGCTCTTAGGGAAATTGGCCCACACTCTGCTTTAGCATCTTCCAAGAGTSAAAACACAAGGGACTGGCCCAGAATCACAGATGTYCTACTGACATCTGAGTTTCAGTGCWCTCTGCTGCTCRTAATCCCTGTCTCATTTCCCTTTCCAGGGAAAAGAGTCCAAAAGAAGAGGAAATGGCCTGCACCATGTGAGTTTTCCAGTCCCTGAAGCAACTTCATGACTGTTTTTGTTTTGRTTACAACAGATGCCTGTTTGATGGCCTTTCCATCAAGGCAACCTTCCCTGCCTGCAAAATACTTCCTTCAAAGGAGGTGGCTTGTTGTCTTGGTCCATTTCTTTCAAACAGTGGAGGATTCCACCCAAAAGTCTACTGTGTAATTTATGCTGAGGTGTGTGGGAAGGTGCATCAGAGAAAGTTGTGCTTTCAGTAAATGCAGTAGAAGCTGGGCACCCCAAAGGTCCCTGCATCTGGCACAAAAGGGAGGAAACATCTGTGGGTATGAAGGTCCTGGGTTAGATTCCCATTGTGGACCACTGTGAAATCTACTATTTCAAAAAGCAAAACTCACTTCATAGGCTCCCTAGAACTCCTTTGCTTTTGGAGGTGCTTGTTGCTTTATTCCTGGCTCCCTGACTCCCCACTGTGTTGGTCATTGGAGAGAAGAAGGGAAAAAAGAGGTGAGGTCACACGAGCCAGCGACAAAGCAGATTTCTGTGGGAACATCCTTGAGTCAGTTGAATGTTTTGTCAACATATTCCCTAGAACATTTCTGTTCTGATAAGTCTGGCATTTTCTGTCAGAAAAATGCCAAGTCTAGAAAAACCTCTGCCACATCAGCTGTATTTTCAAATACATGCCTATTTACATTAAAGCTTTGCCTTTGACACACTGTTGCTTTTCAGCTGGAATTAACTGAAATATTTGAAAAAGCTGCTTAGAACAAGTAGCCCTGAAAGGCACTCGTGTTTATGTCAACCATAACAAAAAGACTTGGGGTGGTGATAGAGCAAGACTGTCATTGAATTGGTACTAAGCAGTGGCTGGGAGCACTTTTGAGTACGACAGCTGGGCACCACTCTGCAAGTGAACAGATTTACATGAGAAGAGGGGATCAGGAGGGTCTGGTATTTTGGCACTTCCCTACTGAGGACACCAAGACCTGAAGCGAGTGGGGATGTCTGTGCCAGGACCCTCACCCTGGGTGGGGGGCTGCGTGCTGAGTTGTGCTGCTGCAGGAGCCCTGCAGAGAGCAAAGTTGCACCAGAGGGATGGTGTGTGAGCTGTACAATATCTGGCATGTATGGATCATTTAAATTGGTTTACTGCTGCCTAAAAATGCTGTGCACAGTGACTGATGTGAAAACAGAGGAGGAGGCTTAGGTATGAGCTATGATACTTGGGTTTCTCCAGAGCAAATTGGTTTATCTTCCACTGGTCCATAAATTCAATTTGCCTCTTTGACTTCCTGTATTGATACAAATGGAGTAAATCAGATGACGGCTTAAGCAGACATGTTGAGGTAAGCATTTTTCATTCCCTTTTTTTCAATTAAATGAGCTGCAATTGCATTACGGGCAACTCTGCTCATCCAACTCATAAATATTCTTAATGCATTCTGTCTAGTGAAACCTCTGGTGACGCAAACAGCTGGCCCTCTGACCTGTCCTCTCCATTCTTCGGYGTATGCTTGGAGAGCTGCATTTTGAATCGGAGCTTTTGCTGGCTGGCATATAGAAATATGGAGAGTTCTTTGTATATCTTCTTTCTTTCGTATGTGGGTACAGAGTGTTTAATTGTCAGATGGCCATTAGACCTCAGCAAATTGTAGCTGGAAGCAGGATTTTATAGTAAAGGCTTGCTTTTAAGAGCCATTCTGGTACTGGTTCAAAATTAACTTTCGAAACGTTTTATAGGCCATTTTCTTGCCTTAGAGAAGAGTACTCTGGAATGAAGAGGARATTTAAGGAGTGCAGATGCTTTTGCAAAGCCAGACAGAAAAAGATAAAAGAGTGTCTTGCATGATGTTGCTGATATACACATCAAAAATCAATGATGGTTGCAGAGAAAAGGAAAGCAATAAGTATCATTATTTTCATGGTTTTGAATTAATGTGATTTACTTATTCTGAAAAATGCTGCTTTTCTAGCCTCTGTAGGGGCATGTTCTACAGYCTACACATGAACAAGTCATTCACTGCACTTGCAAACAAAGAGAATATCAGCTCTTTCAGCAGTATTGTGCTTTTCTTTTGTTTGTTTTTAATTTTTTWAAGTGCTTTGGCTGAAAGCTTAGAAAATGAGGATTTTCTAATTTAAGCAGAACAATTCTGCAATCCTGCTTACCCAAAGAATGTACAGACTTAATCAAGGACTAATTGAACTCAAGAGTTTTGGAGCTAMGGTAAAAACCAGTTATTGCTTTCTAATTTTAGGTTTCCTTTCTGGCACTATATTAAATTTCCCCTGTCCAAATATCCATCTTCCTCCTTACATCTGATAAGTATGATAAGTATTTTTTTAAAATGTAGAAAGCCAGCTTTTTCAATCAAACATAAATGATGATGAGTTTGAGGCAAGTCCCTCTGTGTACTTTTTGTGCTATGTCCTCACTTCCATAAATTCTTGTTCMGATTGACATGATGTCAACAACATGAAGAGTAGCTGAAGAGTACAAAAAATGAAACACTGACATTAAAGAAAGCAAAGTGAAGTTTGGAGACACAGTGCAATCCACCTCTCAAAGTAGGGGCACTTCTGGAAACTTCTCATTGCATGGTGCTACTGGAACAAGATCTTTGCTGTCTCTTGAGCTTCTGTAGCCCCTATCCCTGTTGAGAGGAGCCTGCAGATTTTAATAATTCTCATAATGCTTTAACTCTGAAAAATTATCTGAAAAATTGGAGGTAACTTCACAAATGCTATTTAATGCTTTTAGTGTAGGTCATGACTGCAATAATAAACAGTTACTGTCTTGTTTTCTAGACAAAATATTAATGCATAACATCCATTTCATCTCACTATATTAAAAAAAAACCCCATGAATTATATGAGGTTTGAACAGATAACAAGAGTAAAGAGAAAGTTCCCAGAAAGCAATACCTAAATCACACTTGAAATTCTAGTTAGTCTTAGATAATTCACAACCACTCTTAATACCTGCCTAGAGGTTAGTGCAATTTAGTCCTAATGGATCTGACTGGCAGTAGAGAGGGCTTAAAGTTTGTCCTGAAGATTGTCCTATTCCTCTATATCTGTGCCAAAGAYAATAAAGCCCCTAAGATTATGATACGAGCTTCTTAAGAGCACAGCTTGAGTTATGCTGCTGTGAGAAGAAGCACAGAACAGCATGTGGTCTCCTTGGACTCTGGCCCCATAGAGGGTGCGAGGAAAGCTTTCTGGTTTAACACAGCCAAAGCAAATCAGTGTATTTTCAGTAATGGTGTGGGGCTYTATGGTCTCCTTGCAAGGGGCAGGAGTGGCACTGGCAGCCTCTGTGCTCAAAAGCCACGTCCTCGTCAGATTTCAGCAGATAAAAAATGCTCTTTGCAGTTTAAAGCAAAGTTCACCGTCACAYTGACAGTGAGAATTCAGGGGCTTCTCAGAGAGTTTCTGAAAAAGCATCACAGTGGGATTTTTTGTATAGCTTGAATATGAACACTGTCATTGACAGCTGTCTTGCACCCRTGACAAGTAGCTTAGTCCTTGATGGTCTCAAGCAGCCAACAGATGCCAGCTGTTTTTGTCTGAAAAGAAAAGCTGAAATACTCTCCCTTCCATCAGAGTCAGACCACACCTTTGATCCAGAACCTAATTCAAGGTTCATCAGTGRTGTATACTGGGAAGCTTGTATAAGACTAAATCCAAGGTGTTGCCTTGGTTCCTACTTGAATTTAATCAGTGCAGTGAGGCAGACAGTCAGAGGTGTGTCTTTCAGATTCTGTACACTTTTATTATTACGTTTATCTGCCTAATCTGTTTACAATATGTTAATGGTCTGACATCAAACCACGGTCCTATTCATTTCTATGTTTTTTGCAGTCAGAAGCATTATTCTAATACCCTTTAGCACAGATGAGTCCTTATGTAGTTCTTCGGATTAAAAGCAGKGGTAAATCCAGTCCATCAGTGGCCAGACACTACATACCACAGACAGAACATCCATCATACACTTAGACACAAGTTTAGTGCTKTTATGATAAAATACACTATTTTTCTTGATATTTGTCTGTGAAAAGCAGTCACCTGRTCACTGCAAATTTTACTTCTTCAAATGCACAGGGTTATTGGTATTAAGGTATTAATTTCTTCTTTGTCATACATTATTTGGATGTTGCTGCAAATATGCTGATGAGCTTTGCTAAACTATCACACAGCAATTCAACCGAAGACAACAAAAATTTCCTTTACTCTTAAGGTGACATAAGGTAACAGATGCCTTGATTTATGTCCTGCTCTCTGCTGGCTTGTTTACAAGATTAATTACTCTTCCTAGGTGCATCCAATAGCTTTGCTCATAATATTTCTGTGTATCTGACTGCAAAAGGCATTAATAAATATCCTTAATAAGTCAGGCTCATTTAGGATCACACATGTGAGACRTTCTGTGGATTTGTTAATTAGCAGTGCTTCACACTCCAGACAGGAACCTCCAGAACCTGTTACAAGCAGTCTGGTGTTCAGGAMGATTAATCATCAGGCTGCAAAACTCAGATGCTGAATGAGAATGTTCAGTGGAGAAATTAAATCCCTCCAGGCAAACTGTAGCTTGCCTACCCTGTTTCCACAGTCATCACTCACCTATATGTTTATTTAAGATTGCAAATTACCACTCATGCCTCATCGTAAATTACTTACTGAGACATGAAATAGCCCCATCCAGATCTACCCACAGGTGCTGAGCTTGGCTTCTTACAAAATGTATACTCAAAGAACCACTTATTTGTTTTTTTTTTTTTCACAGTCAAGGGAATTAAAACTGTGTTGACATAAAGCATTTACTAGAATTGTGAATATTATAAGAATTCTATGCCTCCCATGCAATTTTTCTCTTGCTTCTATGTTGGTTTCCATGTATCTGTGGAGGAAAATGGTGTGCAGTAAACAGTCAGGTACCTTTGCCTAAAATACCAGGTTTGCAGAGAGGGGCCTGGGAGTCCTGCAGGGCAGAGAAGTTGCTGTGACCCAGCAATGGGCCCTGGTGACAAAGAGGGCCAGGGGTGCCCTGGGTGCATCAGGAAGAGCTCRGCCAGTGGGTGAGGAGGGGATCCTTAGCTCTGGTGTGAGCACAGCTGCAGCTCTGCCTCAGYGTGGGAGAGGCGTGAACGTAATGGGCTCAGCCCATCAAAGAGTCAAGCAGAGGATTAAAGGATTGGAGCACCATTTCTGTGAGGAGAGACTGAGAGACYTGGGAATATTCCCTCTGGAGAAGGCAAGGMAGAAGAGGGATAAAAGGACCATRTTAGAGGAAGCAGAGTTTTCTGGTYTTCTGATAAAATCACAGATTTGGGATGTGAGACAGCGTCTCCTGTTGTGGCTGCCAGCTTGTGCGATCCAGCAGAAAATATGTATATTCTCTAATTTTGTTGGGCAACTTTATAACTGATCTTTTGCCCTTTCCAGAAAGAAATACACCAGTGACTAATGACTTCAGTCACATTATATGGCAAAATTAAACACACAATAGTATTAAGAAGAGCTATTTTTCTTCTCTTCTGATTTTTATGACAAATGCTTCTGTGTCTAGCTGTAAATAGTTGATGACTAATTCACTAAATTAATGGTAGCAATTTAAGATGAACTATAGCAGCATCAACCAAGCAGCAGATATGCTTGTGAAAAAAAAATTACAGTGGGTTCATTCCTCCTCTATATTTTAAGGTTTTGCTTAGGATAATATGTCTCTAGGATTGCCTTTAACAGCATCATGTCCTTAAGCTTCTATGTACAAGAGCTATTGTGGAAAAAGGCAGGGCATCTGGACTCTGTCTGGCATAATGCAATTTTGTTTTTCTTYTAAGGTCAGCCAAGTTCATTGCTGAAAGCCAGCCCAGCTGGGAATATTATTCYGTGGTTCTTATTCTTTCAGGAAAGCATGAAACCAGATTTCAGTTTCTGGAAATGTAATGGGTTAAAATATGGTATCAGCTTTTTCTTCCTCTAACGTTTTATAAAATAATACAGCTTATAAGCAGAAAAAAAAGAAATCTATGTTCTCAGAAAGGGTGGCAGCAGAGTCAGATTTATCAGGTCAGTTTTCTCTGAGATGTGCAGCTTCCAATAAATGTAATGTGCTGTCAGTGTGGAGGATAATGTGTCCCTGAAAGAACAGGTATTGTAGAGCTGAAGAAATACTCCTCCAAGAAGCATAACAATCACACTGAGTTCAAGGATATGTAAAGTTGTATTTTCAAATGTACAAGTTCTCTTGAGGGAATTATTAAGCAGAAAAATAAAAAGTCACAACATTTACTGAAATACAGAAAGTTAAGCCTGGTGGCTTGGACAGTCAGCTTTAGAAGTAACTCTGAACTGGCATTAAAGAGAGAGCTACCAAAGAGGAATGCACTCAATTTCCCTCTTAGACTTTGTATACACTTCTAACGCTGGATAGTATGACCTGGAAGATATCTACTCCCTTTATCCCCAAATGGAGTATGTAAAATCCAAAGTTTTCATGTTTTTTTTGGAGTAAAACAAAAGCACTCCCCCAACCAACGCAAAGGTGCCATGGTGGGACTATATTCAACCTGATGAAGTGAGAGTGGGCAAGGAAAGTGTGCATTTGATCAGGAACCTTTKTAGCTGACTCAAAAAATCAGGGACAACTGACATGCCTTCATCATGTCCTAATTCCTTTGTCCTAATTCCTGCCAGCCCCAAATTAAGACATTGACTCATGCTCATGTCTGTATGGGTGCTTTATTTTCCAACCATGTATTCTTTTTTGTAGTCTTGCTGGCATATGCCAGACCTCTGTGCCTGTGTTCATATCACAAATAATTTGAACCCGTGACTAGTTTTTTATTCATGCCTTTGAAGGCCATGGGTTGGTGTTAAATAAACTGTGTGAGACATTTTCAGGCAGTCTGCAACATGACTGAACCAATAAAATGGTCTGCATGTTTCCATACAYGGACCCTTATCTGCAAGTAAGCTAGCAAATGTAGGCAACCTATGACCTTTAAAATGTAAATCTGATTTCCATTTGGTAGTAAATAAAAATTAGCGACAACATAGCACAAGCTGGCCTATGCAATTTTCATAAAGAACAGTCCTTCTAATTAAAAGAGATTAAAAGTGACTGAGAAGCACTGTGCTAGGTGATACTTAGGCAATCAGAATGAATAAATCAGTTCTCTCAGGGTAATTTGTATTCTCAGTTAATGTGATTGTCTGTGAACTGCCTGTAGTGTGTTTTTAAGACATTGTATTTACATAGACTCTTGCTGAAAGAGATATCCAGCCATTACTGCTGCGAGTGGAATCTGAAGCAGTGGGAACCTGCTGAGCAGCTGGATGAGAAGGCTGGAATTTGAGAGTTTTGGRCATCCTAGCTTCAGAGGAAGAAATGCTGTATTTTGTTTGTTATGAATAGAGTATAAAAATTGGAAACAGAGCAGTAGCCTGCTGTACTGTAGGTGAGCAGTGCYGCTGGGCACATCGGAGGAGGCTGTGTGTTCAGTGAGATCTGGTTTGGTCCAGGGTTTTTTGTGTTCAGTACAAATGACCTTGTCCTGAAGCGAAAGTTTCCAGTCCAAGAAGTCATTATAAACCCTGCAGAACACTTGTGGTTTACTGATGGAGAACTGACAAGTTGCCACACTACACTACTCAGTATACCTTGTCAGTAGTCCTTGGACTACCAACCATCAGACCACACTTTAGTCACCACTGTTCACCACTTTCAGTTGGACGCTTGAGAAAATTATAGGTTAAATGGATGTTTTGGATGTTTCCACACACACAAGGGCTAAAGGACATGTGATGTCAACAGTTGTTGATGGTTTTTTTTTGTAATACACAAACCCAGAGTACATGGACTGTGTTTATGGACTTATAACTGTGTGATGGTAGTCATGAAACTGTTAACAATGGTTAGTGTGTTCAGACAGGATGAGAAAATGCTTTTCCTTTTACCAGCTTTTTATTAAAAACACCCAGGTATTTTATTTAATTGAGGATAACTTTTGAAATTTTTGATTCTTAGCAAAACCCACAAAAATTCAGAAGTTAATAATGTATTTTCTTATAGGAAGTTTAGCAATCAAAAAATAACATTCCATATACAGAGCACTTGCTCACATCATCAGCCACGTAATTCTCTCCCAAAAATCTGAGCTGGAGTGGATATAAATAATGGGTTGCAGCAGGTAACTTGATGAACAATCAATAGCAATTTTTTTTGCAGGAAACAAAATCTTAAGAGCACAAAAAAATCACCACATTCAATTCTGCTGTTGTTACTGTCATTATCATCACATGCCCTGTTTCAGCTGAAGATGTGGATAGCAAAATGAAGAATAAACAGAGGACAAGGAAATAAAGAGCAGTCCCAAAATCTTGCCTAAGGATGATCAGAAAGAAAAAATGGAGGAAAACAGGCAGTTCTATTGTTATTTAAGATAATGGGTTCTGAGAATTCCACTTTAACTATACACCAGAACTGGGTAAGAACTAGGCATTGCAGACCTCAGGGATGTAAAAAAAAAGCAGAAGGAAAATTAAAGCAAGTCTCAAAGGCATAAATACATGTATGAAGACCAAAGATGTCTGTGAACACTGTCTCAATGCACATAAAACCAGATCAGGTAAATAACTTGCTGTAATCACAAACCATATAACATGTACACAGACATGTACAAGTGTTCACATATTCACATAAACACAAAGTTAATGTAGAGCCACATAACCTCAAATTAGATATGAAATAACATGAGGTAAAGCGTGCAGGTCCACACWAAAGATCAGCCTGGTGTATGCTTACTAAGGCACATCTAGAAATAGGCAATGACTGATTGTCCTAGTTTTGGCCATGACAGAGTTAATTTTTTACAGAGCTGGAGAGTAGCATGGCCAGGTATGCCATGAATTTTATTCAATACCTTGTCATGTCACTTGCCAGGGCCAGGAGGAAGGGACCCAGGAGGAAGGGACCCAGGAGTGGGAGTAAGGGACAGTACAGTTTTACTTTTCATGTAAATAATTTCATTGTCTTACAACTTTTTTATGAATACTGTTAATTTTGTTGTTTCCAGTAAATTRTTTTTATCTCAACCCGTTATTTTAACCTTTTTGTGGCTCCAATTCTGTGGCACTTTTTGGTTCCTCTCTCGTTTGTATCCTGGAGTGGGAAGGGGAAAGCTCCTGTTATAATCTGTTAAAAAGTAAAATAGTAGCTCTTTTGTTTTGCTAGCTCATTTATATTATCCTTAGCTTTTTGCTACTGTGGATTTGTACAACAAATTGTAGGCAGGCTGTTGGCTGTGCTGGCACCCTGGCTCCATGTTTTGTGACAGCAGAGAGGTTCCCTGTGACAYTGCCCTGTTCTCCCTGCTGTGGTGYCTGCACCTTGCCCAGCTCTGTGCTCTCCCAGGCAGTGGAATTCCCACTCAGTGCCCTGGTCTTTAATTAAACCCGAATTTCATTTTCATCCACTGTGCTACTCCTTGTAACATCAGCTACCATGTACAGCAGACCACTCTCTGTTCTGAAGTTTTTAAGTCCAGTGAGAACCTGAAATGTCAAAACCAAGTAAGACCCAGCTAAATTTGCTCTTCAGGCATCAGCCCATCTGCTGAGAGAGTCTAGCTGCTTGGTGTCACAGGACAGTGACTTTGCCATCTGAGGGTGGCAGGTTTTGCTCCTCATGTTCACTGGAGTCCCACCGTTAATAAAAAGCTATGTAAGGTGCATATATTGTACAAACAGGGGGCAATAGCTGTAATGACACGCAAGAATCCATAATTTAAGCACAGAATAAAGCCTAGTAGAAGCATAKAGCTTCTGTTCAAGACCATTAACTCTAGCGAAAATGCACATTTTTCATTAGTCTCTAATAGCCTGCTGCAAAGTAGGGCAACTGCTGTGCAGTGTTTGTAGAAACAAATTGCTAATCAGTCAATAAGGATCTTTACTGTGCACTCTGCTACAGCCAGCTTTTACCCATTTTCAACTACACTGAATTATTTTAACTCCTTGAACTGTTACTTAGTGAAAAAGAAAATATGTTTTATTTATACAGCATTCACTGTGGCCGTACAGAGTGATTTTGCATCTTGAGTCCATTTTGGTAACATTTATACAGGTGATTTATTATCGCTTGAATTTGCCTCATGACTTTTTTTCTAAGGTTCAGAAAGTTTTTATTGTATACTGAAAGCTGGTAATGAATTGAATCAATCATTCTTTTAGGAATAGATTTTATAATTCCATTACAAGTGCCCCATGTAACCTAAATCTTAATGACAGGAGCTSTTGCTACTGGAGCACAAAAGCCTGCTGATCAGTGTTGAGTGAATTATTCACACAGAAGAAAATTACGGGGCATGCATATGTGTGTGCATATATATTTTTTCCCTTTTTTTTTAAACTCTTAAGAAATAAACTTTAATAATTTATTTTCTACATATGAGCAGATTCAATCATGGTACTAGACACAAAAACCAGAATTGCATTGTCCATTTTGCGATCTAGAATACTCAAGAGTTGCCACATTTCTTTTAACAAGAAAATAGAACAACTCTAGTGGTCCTTGCTGGGTATGAATTGATGAAGTCTCATGGTTTTGTGACAAGTAAGAATATGATATAAAATGAAATTGTGTTTTGATTATGAATGGAATATGAATAAATTCCTTATTTCTATAACTAGTGATAATGTTAACATTTTGRAGTGAAATGCTGAGAGTAGTATTTTAGAAGTATTGAAGTTTCTAGCTGTGGACAAGAACTACTGATTTTGAGGGAAAGCCAGAGTGTTGAACATTGGTAGCTTGGAAAATAATGCTGGACCCGGAGAAATGTAATAATTATCTTCAAATATTTAAATGCTATCAGGATTAAATATTAGTTTTATTTTTAATGTTCGACCTTCAGATAAGCTGACATGCGAGATAAATTGCTAGTTGGAAGTGAGGTRAATCACTAAATATGAAAAATAGCCCTGTAAGATGAATGCAAGAAATCTTAGACAACTTTATTTTCAAGAAAAATCCCAGCTGGATCCCTGACATGTGTTTGATACTGAGGATGAAAAATAGCCTCATGAATATTTGGGAGACACATATTTGTTTATGAAATAATTTTGCCATTATCACTGCATAGAAACCTGAATTTTAGCAGGATAAGCTTGAGGATTATTGTTTTCTCCACATTATGATAGTGTTATATGTTGGYGTAGTGTGTTGGACTAGATTATTTATTGCAGATACATGTTCATAGCTCTCTGTAAAGGAGGGTATAAAGCTCAGTGTAAAGGGAATGGAGAGCAGACTGCAAGAGCTAAAGGTAAAATATTTTTATGCGTTTTTCCCTTTTGGGTTGTGACTGTGTATTCTGAAGCAACTCGGGAGTTTGTACTACAGCATTATAAATGGCATTATGATATTGGCTGGCTGGATGTTATCAGATGAGTGTATCTAATCCCTTCTGCTGGATCTGACACAGCTATGGGGTGCAYTTATGTGCCATTTCGGCATAGGTGGCTCATCCAGGCTTTTGGGAAAGCATCTGGCTTTTGTACACTGACAATGAAGTTAATTCCAACATTCTGAGAAGCACACACTCCAAGAGGAATTGTAAAATACCTGCTTATTTTGAAATGAATGGTTGAAGCAATGCTGGCTACTTAATGCTTCAGGAGTTTAAGCCCGGAGGGTAACAAGATAGGATGATGTGAAAGCCTGGTAGTTGACACCTCATTATATTAAGGAGTCTGGAAATTACTTACTAACACAGTCTTTATAAACTRATCCTTTTCCTCTCCTTCATCCTCTCATACATTCAAGAGTGGACCCAGTAAAAGGCAATCAGTCCAAGGAGCAGCAATCAAAGATTGCTTTGACTCTTGTTGTGCTATTTTTTGCACTTCAGAAGAGTATCTCTTTAAAGCACTTTTTGGTTCCTCTCTGATTTGTATTCCTTTCACTCAGCTGTGTGTGTCCATGGCAATGGTACTGTCCATTGGTTCTGTAAATGAATTTAGTGTGATGAACTGCAGATACCCTGTGAGCGTGGCAGCAGCCCCAGTCCACTGACGTGCCCTTGTCCCAGTATAAATGTTCACACTGACCGACTGATCACAGTTGAATCTTTCTATGTTCTCAAATACATTTGCTCTACTTTAAATATTCATTTTTATCCTAATATTCTCTTTATAGGGACTGATTTTTCAGTTTTGATATTTCCATCCTTCAGGGTTTTTACTCTGACCTGATGACGCTGAGGTGGTTGCACTATGTCAGTGTAATGAGTGATGTATTGTGTCCAACAGAATGAATCAGAGAGACAATAACATTTAGAATTCCAGCTTTTGGGAGGTGAGCTCTAGTGAGTTGRGATTAACCCTCACCTTACTAAAACAGTCTTTCCCAAAACTGGATTGGAAAGAAATCCAAGGGACTAGATATAAGGAAGAAATTTTTTATGATGAGGGATGGTGGAACACTAGAACAGGTTACCCACAGAAGTGGTAGTTGCTCCATCCTTGGCAACATTCAAGATCAGAGATGAGGCTTTGAGCGACCTGACTGAGTTGAAGATGTCCCTACTTACTGCAAGGGTTTGGATTMGATGGCCTTTCAATGTCCCTGCCAACCCAAACCATTCTGTGATYCTATGTTGTTATGATCTGAGTGTCTTTATGTAATGCCTCAGTATTGCAAAGMAACACTTGGAGCTCTCATGAGATTTTTGTTTTTGTCTGCTGCATGTGTGTAAGCTTTACTGCTCCATTCAACCACCTGGTCTGCTCCATCCCTTTATGGGTCCTTGTCCCCTGCCTGGTATTTCTTTTTGGGTTTACCTCTAGGAATTACAGAGGGACATTTGATTTAGAGGCAGCAAGACTGCTGAAAAGAACTTTACTCCAGCAGCAGGTTTAGTCAGCTTAGGCTATGGCCATGAAGGTACATCTGGATTGCTTCTGCTGTCATACCCATTTGTTTAGTCTATCTGAAATATCTTTATATATCATCACATTGTTCAAAATGGGCTTATTCAAAGCTCGTGAAGCTTTGTTAGGGCCCTGAACACATGAAAATGATCTCATGTTTGCAGCAACACAGTACAAATGAAGRGCTATTTCCAGACCTATGTCTAGACTTYTCCTTGGGAGCAATGCCAACAGTTTGGAAGGTAGATGAGCGGAAAAATTTTGCCCAAGAAGATGATTCTGTTTATTTATTCAGTACAAACACTAMAGCATTTTAAGACTCTCTTCACTTGTGACTGTCTGACAAACATAAATCTAGGCACAGAAACATAAGTAAAGAAGAGCAACACTTGTGTTGCTCATTTTTTTCAGGTATTTCACCTAGTAGAGCTGYACCAAGGAGTAACTGCTTTCCTCAGAGGCAGTTGTGTTACTCCTTGAGAGCTGAGGCACAGCAAGTGCCTGCTGTAGTGACACTACTATTCTTTGGGATCATGTTGTGGTCAGTGCAGCATCCATCTCTTTTTCTGGTTATCTGAGGTGAATTATTGGGATACTCATCTCTGCTGGCTCTGCTTCAATATGATCTCACACTGACCCTAAGTCTCCCAGGGCAGGATATATGTTCTAACAGTACAGAAACAATGCTGGTTTCTCTCACATTGAAACAGCCTCTGGGTTGCTTTTTTTTTCTGCTTCACAATGGAAAATAACAGGTTTTCTAACTTGCTCTCTTTGTCTGTACAGAATCTCTCTGGAACCCTGTGCCACAGAGACCCAAACCTCAGATCGCTCTCTTCCCTCTCAAGTTCTTTCTCTTAGGCAGGACAGGTAAAGGGGACAACAGACTTGTGTCATTTGAAGAGCCCTTTATACTTCTAAATAATCTTGGGTCTATTTAATTGCAAAAATTGTACATGACAGCTCATAGAGAAACTGTCATCTTCTGCTGACAGGTCCTGCACTATGGTAAAATACCATCCCTGTCAGGTTGGACATGCCTAACAGAAACCAGAGCCCCTCAGCATTGCTAGGCCCAAATCACATCTGCAAATTACCATGGAAATGTGCGTAAATGGGCAGACTTCCAGATATCTAGAAGAATATCTGCCCAGCAGATGTGTGAGGGTTTTTATACTTCTGTGTGCAACTCACAGACAAACTCTGAAACTGATTAGTAAACACATATTAGGGTTTCGTTTTTTAATTTTGGTAGAAAACAGGCTTTGCATTGGTAATCTTGGATTCCAGCTCGACCCCACTAATTTGGACAGTAATACACCAATGCTTTGTGGCTCCCCACACTTCTTTTCTGGTTGGAAAGCTACAAGGTAGTTCTGGTGTGGAATGAAACTTTTATGATGGTCAAGGGGCCAGAGCTGGCAAGGTATCAAACCAAACAAGTGCAGTGTTCTTTTATCCTTCAGTTTGCTGAGATTGGTTTTGCTAAGACCTGAGAGGCTGAGAGGTACTGGACATGCTTGGCACCTTCAGTTGAGCAAGAAGAAATGATTCGAAGCAAATGGAAGGCCTGGCACATCACCAGCTGGTGCTCCAAGAGCTTTGGGTGGGTGTAAAATGKCTACAGGTTCTTAAGGAAAACAAATCCTCCACGCTTCAAACCACAAATTGTTTAAGGACGTGCTGTTTGTATGCCCTTAAAGCCAATGAGCACATCCTTTTTCTCACCATGACTGAGTGGTGGCTGTGCACTTTAGCACATCCCAGAGTACAGGTCCTCTGCCATCTGGAATGGGACTAGGACAAGGGAATGTTGTTGCACTTGTCTACCATGAGCAATTAGCTTTTTTCTCTCTGAAAACTGCACACAGTGGAGAGCAGGAGGGTTGTGTGTCTGAGTCTTGCTTTTACAGATATTCAGGAGTCAATAAGGGCACGGGCACTGATGCTTGGAAGAGCTCCCAGTCCCATCAGGTAAGAGCCAACTGCACCAGAAGCTTAAATATTAAGAGTAATATGCTTTAGTGCCTTATTAAACTATTAGTTATACASAGTAAAACAGAAAACAAAAAGACAAATGCAAGTTGCAAACTTTTATGCTAAATGCTATTTGCAGAGGGCAAAAGTGAGCAAGAGGAAAGAAAACAGTGGAATAAAGCTGCCCAGAGTCTGCCTCCCTAGGCGCAGTGTGAGCTTAGCCCTGGATTTTCACTGAAGAGACACATGCATACTTTCATCCCAAAGGAACCTCTAAACCAATGAAAATACAGATTATTGCTTCTCTTGTCTCCCAATTGCTCATGCTTTGAGCAATAAAGATTGCTAATAAAGCCAGACCAATTCCTTCTACCCTTTCAGTCTGACTTTGGCATTAAAAGCCAGTAAAATCTTGGGTGCTACTTTTTGCATTTTTCCGAGTAAACAGGTCATCAAAACTACTGTCTTCCATGCAATTTATTGCTGAAGTAATGTTTTTGCTGTAAGGGGAAAAAATATCCATCCATACCACGTGGCATAAGATTAGAACTCTTTTTTTCTAAACTCAGAAGGAAAAGTTTAAATGATTCACTACCGTAAAACACTGTAAAAGTATTAGGAAGTTCCTGTCACCACAGATCAGAGTGTTATCTAAAATCTTGAAGATCCAGGTTGCCTGTGCTTTCACTCTTTCATTCTTTTGTATTAGACAAAGCTCAAAGCAGACAGCATCTAATTCTTTTGCTCAGATGCAATTGTCAATTGAGACAAAGATTTATGGCTTGCTTGACCTTTCAACACTTGGGAAAGATCTCTATACTGGTAGTGTTCTCTTGGGTTCTTTAGTCAAAGCCACCTCTGACAAGCTCAATCTCTTATGTTTTATAATAAGTGCTGCTGGGACCCCCTCTTTCTGTGGTCTTGCTCCATGGCAGCTCAGCATTCTTCCGGACATGAAGATACCCCAAGACCAGGGATCTGTGCCTAAAATGGCAGTTCTCCAAAAGGAAAGTGTGATGGAAKGGGATAGATCCATAGTTTTATTTTTATTTCCATGACAAACAGTAATAGTGCTTGAGTATTGTATTATTTTTCTTATTTTTCCCTCATACCCTCCCCAGCAATAGCAAATTTGTACCATCAGCCTGAGCTGGGATGGTTTGAGTGTACACATTGCTGACTTACTGCAGYGAGCAGCACTGTCATTCATCTGCTTCAGTGTTTGCCTCAGGTCCCTTTTAGAAACTAATTTGAGATGTGCTGACTTGAACAGTTAATTAAATTTGGGAGGCTGTGCAATTTGCCCAGCAATATTTTAGGGAGGTCTGTAAGCACTGGTTGTTGAGGGAACAGGCATCTTTATAGAACATAAAGCAGAGATGAAGTCAGAAGTRATCCAAGGTCTCTGGTGTATTATATCATGGTGTATGGGATCAGTAAACAAATATCAAGAACTCAGTCTGGAAAAAATAGCTGCAATTGAGAAGTAATTGTCACATATTTCTCAGTGWAACTTTTCCTAAATGACAGAACTGTTATCTCTGTATCAGAAATGCAAAATGTGGGGGAATTAGGACTACCCCAAGGTTTGTTTTACAGACCCACTTTGACAGCTRTGGGTCAGGATTCCTACTAGAATCCTGAAAATTCTGTCTTTTAATGCTATTTTAATACCACTAAAAAGAAGAAAGAAAGTTAAACTAATGCTTTCTTCTCAGAGACTTACCCGCTACTTATGCTTTTTGCACAGCTTCCTACTGAAATTATCTGAAACCTGCAGGCTGATAGAGACTTTGGGGTACCAGTATCTGGGAACTGAGATAATTTGCCTTTGTGATAGCTGTGATGAGCCCTGTCTCTGCAACCAGGATTTCTCTATTTAAAAAGGGGGCACTGGCAGTAATAAAAAGCTGTGGAAGAAGCTTTAGGTGCACCCTTGTTGTCCAGAACTTYCAAAACTGGTGCAAATGTGGGTTTCTGTTCTGGTGTATAGATAGTCTTCCTTGTGACAGTGAGYTGATGTAAATCAAACAACTTTAGTAAAGGAAATCTAAGGTATTATTGCAATCCGAGTCGCGTTTTTTCTCTAATACTTGTGAGGCACAGATTTTGTTTGTACATGGCATACTTTAAGTCTGCATTAACACTCTTCCACTACAACGTTAGGAGAATGGTTTCTTAAAAACCTTGAATAAAGACTATAAAAATTTCCAGAATTACTTTAAATCAACTATTCACTGTTAGCCAAATTAASTAAATAAAACCAAACCAAACCAAAACTCTCTGTTTTGGTATGAATAAAAAAACCTTCCAGAAACCCCAAACCCAAATATTTTTGCACACCTGGATAGGGAGAGTATTTTTCTGGATGGAGACAATAGGAAATACATCCCCACTTGGTAGTACGTAGAAAAGTGAACTGTTCTAGCAGTCATGTTCATCTCAGTGGCTCAGCAAAATATGTTGCTRTCTTGAAAGTAATATCTGTATGAAGCCAAGACTTGCTTAATCTTCTTTCCCAGAAATTCAATACATGAAATGGTTTCAAGAAGACTTCCTCTACTGCATGCTAAATCAGTCTTTGCTCTGCTTACACCATTTTGCTTTTTTTTTTTTTTTCCAGTGAGGGAAGGTCTTCTGTGCTACGCTTCAGCCAGCAAAGGTGCATTTGGCATCTGCACAGTGGGATTTTAGCTCTGGGTACAGACAAGAGGGGAGGGGAAGAACACAAATCACCTTCCAGCTTTCTCAGACCTAACTTTTGGGAATGTGAAGACATAACAGAGTACTGTTTCAAATCAAAACAGTTTTTTTCACATGGATGTTTTTCCATCACAACCCTGATAATAGGGCAGGAATGTTAATGTTTCTTTAGGTTCTGAATTTATTTGCCTGATTTGAGAGACCTGGACTTGGATGATTTAATTGAKGAATTTATCTGTGTATTTGCACCATATGTATTGTGAAATGTATTATTTAAGCAGTTTATGTAGGAAGAATTATTATAAAGGGATGTACTCAGGGTATCCTTGTCTTTCATTGGTATCATGGCCTTCAACAAGCCTTGTTAGTCTCATTCCATCACCAGAAAATCAAAGCAGACATTCATATTTAGGAAAATCTGACCTTGAATAGTCGCTTGTATGTCCAAGTATGAAAATGGATAGCTCTGTATGCATAGTATTCCTCTGTATTTCCCTTTTATCTTTATTGGTATTGGTGTTAAAAGGGCAGTTTGGGAATATGAAAACTGCAGAACAGATTCACCACACCAACTTCCTACCTCAGGCAGCAGCAGCTTGAATTTAAAGGCAATCTCCCCTCCCCCAGAGCAGAAGGCATACATGAAGACAGATCAATGTCCACATCTCCCATTTGCAATAATTCATTTAGTTACGTTAATAAAAGCTATCTATTTGATTTGTCAAATTGCATTACAGAGCCCGCTGGAGCTGACTGGAATTATCTTGTCTCCTGCCCCAGTGCCTGGCTGCCAAATCAGGGGGGTGGAGGTTGAGATCAGTTTTGCCATGGCTCATTTGCTCTGGCTGTGCTGGTTTATTCCATTTAGCCCCAAGTAGGATGAAGGGAGACAAGTTTCATCCGATTTGTCCTGTGCTGGAGTACAGCCCCATACTAACAGAGAGCTGTAGGTACAGGCAGTGGAGCCACAATTGGCTCCTGAAGGCCATGAGCTCTGGCAGAGCGACTGCTTCTGAGTCACAGGCTAAACTTTTGCCTCGTTTGTGTGAAATCAGCTCCYGTGGTTGTTGCTATTGATAGGTCAGGGCTCCAGCTGGAACACATAATTGAAATGGTTGTAAAGGGAGTTTGAAGGCTAGAGAATAGGAAAGATGGGGGATAAAAAACCCCAAAAAAGAGCTACTTGCAATATTGTAAATCAAAAAAGTCACAAAGAAAGGAGCTGGAGAAACAGACGACAGCACTAATACGAAAAAATGCTTTTATTCTCTTGTTTTTTTTTTCTCTGAAATGCATGTTTGTACCTTCAGTGGTGTTCATGTGTCCATTTGGTAGATTGCTCTGTCCCATGTATCTTTTTCTTTTTTTTGTCTTTTTTGATCAGCAGACATGGTTCTCTATATGGACAGAGTCTAATTTAAATTATG
>NW_026623233.1:9685285-9700219 GCF_030028575.1 Malurus melanocephalus
AGACAGGAGGAGAACATGTAACATGAAAATGAAAACGTTTCTGAATTCTGAGCTCTGGGTCTGCGTGGTTTTGCTGTTATCCACAGGTAAATGATGCTGAAGAAGAAAAAGAGCCAGGCATACACTCAGGCTGCAATTTTACTCTGCTGCTGGCCAGAAGAGATTTCTCCAAGACACATTCTGTGCAGTCRTGTTTCTTTCCTTAATCCACAGCAGCTTGGGAAAAGGGTAAATTCCCTTTTTTTTTTTGGCCTGGCTTAGACGTTGAACTCATCTGGGATTTTGCATTGAAGTCATAAGATCATCACCTGCTCTCTGTAGGACACATCCTTCCATTTCCTGACTCTATTTACTAGGAAAATAGATTTCTTCCCTCACATCTCAATTTTGACTGCATTGTCCTGAACATCTCATGGAGAAAGTGACTTATTGAGTCCCTGGGTAGCTGAGCAGAAATWAAAAAGAAAGGAAAACAAAAAACAATTCATATTATGCAGGCTCAACTGGCCCTTGGAGGAATTTCTATCCAAGTCCTTGAAAGATTTAGCTTGATGCTCACAGAGCAAGCTATAAAACATATCCYATTTGTGAGGACAAATGAAATTGTAAGGAAGATTGGAAGACACCTGAAATTTTCCAGGTTAAAACAGTTTCTGTCACAGATTTTCAGTAAGTTGTTTAACAGAGAGACACACGCTTTTTTTTTTTTTTTTTTATGTATAAGAGCTTATAAATACTTCCCAGAAGCCACTAAGAAAATAATAATCTGATTTTGATGAAGAATCAAGCTCCAGAATAACAATATTCTGCATTTACAGGTTTTGAGAGGTGATAAAAACCAGTTGTTTAGTGGACATTATATTTCTGACCAGGCATAATGAAGTTGCACAAACCAAACGATACCCCCTTGCTAGGCTTCCGCAGAAGCACTTAAGATTTTTAAAAGCTATATTTACATTTAAAGACTAAATAGAATAGACAACTGCAAAAGAAGAAGAAAACTTGTTTTGTTTACAGGAATGAGTAGAAAACAAACTACCACCTTGGGTTAATATAACCTACATTGCTTCAGTGCACGCTGTATTGTGCAAGATGAGCTTAGCTGGATGCTAAGCTTGAACAAAAACATAACCATGTGCTTCCTCTACCACTCACATTGTCTGTCCCCAGGCAGGTATTCAGTTTTTATAAGTGATGAGCTCATTAAGATTTCTGCTTCCTAAAAGCCCCTCAGGGACGTTTGTCTGTTTRCCATTCTGTATTTAAAGTCTGCAACTGCAAAAAAATTATTGCAATGTCGTCACTCAGCTTCAGCATAGTATCAAAACCTGGGATTTATAACACGAGTATCTTCCCGTGGGGGGGGGGGTTAATGTAAGTTAGCCAATCAAACAAATAGTCCCAGAACTTTTAACAATATAATCACTTTTGATCTCWTGACAGATAATTTGCTTTAAGAAAATTGTACTTTCAGTTTTCCACTTGTGAAACTTTGTTGCAAGTTAAGGACATGCCGAGGCCATTGTTGGCATGTGCAGATCACCCATGAGCAGCAGTTGTAAGGAGGGATGGAGAGTGGCTTAGAAAATTGGACTCACGAGAATAAAAACATAAAAATCAGAAACCATCTTGGAAAATGACAGCAGCAGAGGTGTTTGACAAGATACTTTTTAGGAGAAAATCAAAACAACTTTCGGCTGCAATAGAAATTCCGGACACAAGTCTGCCATCGATTTAAACTAGTGCACAAGGCTTACAAACGTAGAGTATACTGTGTCATATGTCTAATAGYTAAAATGCCTAATTAGGGCAGTCTCCTGTTTCAGATGATCTTTTCATCCAGAGAATATACATTTTTCTAAGAAAGACAGAAAGCTAACTGAAAAAAAAATGACAACTTTATACAAGAAGCATTCTATCTTTCTATTATTAGTTGTAGAGCATGTGCCCACTGTCTTTTTTAGGTTAAAGTTTTAATAATATTAAAAAAAAAATACAAATTTGAAAGCATCCTGCCACAGACTTGGAACMAAGCAGCTGTTTTAAGTGAGCAGTATATCCATGCTTGTAGATTGCCAGAWGATGCAGATGCAGGGACCTGTATTAAAGAAGGGTCTGAGAGTCCAACTTTATCCTGAATGTAAATGTGGCATTTAGCTAGCATTAAAATGACCATGTCAAAATTTTAGGCAGCTTGCCTTTGGTCCTTACAGGACTGCAGAAAGCTACCTCTAGTGGCATCCTCTGATGGGGAAAACTAAGCTGTAGTAAATGCATGCTACAAAGAACCTTTTTTTTTTTTTTTTTTTTTTTTTTTTTTTTTTTTTTTTTTTTTTATTTTTTTTTTTTTTTTTTTTTTTTTTTTTTTTTTTTAATGCAGCATGATGACCTTTATGTAATCACTGAATTCCCAATACCACACATGCTCCTTACCATAGTCTGAAGTTCTGTTGTGCTTCAGAGTGTGTCCTTCACTGAGCATTCCAACAGTCCACTTTTGCAGCTCTGTCTGTGGTGAGCTAATGAAATCATTCTGTCCCATTCTCCATAACAAATAAGTYTTTTGAAACAGAGCTTTGCTGTTCATATTGCTCTCTGTTTAAATTTAGACTCACTCAGAAGCCTTTTTTCAACTCTGTGATGAATCTCTGTGCAAGCTATCTATCAGAGTATGTAAAGAAGGATGGACCTATAAATTGCTTTATTTATTCTGTGTACTGGTATCTGTGCATTGTCTCAGGGCCTTGTTAGTGCTTTAAAAAAAACCCAGATATTAAATATCCTTCCAGCTTTAGCTAACAAGACATTTGTGGTGGCTGCTGAGAATCTGTCATAGCTGAGTGTACCTTGGATCAGCCAGACTGCCAAATTGCAAAATTTTAGCAGCATTTAAATGATTTTTCTGTTGTTAAAACAACAACCCCCCAACTTTAAAATATAGTGGCAGCTGAAATGACTTTGACAACTCTGTTTTTTCTCTTCTAATTTATTACTACTTAGTTATATGAATGTGATTTGATCTTTTATCTGTTTTGCTGTCCTACATACTGACATCAGAGTACTTTTATAGTTTAGGACCAAAGAAGGCACAGGGTGATATGACACCTGTGCCAAGACACCCTGTGACCTTGAAAGCTTCTATTCTCTTCTCCCATTCTGTACAGCGCAGCTCCAGAGCTGCAACACAGCTTCACCTTTCCTCGATGCTTTATTCAAACATAGAATCCCATCTTCATTAAATATCAAATTATTGTATTGTTTTAAGTTCCTTCTGACTGTTTCACAGAGTCATAGAATCATTAAGTTTGGAAAAAGCCCATAAGGTTGYAGAGTCCAACTGTTAACATGGCACTATGAAGTCCACTACCAAGCCATGTCCCCAGCTGACATAGATACATGTCTTTTAAATGCCTTCAGGCATMGTATCCTTCACCAYTTCCSTGGGCAGCCTGATCCAATGCTTAGCCACCCTTACAGTGAAGGACGTTTTCCAAATACCCTATCTAAATCTCCTCCAGTGCAACTGAAAACTATTTCCTATCATCCTGTCACATGTCACTTGAGAGAGGAGATGGACTCCCTCCTGCCTACTGCCTCCTTTCAGRTGGGTAAGAGAGGGATAATRTTCCTCTCTGAGCCTCCTTTTCTCYAGGCTAAAYAACCCCAGCTCCCTCAAGGTGTTCCTTATCAGACTTGTCCTCCAGACCTTTCCCCAGCTTTGCTGTCCTTCCCTGGACACTCTCCAGCCCCTCAATGTCTTTCTCTTGTGTGGGGCCGAGAACTGAACACAGGWTTTGRRGASTGGCYTTGCCAGTGCTGAGCACAGGGGGATGATCACTGYCCTGSTCCTGCTGGACACACTATTGCTGGTACAGGCCAGGATGCCATTGACATTCCTGGCCAACTGGGCACACATTGTTGTTTCTAGTGTTACTAGTTTCTAGTGTGTTGTTTCTAGTTTCTAGTCCTTTTCTGCCAGGAAACCGCCAMTTTGCCCCCAGCCTGTAGCTCTGCATCACTAATCAATCAGGTGGCTTTATCATAGAAGGAGATGAGGCTGTTCCAGCAGGAGCTGCCTTTGACAAGCCCATGTTTGTGCTGGCTGTGCCTGATCCCCTGGCTGTCCTGAGCATGCACTCAAGGTGATCTGCTCCATGGCCTTCCCCAGCACTGAGGGCAGGCTGGCACGCCTGGGCTTACCCAGATGCTCCTTCCAGCCCTTCTTGTAGATAGAAAATGTATTTGTCAACTTGCAGACACCTGGARCGTTCCCYKTTAGCCAGGACTGCTGGTAAATGATGGAAAGTGTCTCGGGCAGCATTTCCACCAGCTCCCTAAGTATTTGTTTGTGGATCCCATCTGGTTCCATAGGCTTGTGTGGGTGTCTGGGTGGTGTATCAGGTCTCTGACCATTACTTCTTGGATTGTGAATGCTTCATTCTTCTCCCCATCATTTTTTTTCCAGATCAGGGGGCTGGGTACCTGGACAGCAATTAAAGACTGAGACAATGAAGGCATTATGCATCTCATCCTTTTTCTCATCCTTTGTCATTATGGTTCCAAAAAGGGATGAAGATTCTCCTTAGTCCTCCTTTTGTTGCTGATATATTTATTGACACAATTTTGTCATCTTTTCTGGTAGCAGCCAGACTAAGTTCTACTTGGGCTTTGGCCCTCCTGATTTTCTCCCTGCATAAATTCATGATATCCTTGCAGTGCTCCTGAGTTGTCTGTTACTTCTTCCAAAGGTCATTCAATTTCTTCTTGTTTCCAAAGTTCCAGCCAAAGCTCTCTTTCAGCCAGGCTGGTCTTCCCCTATGGCTTTTCTTTGGGCATATGGGGATGGGCTGCTCAAGTACATATAAGATTTTTCTTCTTGAAGAATATCCAGCCTGCCTGGACTCCTTTACACTTCAGAACTGCCTCCCAAGGTAGGGACTGTCTCAACCACCATCTTAAGCAGGCCAAAGTTTTCCTCAGCAAGTCACAGGCAGCCATCCTGCTCACACCCCTCCTTACTTCAGTGGCCATTTCAATGGCCACTGTTTTGCTCAGAATGATTTTTTTTTTTTTTTTTTTGCCATTTCAATGGCCACTGTTTTGCTCAGAATGATTTTTATTTTTTTTTTCTTCAGAAACAGGCTTAACTTAATCTGCCTGAGATGTTAGGGTTTGGCAGAGCTGGTTAATATTAGTATGGTCAGATGAAAGCACTATAGAAACTAAATTATCCCTCRAAATCCTTCATGGACTGCTGGTGGCAGACATTTAATATGGCMGTCATTACAAGTAACAGTGGAAAGGGACCAATATGTATCTGGGAATTTTATTTATTGGAAGCAAGACCTTCAGCATCTGAAGTTTTTCATTTTCCCCCATAATGACCTGACCTTGCATTGGGGGTTTGACTGCAGCAGGATCAGAATTGATGGTGGTGATTTACACTTCACTCTACTTCTTGATTTCACTTTGGTGTTGGCACAAAATGATTGACTTGTGAAGTGTTCTTTCTTCATCTGGGTTGTGGAGAATGAACACAAATAATTACTCTTTTTGTTCTAAGCTTTTAATTTAAGACCTTTTGCTTTAAAAGGAATTTCTGTGTATGATCCATATAATTTTGGAGGAAGAGGATATTGCTGAAATGAAGTAAAATGTTTTAATTTTGTGTATATTTGAACACAATGCATTTACTAYGGAATTCCTGACAGTTGTTGTGAAGATCTCTCTGAAGTTTCACTTACACTTATTGCTTCTTCGATAATTAAAAAAAAAATCTACAAAAAATCAATCTATGGCATGAAAGGACTGTGAATGAAATATTTTTGTAAATGTATTTCAAAGATTCCATGCTGTGGGTCTCTTAAATATGACTTAATATATATACAAGTTCTAAGTGTTCTAATYAAGTACTTTCCTTATATATGTACTTGCAAAATTATATGTATGTATACAGTTAMTTTATTTACCACTCTCTCTGCAATTTTCTTAAAATTACTTCAGTGTTTTAGATATTATATTGCCATCCATCTTGAAAACTCAAGCAAAGTGTGCTAAGAGGAGACAATAAATCTTAGGAACTTGGATAACTAATCTGTGAACATGCAAAAAATGGTATTGTGTTAAGGGTTTGGGGTCTTTTAAAAATATTTGGCCAAGAACAGGAGACAAGTACAAACATAAATCCTGGATTAAGGGGCTTATAGCTTAAAGCCCTTCAGAAAATTACCTACACAGAGATGAAAAATTCATTTACCATTGAAATTATGYGCTATGAAATCCAAGGAAAGGTTGTTTTCTAACACAGGATTAGTGKGAATATGTGATATTGACAGCATACATTTGACAGGCTGTCTAGGGCGTGTGCTGTTACTCCAGGATTTCTTTAATAATTGGCTTCAAAGAGATATTTCAGTATTTGAATGTGCAGATAGATGTTTATTCTGAAAGTGCCAGCAACAGAATGCAAACATCTACTAGATCAGGTGTACACCGTAAAACCCTGAGCCTTAGATAACAAAAGCACAAATAAATAATGAAAGCCATAGTACAGAGCTTARTATAGGCTGGAGAAATGAACAACTACAAAGTTCATTACCTTCTAATCCTGCAGGATTCACATTTCATTAAAGAGGGGATCATTTCATGCATTGAGACAGARCACTGAATTTATAAGCCTCTAAGGTGTTTCTAATTTTCCTATCAACYACAGGAATGCTGGAAATGGGAAGGCAGATCCTGTGAAATGAAATGCCTCTTTAAACAATAATATTAACACAACCAATTAGCAGTTGCTAATTTAGCAGTAAATACTGTGCCAAATAAAGTGTTTGRCTGGAAGAGGGAGACTTTGCACAGCAGTGTGACAGTTTTATAAATCCTCTACTACAGGAAATTGTTCTTCACCTCAAATTGTTAACACTGCATTGCATGCACAAGGTCATAGAAAACTGGCCAGACATTACTCAGAACAAATGAGAGTCAAAGAACAGCCAGCTTTTGAATTAATTTTGCTAATAATATTGTAGTGGGGAAATAGCTGTCGCAGCAGAAGGCTAGGGATGTATTTATTATTTCTATAATTATTTATATTAAAACTGCATATAGGTATTCCTGATAACTTCAGGCTTTCTTGGGCACATTGCAGACACAGAGGGGGAGATGTTTGAAAGACCTTAAAACAAAACTAAATAAACAAGCTGAGAAAAAGCAAAAGCAGAGAGATGCAGTGACTTCTGACCAGGCAACATGTGAGAGAGGGGGACACCCCATCTTCACCTGCTCTTCTCTGCTGCTTGCCCAGCTGGCCTGAACTAGAACAGTAGCATCAAACACTCATTTTGTAAAAGTGCACAAGATGGTCTGAGACACCCAAGATGGCATTTTGGATGCTTGTGCCACTGTTTCAGGTCCCTGGGCCCACTACACACATTAGATTATAAGACAGGACACTAAAGAGGCACTAAAGAGCCAAATGTARCTTCATTTGGCATTTATTATTTCATTTTTAATAGCAAAACTATAAGCTGGCCCTCAGCAGTTGTGTGCTTAGCTAGCTTGTATGAAGGTTTGCTGTTGTCCTGCCATTTAAACCCCAGTAGCTTTACATATATTCCCTTTGGCTCTGTGGGAGATCATGGATTGTCTCCCTATATATTTGTGTTTTTCTCCAGTGCAGTGAAACCACAGCCTTTTGACCTTTGCAATAATTGTAAAAACCAACATAAATTCACAAGGAGAAATTATATAAGGAGATTATTGTACAAATAATATATCATTGTACAAACAATAACATACGTTATACATTATAATAGAATCATAAAATATAAARCAAAAGATATAAATATGTATAATAGAATGTATATAATACAAATAKATATGATTTACAAATGATAATTATACAAAACCAGAAGAATAGACTGGTGCAAACTTATGTTGTGGTAGAACAAATAAATCCAACAAATAGATTCATACCTTTTCCTTATCTCATGCCCTTAGATAAAAACAAGGTGGGACAGGAGCAGTGTGAAGACTTTGAAGAGGTTTCAAGACCTGCTTCCAAGGCCTGCTTCAACCCTCTGTAATGCATTTTCTAGTGAAATCCAAATTATACCACCTATGTCATTCCTATTCTTGTCCTCCTTGTCATAGACCCTCAGTTCCAGCTGCATATATATGATGTGGTGGACCTGCATTTAGAAAAGCAATTTCTAGGTGCCTTAATGATTGTTTATTACAAAGATTCTGTTACTTATCTAGAAGTTCAGTATCTTTCCTTAAAAAATAATTGCATCCAGACAATTGCTGGCTACAGCATAGGTGTGAAGCGGTACAGGACAAACACATCTAATGTATCCATTCTAATCTTAATCTGTTGACAGTGCCTTGATTGAGAAGGAAAATTTAGCTTCTTATTAGTAGATGTCATTATTCCCAACTYGCTTTGTCTCCATAAATAAATAATTTAGTAAAGCACCATATTTTTTGTTTGGTCTTGGTACAGGCCTTTGTTACACTACAGTGTTCTATGTGACTGAAAACCATCCCAGACCATGCATTTCAAATGGGTTTGTAAACAAGAATTTCCACACTGATAACATCTGTCACAATGGCTCATTGTGTGATTAACAAGAATGTATTACTAATGTGACTTTTACTTTCAAATATTCAATTACAGTTTGTAACTCTCCAATAGCATCCCCCCTGTTTGTTTCCAGGATTACTCTGGCATACAGTGACAGCAGAGACAGGACCATTAGCCTTCATTACTAAACTGAGTAATGGAAACGCTCTGCTTTGTCCTCGTGTTGCTRTTCAGTGTCATATTGTCAAATGCCTATTTTCTCTGGCATTTTTTCTCATRGCTGTAGATACTGTAATTGCTGTGAGACCTCTGCATTTTTATGTCCCTATTTTCAAATTAGAAACATGTTGTTAAATAAATCTTTTTGCTGACAGTTTCTCTGGTTTCATTAAAAACCTTTGCAGTATTCCTTAGGTTGTTGGAAAGAGACATAAATCTACAGGAGACCTTGAGGGGAAAATGGATGAGTAGTGCAGCTGTAAATGCTTTACCAGGTTAAGTAAAAGGGAATGACATAAGAAATCCCTCAAACAAAGCCTTTCTTTCCAAACATATAAGCCACAAAACAACTAATTTCTGGTTTTGCCTTGCCATTGGTGCATGTATTTTTCTCATAGYACATCTGAGTAGAAACTGCTTGTGAATGAAAATTAGTTATAAAAAGGCACTGCSAAGTATCCCAAATTTTGATGCAAGCATTCATGCAAGGTAAGCTGAACATATATTGTAGYCAGTTCATCAGTCATAGGACTGAACTGTTTGTACAAGGTTTTCTTAAGTTTGTATTTCTGCTTTGAAGTAGTTTARGCTGATTTAGTACTCAAGGAGTAGACATTCAACTCTTTAAAATTAGGTTAAAATGTTAGCATTGAAATCCTGTGAGAGGTCCTTTTCAGGAATGAAGGCTTCATCCTTCCTTTTTTTTATTTTTTTAAGAGGGGAAATAAGCTCCTTATTAAATTATAACTTGTTTATTTTCTTATTCAAATATTATCTTATGCTGCCAAAATGACATTTCCATTATATTAGAAGCAGTTTTGATTAAGTGAAATCCTGGAGGACACTTCACGGGAAGTAGAAAACTGGATTTTAATCTGAAGGAAAATACAAATTTGTTTTTCAGTCCTAAAACTGGGTAACTGTGCTTGTTGCTCAACATGGACACTTTATGTGCATAGCTGCTKTAATGAGTGCATACACAACAATCAGACACAATGCAAATATCATATCAACTCTCACAGTAGAATACCAATCAATCTTTGCCGGTAACACTACATCATCTCTGAATTATTAGAGTTTTAACTCATTGAGTGCAAATATTCCTTTCCTTGTCTCCTCTTAGAGGTGTTTGTTCACCTTCTGCCTCCACAGAGCTGATCCTGCTCGACAGCACGTTCCCATGTGTGATACCAGGACGGTGTCATTACCAGCTCATGATCACACTTCAGAGGCTGTATAAAATGACTTCCCAGACATTTGCATTTTTACTGTCAGTTGCCTTGGAATTATTTGGAGTAGAAAAATCTCCCATCCTAACTAGGAGCCATAGTTATTTTTCTTTCCTTTCATAGTTATTTCCTCTTTCCTTTCATAAACCAGAACCTGGTGTTCTGCATATTTTTTTACAGATGGAATAATTAATTTTAATAGCTTACCTTGMAACTTAAGGAACAGAGTTGTCCTTTTTAGGTTCGCTGTCTTACATTAGATTAGAATTTAACTAATCTAAAATTAGTATATGGTTCTGAGTGTATAATAATTAAAAGGTACATTTAACGCTATACAGCAGAACAGATAATTGATGTGAAAGAACATCAAACCTTCAAATATTACTTTCCCTTTGGGCAGGAAACAAAAAGGAAGCAGAAGTTATTAGTTCAGCACTTTGTTGGATCAYAATATTTTCTGTCACACAGAATAATAAAGTTTACATACCTCTCTGGCACACAAGCCCTGAGAARTTGCATTACTTCTGGTGTTCAGTTAACTTTTCTGTCATATTTCTTCTGCCTAATCTTTGMGGGGATGAAACAAACTGTGGAGGCTATAAATCTTTTTTTGTTGCTAACTTTTTACATTCCTCTTACATGCTGAGCAACTAGRCTTGCACTTTGTATGATGGCAGAAGTAGCTGTTGATCATTATGAGTGGGAAGAACACACTGGAGGGAGTCGAATTAAGATACTCTGGATTTCAAAGGTGCTGGTATATAGGAAAGGGAAAGAAGGAAACCTTAATGTTGTTAAAGGAGCAATTTCATGTTATGCTGCGCAGTTCCACAAACAATGTGGAGCAATGCAATTGAACCCAGAAGAACTTGATTAATGATATTTTTGGTGTGTGATTCTGTGGGATGATGTGTTTTTTAGAGATGGTTCTATCCCATTTTTGACTGACTGTTGGTAGGCTACATGCCAGTTCATGCCCAGAGAACCCATGTGGTGCTGGGGACAGACTCACTCACTGTGCTTGACCATAGACCAGAACAATGCAGGTACTGAAGGAGGGACAGACAGTGACCAGACCTAGAGGCTGCTGGGCATGGGCACCACTGCATTCCTGTCACCAAGTCCATGCTCCTGTCCAGCCTTGTACAGTCAGGCTCTGCAGTGATTCGTGGCATCACTTAAAGGGGTACCTTCGTTGTCAAAATACCATTGATCAAAGATAAACTGTGTTTTATCTAATCATGCTGAACCCACAGGAAGCCAGATCACTGGAGCTGCCCCATTGCTTGAATGGCATGCCCCCAGTGACACAAAAGTTATGGGAGAATCTTTTCTTTTAAGTCTTTTTGAAAATTGTGTCCAATGTTTTGATGGATGTGAACTGCTGAATAGCACCAAGTGCAGTTCAGCATTYTCATCTCTGTTATTAATACATAGATAATAACTATATTCCATTAGTAAATTGGCAGGATATATTAAATTCTTTTTGCTTGCAATGCAATTCATTAGCTAGGCAAAAAAAAAAAAAAAAATGACCTTTTCCATTTTGAAATAAGTAAGCGAATTTTAGTGCTTGACTCATAACCTTGGCTAACTCTCACTTGGAAGGATTATCATGTGGCTAAGTGCCATTATACATTGAAAGAGGCCGCTCAAACTTACAAACGTGCTTGGACTCCTAGGATGATGTATATTAGGACCAGCAGCAACACGAGATGTAGGTCTGTGACTTGCAGGACCTGGCCATCATCCCTGTTTCATCCACAGGATCTACTTTAGCATTACTTCTGCTTTTTGTCTACAATATTGCAATTATTTCAGAAATTCAATGATGTGATAAGGAATTTGCTTCTAATTCCCATTGCAAATCTACAGTGGCATTCTACAGTCATGTCTTCTAATGAATACATTTATAATAATTAATGTAATCTCTTAATTAATATATTTCCATCTTAAATATCTCCACTCATTGTTCTTTGTTTATAAAGATAATCTAATCACTCTCAGTTTCCAATACAAAGTGCTTTTCTACCACCAGATATTTTTCAATGTTGTGATTATGCACTAAGTACAAAGTTGAAATACCACCTCTGTTTTTCTGAGCTTTGACTGTTTGAGGAAGAAATCTATTATCCACTGCAACARTCTTTCTTTCGCAGTTTCTGTCAGATTTCAAATGTTTACAGGATCATACAGTTTGAAGTAGGATTTCTTTCACTAAAAATACTAATGTATGATTGTCCACATTCATGTTAAATTCTTTAGGCCTATATAAACTCAGAAAATGGTCTTTTCAAAACCTTTTCCTTCTAGAGAGCCATTTTATCGTCATTCCTCTACTCTGCATGAGAGGTTTTCATATTTTGCTTCCAGTACTAGTTCTTCCATCTCATTACCCACGTTTCCTGCATTAGTCTACAGACAACTTCATTGTTTCCTTTTGACCTCACAATGTCAATTGCATGTAGCCAACCTGATCAATTCTTTCGTCTGCAGAAGAAATTTCTTTTTTTTTTTCCTGTGCTGTCCACTGCTTTATTGTCTAGCATAGCCTTATATCTGACTACAGCCTCATTTACATTGATTTTACCTTTCATTTATTGACACCAGTTTGGAGATAGGATATATCTCTCTCAGTCACATGTCCTCTGCARCCTAGATGGATGWTTTTCTTTATCTGTTTTTCTTTATCTGYTTTTCTTGTCTTGGTTGCTGAAGGCCAGTGCTCCAGACAGTCAAGTGCAAGCGCTCCCCTGGGAAATATGCTTTTCTGGGAATGCTTCCTAAAGGTTAAAAACCACAAAGCCCCTTAGCAGGGTTACAAAGGCAGGTATTTTCTGGGGTTTTTTTGGCCAGAACTGCCCTGCACATGGCGTTTTATCTATCATGTAACATGGAGAATCAATTCGTCAATGCTTCCACAGCAATCACCAGCACAACATTATGATTTTTCTCTCTTTTCTGAWTCTGTAGGATTGTGGACTCAATTTTGTTCTGAGTTATGAGTTACAGGATCTCAGGGGTCCTGTGTTAAAGCATGCTTCAGTGTTTCAAAAATGCAGGTGGGAATCAAACAGCTAATTGCAAAAGAGAGCAGAGTGTTAAGGCCTCAGGGAAATGTCTGTGCTGTTCAGCACTCTTCGAWAACCTCAGACTGTGCTTATTCTATAAGGCAACACTTCAGTGCCCTGGAAAACAAACCAGTGGGCCTTATTTTCCCCRTCTATGAGTGGACAGTATGGTTCATGTATTTTTTCAAAGCCTTTGGAGGATAAATAATCTGTGTATTTGGCATGAACCATTATTTGTCTATGTCATCAGCATTTGGAAAACCACCCATTTGTCTCTTTCCTGTGATGATCAAGCTCTTAATAGGAATATAAAAGCRCAGATTTAGTTTTCAATCTGCCAATTATTCTGTTTCTAAATAATGACATTTATAACACATTCAATACTTAGGATGACTTTGTGTCCCTCTACAAAGGAAAAAGCTGTAGGGTAGGGCTGTAGCCATTGTGAACCCACTGATTCCCAATGTGAGGGCCAGATCCCACTCTGCCAGGGCCACCTCATCTCTGTGGCGCTGGTGATACTGAGAACATCAGGTGATACTGAGTGATAATAAAATAAACGTCTTTATTTTTAATAGATGGACAAAACAGACCCAAAACAGATCCAAAACCAGACAGTATTTTCCTGAAATGCATGGGAACCATTGAATACAATACAAATGAAGTTAAAACATATATATCTATTGTATGTTTCCTATCTGCATTGTTAAGTATAGTCATAATATAACATTTCTGACACAGACAAAAATATACTTTTTTTTAGCTACAGTCACAAATACTGCCCTGATTAATAGCAGACTTACAATAACTTACTAACTGCACGTGGAACTTGACCAATACACTTGAAGGGCAGAAGGAAAAATGAATAACAGCTTTTTCCTATGATACTTTTATCTGAGATCCTAAACTTTTTTACTATATGAAAATAAAAGACTAAATCTGACTTTATTTGATCCACTTAATGTTTACATTCAGTTGAGGTTCACAAAAGTATGGTTTGTTTATAATACATGTATCATCCCATTTGGACAAGTAGAGATGAAATAACTGTTTTGACATGTCAGCTATGTTATCAACCTTGTTTTTATGARCACATTTCATGCAAAGGAGGTAAAAAACCCTGTCAAATAAATGTTATTCACAAATGTTAAGAATATGAAAGTAAAATGTACGACTGTGATATGAATATTTTTATCTTGAAATTGTAGGCTCAGAAACAATAACCTCAGTGTCTGAGAATGAGCTGTTTGCTTCACTGATTATAGATCCAATTTACTGCACAATACTACTGTCCAAAAATTGCAAAAGGGGAGAAAGATTGTTTGATGATTCGTCTGAAAATAAAATCTACTTAAAGAATTGCATCCTGTTGGCATTTTGCTTGTGAAAGTAACATACTTGTAGTTTGTTTATTTTTTTTGTTTGATTATTTTTTCCTCCACATCTATCAATCAAAGATATGGCCATTGGTTATATGAACAGCTCTTTACAAATTTAATGATTGGATAGCTGAACTAAGGCAATAAAACCTGTAAACAGACTTTGCATGGGGCTGTTTGGTTTGGCTTTTGTAGTCCATCTAAGTAGGAATACTGCGTAAAATCTCATCAATTAAAAAAAAAATCTCTAGCATAAAAAAGTAAAATATTCTGATAATGTTGAAAACATTTGCTTTGAAATTTTTGGGCTAAAATTTTTTTCACCTACCTTATTTTTAAGCATTTTAGAAGAATTTACATTTTTATAGCAAGAAGGGAATACAAAAGAAAAATACTTTTATTTTCAATCAAAATGTCTTAAATTATGCCAGCTGAATCCCCTTCTTCCCCCC
>NW_026623233.1:9700249-9708582 GCF_030028575.1 Malurus melanocephalus
ATTTTGAAATAAGTAATATGGAAATGTTGCTATATTTAAAACACCAGGTCACTATGCAGCTTCTCATAGTGAAATTCCTGGACCAAACTGAGGTAAGAGAAAGTTTTTAGGAAGGCCTACAGGTGACTGTCAAATGGGATCCTCTAACTTATTTTGGAACAGCAGCATAAGGCATTGTTATGTAAGTAGGTAAAACTCTGACTTGATATTTTCCCATCAGAAGGGTTTCAGGCTAGTGGATTGTGGCTAAAAATGGAGAATAATTCAGCACTGGCTCTGTTCTTCCCCTCTTTATTCAGTCTATTTCCCCATCTCTCTTCTGTGGTTCATGTGGGAATTAATACTGCTGGGCTTGTGTTTGGTTCGTGATACTCAACACCCTGAATTTTACTGGTGGTTTATTCACTTGCCTCACAGGAATTTTTCCTTCCTTTGCTATATTGGCTCTTCTGAGTTTTTAGTGCAGACCCTATTTCTRATTCCCTCCACCTAGAGCACACTCAGTATTGGCAACCAGAGCAGCACTGCACGTCATAATGCATTTTCAGAACTGAGTTATTTTTAAATGCAGTGTAAGGAGAAAAAAAAAATAAATATCTCTAAAATTAATTTTTCTACATATAAAATATATATATATATATATATGCTGTTAAGACTCCACAAAAGGAGCAAAACATATCTAAGGATTCAACCTTGTGAAAGCTTATGTCAAACATTGAATGCACAAGTTGATGGCTTCTTCCTTTAGCAGCAAAACCTATTCTTACATCTCCAACCCTCCAGCACAGCTCGTCGGGCTGTGAGAGTTAAAAAGAAATTTCACCAGTGAC
Organism: Malurus melanocephalus; assembly: GCF_030028575.1. Classification (NCBI taxonomy): domain Eukaryota; kingdom Metazoa; phylum Chordata; class Aves; order Passeriformes; family Maluridae; genus Malurus; species Malurus melanocephalus. The sequence goes on from NW_026623233.1 coordinate 9,701,080, forward strand.
CAGCAACAGGAGGATATCTGGATTTCAACTGAATGTTTTGCGTCACATGCAGATTTTGAAAAGAATTATTGGAGCATARCTCTTAATTGCAGAGAAACCTAGCGACTAGAGCTCCTGTTGAGAAAGGCACRTACCAATGGGGACAGACACAATCATTTGGGCCGTGGGCAGCTGGAACCACATTGTGTGCTCTGGCTGGCCCAGGCAATGTCAGGACAGAGCTCATCTCATCTCATCTCCCTGCTCTGCTGCTCCTGGCCAGCGCTGCCATTTGTGAGCAAAGTCTCGTCTGACCTGGCCACTGCTGCTGCTCCACAGCCTCACTTGATGGCCCAGAGGACAGGGACCAGCGGAGGAGTCCAGCACTCAGTGGAACACCCCACTGTGCCTCTCACTGTGTTTGCTCAGCATTCCTTTCAGTTCCCCTCTAAGCTGCTTTCAGAGGCAAACACTTGTAAATTTTTGAGGAAATGTTATTTTCTATGGAAAAATCTGGATTTTCCAGACTAATCCCAGTAAGACCAAGCCAAAAGACTTTTTGATATCCTTAAGAATAGCTTTTTTTTTTTTTTATAAGTGAAAATTGGGAATTTTCTGCAAGGAAAACCCTCTCATTTCTGTTTTCAAGCCTTCTTGATTCTCTTTACTTTTCAATATTTATTTCATTGGTTAAGTTGCTCGGTGTCAGACTACTTTGCTCAGTGTTCATTTCGATGATAAGTCAGGATAAGTAATTTCTCCCAAYACTGAAAAGTTCTATTTAGTTTATGAGTTTTTCTATAAGAGCCATTTTTCACAAGCAGAATTTCAACTCCAGTTATTGCTCTAAGAATTTTGGTGGCAGCCACTAACCACAGAAAAGAAAGAGAACACCTATATTAACATATTTTGCTTAAGGTTGTCTTGCATCAGGTATAACATAATTTTAAACTGGTGATCTAATTTTAACTTTTTAAATTAATATATCATGTTTCATACTCCTATAAGGAATTTATTACTATTTGTGCATTTTGCTGTCTTATACAAATAATAAATTACTAGACTGTATTATTTAAATTTATGAGGAAAAAAGTTGCCAGACCAAAACCCCAGAGAAGTTACCTGTCTTTGCTCAAGCAACTAGTTCTTTAGTAATAAATCACTTATAGCTGTGACAATATATTTTCACTTAATGCCAGTAAAATGCTGACTGATAATGTTTCAGAGTTACTGTATTATAGTCTCTTCATACAATATCCTAGCTAAGAACTGTTGCACATTTTCTGCTACATAAATTTTAATTTTTAAATATTTTATTAATTGCACAGTATATAGTTTTGGATGGAAACAATGGGATTGAGTGTATATTTTGGTAAACACTGTGATCTAACCCAACAGGTTAGATATTAGCAGAAAAGAGTTCCTCCCACAGGATGCTCCTGCTCCTAGAAACAACTTAAAGAATGTGCAGTGGCATTTTATTCACAGTTCTCACTTTTCTTCTCATAAAATSCTTCTTACTATTCTTTGTAGAATATCCTACTTCTCATTGATTTGCCTGTGGCTACAAGGTTTTTTAATTATCTTCAGTGTTGGACAGTTCTGGACTCGAATCAACGTAGTTGAAGGCTTCCTTGTTTGTGAAAGTTGAGCTCAARGTTAGACTGTGTCGTGGATTCACGGGTGCAAGTTCATTGAGWACAATATTGTCACTTTTTACAAGAGTCGCTTTGTCCATGTGCTCCCTACTGTATCTGGCAACAACAGCATCAAGGAAGTCCAGCTTTGGTGGCAAAGTCCCACTTTCAAACAARTATTTGGCTAAGTAGGAGACTACAACATTAGTAAAGAAGGAGGTGAGCATGGCGAGCGTTTTGAATGGGAATCGCTGGACGTAGATGTTGTTGTCGTCCTGGTACCATCCGGGATAGTAGATCAAGGGCTGAAGGTACAGGTAYGGCTCTCCTCCCGTGATTCTGAGAACAAGGCCAAACAGGTATCCTGCAATGGCACCGTAGGTGTTGGTTCCCTTGATAAATAACACACACAGCAGCTGGGGGAATATGATGATATAGACCAGGTCAGAGCTCAGGTACCACAGGCCATACACTGACGAAGCCAGCAGTGCCATCGCTGTTGCTGATGCTCCAAACAGGAGGACAGTGATTCTCATGACCCACACAATTTCCCTGTCTGAAGCCTGCAAAAAAAGGACAGGGTTAGGTGGKTTTTTCATGGCTATACATGTATGTCTACACTTGTATACAATCAGTATAAAATACTGAATTGTCAAAGAAAACTTTGCATGATTCATTCAATAAGAATTACTAACTGAAATCTCTATCTCCATCTCAAGCTCAGAGAAAAAAAGCCCTAAGGGCCATTCCAAGAGTCATTATTCTTTGAACATAACAAAAAGYTTGAGAATGAGTCAAAGAGAGAAARCAGCAGTGTAAGAAATAACTTTTAATTAGAATCACAATATGGTTTAACTAGGAAAAAACCTGTCAGCATCAGAATTTCTTCTCCTCYGTTTCCTAAGAAAAACTGCAACTAACTAGACCATTCTGCTGTCAAATAATGTTTTGATAAATGTCACATTTTTTGAAGAATTTAAGTAAAACTTATGGTTGTAGCAACAGTAATTAGCTGTTTGGATAAACTGCAGTGCCATGAACTCTTGAATTCTGCCCTCCCCAAGCCAGGTTTTGCACCTCTGTCAYCAGTCTCAACCATAATTATTTTTATGATCTTCTGTTTGTTCAACATGCTGTAACTAAATTAATTTTCTAGTTATAGGCAGGAATAWGAAAGAGGTGTTTCATTATGAAATAACAGAGTATGTATCACCTAATTAAGGTCTCACCTAAAACTTTCTCTAAAAGTAAAAACTAAAAGATTGTCTCACATTTTGCCGAAAGGAAAGCTGGTAAATGTTCCGAGCAAACATGGAACTTGCTGATAAAATTGAAGAGTCAGCTGAGGACATCACAGCAGCAGACACAGCACCGAGGCCAAAGAACGAGACATAGACTGGGCAAAGGTACTGCAGCACGATGGGTAAAATCATATCAGCTTCTTTTTTGCTCTTGGGGTCAGGGACACCGTACTCAGTCTGGTTCCAAGCTGCAATATGGACGTCAGTGTGTTATCAGAAACATTAGTGGCTACAGCACCTCTTGACTTCGTGTGCAATGAAATATTCATATTATCACATTCTCATGCACATTCAATGACCAAACTGTTACCAATAAACCACATCCCCAAGAGGCACATTTACATGTCTTTTAAACAGCTCCAGGGATGGTGAATCCATCACTTCCCTGGGCAGCCTGTTCCAGCTCTTGATAAACCTTTTGGTGAAGGCATATTTCCTAATATCCATTCTAGACCTCYCYTGCTGCAGCTTGAGACCATTTCCTTTCATCCTATTGMATCCTACTGCTTTCAGGTGGTTGTAGAGAGCAATAAGGTCTTCCCTCAGTCTCTTTTTCTCCAGGYTAAACAACCCCAGCTTCCTCAGTCACTCCCCATTATTACTGCTATGACCAAATTCAGAATCTAACTCAAACATTGAAGAGAAATTTTATGCCTATGGATACCTAGAACAGACAAAATTATTTAATTTCATCCACTGGGATAGGAACAATTTCCTTTGGGAGAAATATTCTATRACATTATTTTTCTGTGTAGTCTCCTGTTGAAGAAGTCATGAGTTGATTAATGATGTTGCATGGCTATCTAACCTATATATTACCTATATCTAACACATGCTTTATTTTCACACACTTACTGCACTATTCATTTTACATTTATTRTACTGCTGAATTTTAATCATTCACCTGTGGATGCTCCAATTGCACCAATTAGCACTGCAGGAATAGCCATCACAAGACAGCCAAAAGCAGCCAGGAATGACAGAACTTGAGCATATGTGGCAGAAGATGAGGAAAGAACTCTCTGGAAATATGCTTGCCATGGAATTCCTCCTAGTGTCTGGAAACAAAACAGCACGTTGTGATTGGGGGGTAACTGAATTGTTTTGCCATAGAAAACATKTAGAAGCATCACTTGAATGCTGAAAGCCATATTGCTACTTTTTAATTTATYTATTGTACATCAGCCAGCCAGTAATAACTGCAACTTTCATTCTCGCAAGCAATGTCAAACCTGTCTAGGTCCACTTAAATGCCATTCTTTTAGACAAGTTTTTAAAATAAAATTAGCATCAACACTTTGCACTTTCATAGTCCCAGTAATCCTCAAGTCTTTTGACTTGATAAAGCTTTATGGAAATTACTATTTTCATAGTTTGTATTTGAAGAATTTGCCCTCCAATTCTTCTTCACTAAAATTAGATTACACTCTGATATGATGTCAAAGCAAGATTTTATCTTCCTTTGTAAATGCATGTAGTCATTTACAGACAGCGAGACATTCTGTATACATTAAACTCAGGAATCTGAAAAGTTATTCTCCCACTTCCTTAAGCAAATACAATAATAATAGAAATGGAAGATAAAGCAAAAAACGGAAAAATTTTGTTCTGTGGTAGAAACCCTTCTCTTTTATTTGGGTATGTAACTGAGGATCCTGATTAGACTTAAAGTTACTTCTGCAAAATATGACACAAAAGAGTATTACCCAAGGTTGAAAACCCAAGTGCTAACAATTCTGTCTTGAGAGCAGGATTTGAATAGTCTCCACTAAATAACTGAGTGTCTCTAAACAGCATGGAAAGAAAACCAAGCAAATTGCACAGCCTGGTTCTAAATGAGGCAGGAGGCATTTGGACCAAATAGTGTGTACACAGGTGTTTCATATAGTTTCATGCACACATAGGGACTAAATTAATGTTTCACAGACAAGTCTGGTTTTGAATTGCTATTTATGACTGTTTTTCTTTGCCGCCTTGATAATAACGCTCCTTTATCAAAACTTTCCCAGAATGTGTAAATTTCTTGAGTTATAATGAAACAGACAAGATGAAAAGAAAATATGTCATAATTTGGCAATATCACAGCTTTCCTCTGGTCAACAGCAGAGATGAAACTTTCAGGCTTACAGAGGAGAATACAGCCACTTGTGCTAATGTCATACTTCRGGTCTCTGAAGCAATTCTGAATAAAATAATATATTTTAATAGACCAATTATCAGAAAACACTGAGGTTTTTGGCTGAAAGATTTAAAAAAATAAAAAGAGAAAGCAATCCCAAAGTACAGCATGATAATCAAACCAGTGTAGATTTGCATGGGAACACAGAGAATGGAAAATGTTAGCATGTGTTACTAGATCCTCTAATGGAAAGTACTTAATAACAACTGATCCCATGTGTAATATACAGGTATTAAATAATGAAAGCCCTTGGTTCCTTCTGGCATGTGTGCATGTGTGAATTCATCCATTCTGCCATCCATCTTTGCACAGCTTTCTCTTAACCTATACCTAAGGCATATTTAATCAATTGTATAACGTATTTATTGCCTTCTGCAATATATAAATTCCTCTGCCAACAATGACATCAGTTAACCATTAGCTGTACACTTTTATTTAATTTTAACATGTCAGCTCTTTCAGCCTGCTGATATTTAAATTGCATTCCTGGCAATGCTGGCTGATATGCCACTGAAATCATTCAAATGTGAAGAAATATMAAGCAAGAGTCAAGAGGGCAAAAGTTTTCAGTTTGCTGGAAACTCTTAACCAGACCCTATTATTTTAAGCTGTCACAGTAATATAGTGTAAGTGCTTAAATGTTTCATTCCTTCATACAAATCACCACTTACCAGTAAAAAGAAATTGTCCAGCCATGTGTAAATGTCAAGTGAGTTGATAGATCCAAGCCAAGGTGCTTGGTACACCTGGTGCACAGCCGTGAGCCCAATGTCTGTGACTGCAGGATGGGACATGGCAAAGGGGACACTGATCCACTGCAACCAAAGAGAAACTATCAGCTCAGGTCTAAAGAAGATATTCAAAATCTATGAAATTTTAATATTAACACTGATCTAGTTTTCTTATTCTTACATGTTAKGGATTGAATGCCAAATTATCAAGCTGACTTGCAAAAAAAATCAGATTATATCCAGGTGGAACATCTCTGAAATCTAGAGGGTTTGGTAGTGGATAGCTCACATTTATCCTGGAGAGTATGAGCAGAAAATTAATCAACAGAAATCGCAAAATCAGCAGCAAAGACATATTTATACATCTTTGTTTTATTTCACCTAGCCTCCTCATATGTTGTTTACACTCTCTCCTGGACCACACAATAGAGAAATATTTACATACAAATTTCCATGTAATAGCATCAGGACTTGCCAGAGTACAGGTATGAGACATCACATCTGAGGGCTTGGGAATTTGTTTTTAATTCAAYACTAAACTATATTATGAAAGGAAAGGATTGCTGTTGGTGCAACCCTATCTCTCTTCCTCCAGAATTCACATTACCCCAGTGTTAAAGCACTTTTCTGCCTTGCAGGTGTTCTTTAGGGGTCCCTTGACCATTTTCAGTCTCTTTGGTTTTTATTGAGACAAAAAAAATCTTCCTGAAGATGGTTTCTGCCAGCAGGTTCATTTCCTTCTTCRACTAACTTTATGTGCATTTACTTGCAGTTGTTTTGCAGTCATGTRAGTCACTGAATTTCTGTGGAGAAACTCAGCAGCTCCTACGAGGTGCAAACCAGGCTTTGCACTATGWGAACCAGATCATCACAGGCACAGCATCCTCAAGGATCCAGTGGTATCCAAAACCATGCAGATTGCCATAATCACAATTAAATGTTTTGAGGCAACTGGAGAAAGGAAGGCAAAAGACAAACAGCTTTCTCTATTTTGTTGCACAATTATTGCAAAATTTTGCAGCATTGCCTGTTATTCAGGCAGTTTATCACCTATCAYAGGATTCTGCTCTGAGTTAAACTTTGCCAGTTTAAGCAGTTGGGCAGAAAGATTCCCTTCTCTCTGCTTGAGCTTTTCWGTGAAAGAGCACCAAAGGTTTTCAACTGTCTCCGAGATATTTTGAGGGAAAATAAACATGTCAAAATTAATGGATATTAATACTCTTCTTCCTGAGAAATTCAGGGGGAACAAGGATGCCAAACAGATTTTTTTATTCTTGTTTCTGAATCTCAAATGTCAAACGTGTCCAAGTATTGAGCTTCTGAGTTTGGCCATACTCTGCTGAGATTTTCGGTGGGGTAAATGTCTAAAAGTCCATCAGGAGTCTGCAGGCCACAGCCCAGGATTTAGTAGGTACAGTATTACAAATGCATTATGAGCTTTTGTAAACCATTACTGTTCCTAACACTACCTTAACTCTTTGTGGTCTCAAGGACTACCTTTATATTAGCAAATAAAACAAATCAAGACACTTTCTTTGGCCCTGCAATTTACTGAAATGTCATCCTTTACTTCTATATATTTAGAYCCCTTTTCCACCAAAAATGACAGCCCTGAACTATTCGTGGGAATTATCTGGGAAAATATAGAGGGAATTAATAATACAGATGAGATGAAG